>NC_143578.1:25014093-25321981 GCF_048544385.1 Mastigoproctus giganteus | reverse complement strand
AACAGTTTGGTTTCATGCCGGCAAGTGGAACACCAGATGCGGTCTTTGCTTCAAGGCAGGTGATATAAAGATACAGGTAGATGCAAGTAGAGTTGCACAATGGTGTTCATAGACCTAGAAAAAGCATATGATAGAGTGCCCAAACAAGAGGTATGGAGATGCATGAGGGAGAAGGCTGCATCAGAAAATTACGTAAGGCTTGTGAAGGAAATGTACGAGGGAACGGTAACTCAGGTTAAGAGTAGTGTAGGTATGACTGAGGGCGTTTTCTGTAGAAGTTGGACTGCACCAGGGACCAGCTCTTAGCCCATATCTGTTTGATCTGGTAATAGATGTGTTGGTAAGAGAAGTGAAGAGTAGAGCATCATGGAGTATGCTGTTCGCGGATGATATCGTACTGTGCGAACCATCCCAAGGAAAGGTAGAGAAGAAATTGGGACTTCGTTAGAAGAGAGAGGCATTATGATAAGTAGAACGAAGACAGACTGTGGTATGGAATGGACCAGATGAGAGTTCAATAAAACTGCAGGAAGAAAAGCTACCATCAGTTTCGAAATTGAAGTATCTGGGATCGAACGATGAAAGGGATGGAGGAGTGCAGAAATACAACATCCAATGCTGTATTTCTGCACTCAATGAAAGATGAGTTGGGTGCTGTGTGATAAGAAAGGAAATTGTCGAATGCAGGGAAGAGTGCATAAAACGATGGTCAGACACGCATTGATGTACGGTGCTGAGACATGGGCGATTACAGGAGCCCAGGAGAACACGGAAGTGGCAGAGATGAGGAAGCTAAGATGGATGTGTGGTGTGATGAGGAAGGACAGGGTAAGGAATGACTTCAGAGGTTCGGTTAAGGTGGACAAAAAAAAAAAAAAAAAATGCAGGAATCTAGGTTGAGGTGGCTTGGACATGTGGAACGAAGTGAGGAGTATGTGGGGAAAGAGGTGTGAAAAGTTAGAGGTGATAGGAAAGAGGGGGAGCCCTAAGCCGAGAGGGAAGGACAAGGTGGCAGAGGATTTAAAAGAGCGAGGATGGAGGAAGCCTATAATAGGGAGAATGCAGGAAAAGAATTAAGGCCGGAAATTCCAAACCCATATAAACGTGGGAAGAAGATAAAGAATAAAATAAATAATTTAATTATATAAAAATAACTGAAGAATTCAGCAGAAAGTTTATATTAACTATTAAAAAAGTTATGATTTAAGCTACACAGCAGTGTTCAATTGCCAAATATTCGGCGGTTCCTGCAATTAATCGTCTCGTATAATTACGTTGGACAATGAGTATTTAGGCATCGTTGAATATAAATGTACGTTTTTCGTTACCGGCATAAAAGGATAATTCTGATGCCTCTGAACGAGAATCACGAAGTGAAGATGCATGCTGTTTTATCCTAAAATTCGGCGGAAATTTTGTCGATCCTTGGTAAGACCATTCGCAATCACAACAAGAAACGATGTTTGTTATTGTCAAGTCGTTTATTTGTGTTGCGAAAGAGGAAATGACTGGCCGATTGTTCAACGTAGCGTATAATTTTCGTATTGGTCTGAAATTTGGTATCTTTAAAGAATATCTTAAGCTTACTATTGTTGGTTGGTGTGGTTTTTAGTATCATAAATTTGTACCCTAATTCACATAAATGTAGCAATGTGGTTACAATAAATCTGCTGGTTAATATCTGTATTTCTTAGTCTAGAGTTTCCATCGTTGAATATTTATAGGCATTGAGAAATTGATTAAAGATAATAAATCTTTGGTAGATGAAAGTCCGATAGCTCTTATAATTTATAAGCATACTGGTGCTTTTTTGTTTTAAGATAGATATTAAATTGGATTTTATTTTTACAAATAATTTATACAAGATGCATTTTACTAATAATATTGAAGGTAATATCTACAGACGTTATTTTCTCTCCTGATATGTGGACTTGGAGTTTATTATGAATACAAAAGGCTAATGTAGCTATAAACTATAAAAGTGGAGAGAAAAAAATAGAAACGAGGAACATAACCGAAAATACAAAGACAACCCAACACCTGCAATGTCTATCAATATCTCCAAAACGTGATATCGGCTTTTTTTTTTTCAGCTGGTACCCCAGTTTGGGCAGATGCAGGAAAGAGATTAGCTAAGACTGGTATAGCATTACTTTCAGTTGCTGTGGTTTTCGTACTTCCTAGGACAGCTGTCTTGTGGTTCCTTGAAACACAATTTACACTTCTGAATAATTGTATGATGTGTGGACATATTTCATGTTAATTTCACTTATAATTAACATGACTCTGACTTACATTTGTATATAATATAATATGGACATATATAGTGGATTTTCCAGGTTCTGGCCATTGCCCTGTGGGTGGCCACTAGCATGGACCGTTCAGAAATGCATCTAGATGTACCAGAGTTCAATGTTTTCCAGTTGACTATTACCGAGCGTCCACCTGTCTGAACAGTTCGTTGTTGGCAAAACGGGTGCATAGTGTGGTTTCCACAAGATATGCACCATTCTTTCGGCTCGAAATAACTGTTTCCCGTTATTTCGAGTAATTAAAGTTTATTATTTCTACTCATCATCCAGGAGATACGTCTCCAATCAACCACGGGTCAGTGCCAATGTTCTTTGGCTCGAGTGACGCGTGGAGTCCTGTGTTGTGGTGTTAGCAATGGGACTCTGGTCTCAACCTATTGCAGCTAATAATCGGCTCATGTTCTTGGTGGAGACTCTTCTAGCACTTTCCTCGTTGAAGTCAGAGGATTTGTGCCACTGTCCCTCAATCAACCGATGGGTTCGTCCACTAGCGAGTGGGTCGACAGGGTCGCGTTGTCCAGGAACCCCATGAATTCTGTCCTTTCCGTTTGCATTACAAAGAAACATAAAACGGTCTAAGAGAATCCTAAACGATATCAGACGAGTAGTGTGCAAAAAATTAACTGGTTTGGCAATAATTTTTAAAAATGAATCATACCTCAAAATCAAATTCTGCAAAAAAAAAACACTTTTTTAATTTTTTCCTATTAATGTGGATCCGATTCCCTGATAAATGCAGAACCTGCTCACAGGATCGTAGCCCCTTCTGTTAATTTTGGTTTGGCTTCTATTGCTAATAACTTCAAAACGTTTTTCAAAATTAAATAAAAATATACTTTATTAATTTCTCATCACATTCATATTGTTGTTCATCAAACATTCTTTATCGGGAGAAATTTTGTTTGCTTAAATAAAGTTTGTTTCCAATTCGGTTAAAACTTTTTGGCATTACCCAGAACAGTGTATCCAAATCTTTTATAGGATATCTCCATAAATTTATGGAAAGTTCTCAACCCTACCACTGATAGTTCATATCATTGACCTGCCAGGTTGGGTTTATTAAGAAGCCTCTGAACCACGTCAAGGTACCTACCAACCAATTCAGAGGTTTTTACTCTTTGATAATCCAGGAGAAAACTCCTTATCTGGCAGATAGACAGAGACTGGAAAGGCCTAATTAGTAACTGTTCTGTACCTTTTTCCTTTTGATTCTGCTTCGCGGATGGCATCTGTATCCGAAACTTCTGGGATGTGATATAATACAAATTTTCTTCTATTGGGACCATTTCGTTCAACGTATTTCATGAAAATGGAACTGTTGCCTGGAAGAGTTCATTAAAAGTTGAAATACTAAGCCAAAAATTTGTTTCAGCTTCGGTGTCTTCGTCTGTATTTGCTCCAGAAGATATTCTTTTTTCACTGCAGGGCAACGGTTTAAAAGTAGTAAATGTGTCGTCGCAGATTACTGGTGGATATGCTTCTTCGGTAGTTTCCGCAGTGCTGGAAGTATCAAAAATAATATTTAGTCATTTGTTTATGTCCCTAGATATAAATATGTAATGAAATTTGAAAATCATACTTCTCCAATTAGATGCTACTTAAAATTCATTCCCGATATCTTACCTGTTGCCACTGGAAACATGACCGCTACTACATGAATCATCTTCTCCATTCCTCAGCTTATTATCAAATCTGCATTTCTCTTCTAAAGGAACCACGGCCGTTATTTCATTCAAATCAATTGATTCATCGGAATCAAAGGTGATCACTTCAATTTCCTTATTTGAACTTCTACAATTATTGAAAAAATGAAATAACTGGTTAAATATTATATCGAAAACATGCAATTATTAAAGAACATTTCAGATTTAATAAATGCACAACAGATAATTACTTACATTAAGATTTTCTGAACTAGGATTTTTTTTCTATGGACTTCATTTTCTTTGGTTGTGGACTTCCAGTATTGGGGTCCTGTTGTCCCTTTCTTTTGCGATCTACAACGAAAAATAAAGCAATAAATCTTTATTCAATGCTTTAATATCTAATAGAATATCTAATAAAGATATTCAGTTCACAGTTATGGATAGTTCCTTTTAGAGTTTACGTTGACAAAAAAAAAAAAAACATTGAATATTTTAACTTAAATAAATGTGAGAAAAAAAAAAAAGTTACTATTAAATGTTTCTTACCTCTTTTTGCATCGTTTTCTAGTTCTATTTCCTTTAAAAAGGATGTGAGGAATTCGGATGAACCAGCCGTTGTCTTGTCATTATCCGTAATCGTCAGTGTACAATCGGCCATTATGATTTTCACGTTCCATCTTTGACCTTTTCTATTTGAATGGTGATACTTAAAATTGCTTGGGTTGATCTAAGAAATATTAAAATGATGATCGTTGATTAGTTTTGATGTTTAATTTTAAAAAATTCTGATCAACTACGAAAAATGGAAAATTTTTAAAAATATATATGAAACATACCTGGCAAAGAGTAGACCCTTCAGAATTCGACTTACTGCCGATTATCAAGTTCCACGTCATTTGCAGGGAAAGATCTCCCTTTAACAGGAGCCATTGCCTTATCATTTCTTGTACACTGAATTCGTCCATAAACACAGCTTTTAATGACTCGCAAAGCAGATAAATCTGTAAGAAAAACGTGAAATTTATCATTTTCAATTTATTTGAGCTATTATTAAAATTTTGATAAATGTAAACTACTGGCATTTCCGAATATTGTGTTAGGAATTAGGTGTATGCGTTCTGTGCTAAAGTCGATATATTTTGGTTTCTTCTCCTTTTGATTCAATGTCAATAAATTGAATCAGTAAAGTTTGATAGCGAGCAACCATTATTGGTCAATCCGCAATTAACTTAAAAGAATTGTCTTTTTGCCAGTGGCGAATTTTTTGTCCTAAAAGAAATGATCAATAACAGGATCAACAGGATATGGAAAGGTTGAGCAGATGGGCTCAGAGGTGGCAAATGAAGTTTAACATTGACAATGTAAAGTACTACACATGGGAAACAGCAACTCCAGAGCAACGTATCAACTCTGTGGTACTACACTGACAGTTGTAGAGAATGAAAGGGACTTGGGAGTGGTTGTGCAGGCAGATATGAAGTTCTCTGAGCAGTGCAGACGGGCTGCAAGAGTAGCTCATGATGTATTGTGAATGATATATAGGAATTTTTCTAGCAGGGATAAGGAGGTGATTATTCCCTTGTATAAGGCAATGGTCAGGCCACACCTAGAGTACTGTATACAGGCCTGGAGGCCTCATTTCAAGAAGGATGTAGAGCAGCTGGGACGAGTACAGAGAAAGGCAACAAGAATAGTGAATGGAACAAAGGGGTGCTCTTACGAAGAAAGGCTAAGGTTTTGCAAATTACAGTGTCTGGAGACTAGGCACCAGCGGCGTGATCTGATAGAGGTGTATAAAGCCTTGAATGGTTTGAGCATGCTCAATGCTGATGGGATTCTTCCTCTCGCTCAGAATAATCACCTGAGAGGGCATAAATTCAAATTGAGAAAGGACAGATGTAGGATAGTCGTGCGGAAATTTGCCTTTAGGCAGCGGGTGGTTGGTTGGTGGAACAGACTTCCATCCCTTGTCGTGGAAGTTGATAGCCTAAATGAGTTTAAGGCTCAGCTGGACAGGTATTTTGAACAAACAGAGGGGTGAAGTGGTTTTTTTTTTTGGCTGATGCTGCATAAGCTTGCTTTCTTGCATCAAATGCCTCTACTAATGCTAATATAAACTTTGCTGGTAACACAGAAATTAAGGGAGTTCTTCGGTTTCTTTCCTTATTTATGTCCTCACTGCCTTTGAGTACTAGAGAGATGAGTCATTAACACTTGCAGATGATTGGTTGCTGAAAGTGAACCCTGTATCATATTTGCCCCTAAGGTTCTTTGAAATAATTTGGGATGAAGATTAATTTTCATAAATAATTTAATGAGAAAAGCTGAAAATAAATGTTAACCTTCAAAGTGATTATTGCTGCTATTTTGGCTTTTTTCTTTTTCTGCTATAGACAATGACCATCTTCTAAGTTTAAAGTTATTTATCTGTAAATTAGAATAACTTTTTGCAAATTTGGCCACATTATTACTAATATTGACGATTATTTTTTTAATTACATTCGGCAGTCACATGATAATTGATACATTATCATATTTGAACAAGGGATACTTTTGAATAATTTATTTGAAATAGGTATCAATTTAATAACCTTTAATTAGAAATTTATTATAATCATATGCAGTTGTAACATCCAAAGAAATAAATACACTGGGGTTTATTTTGAATGCCAATGTAATTTTCCGACTAAAATTAATACATAACAAAAATGAACATTCCACGAATTTTAATACATTGCTCTCATTGAAGTGGACATTCAAAGGGAAGCTTCAAGGGCAGATTCCACAAACTCAGTAAATAAAGTATAAAAAGGCAGCTACTTCACTTACTGAAGTACATTAATGAAAACTTGTTAAATATTCTTTAACAATTGCATATCTAGGATTTAATGTATAACAGGTTATTTTATTTTTCTAAAATTTTCAAATTTTCTGCTAAGGAAATCTGATGATATAATCTTATATTTCAATGATCACACTTTCTCTATCAATACGGCTAATGAAGTTATTCCTAATGAAAGACTTTAAAGAGAAAAACACGTTTGACAGTAGAAAGTCACATAGCAGTGATTATGTTTCCAATGGGCAAGATGAGGCGCCTCCGTAGCCAGGAGCAGTAGTGTGTGGCACTGGTTTTATTATTATTATTAATATCAATTTATTTCCGAAGAAATGTCCTTTTACAGCTATGCAGCTAGAGGACATGAGTTATATACAGAGAAAAAACATAAAATACAGACATATGCATTGCATACAGAGCCAGATACAATATACGGCCTTAAACAGCCACTGGTGAAGATACAAGAACATCAAGTTATAACAAATACAAAAACATAAAGTTACAACAAGTACAAAAACATAAAGTTACAACAAATAAAAGTGCATCCGGATACATCGAAGCGTGGATATTGCGGTATCACAGAGAGTCCACCTAGAGCATGACTAAGGCATACATATCTGCAAGAATGGAAGATCTGTAGGTTCTGTCCTTGCAAAGTTTCTCAGCGTCTATAGCTAATCTGTTAAATATTTGGAAGGAGTTGTGTGGAAACATGTTGTCCAAGGAGGACATGCTACGCAGCTTTGATCTGTATGGGGAGGTGTTGGACTGGCATCTTCTCCTGTCGGACGGTCTGGCGATGATATCCCAAATATCGGGTGACCTCAGTTTTCCGGATAGAAGCTGAGAGAGGGTAAGAAGGTTCCTAGAGATGATGTGATACCTCCAAGGAAGCGTATTAAGATTGGTGACCAGAACAGATTTTGAGATTGTAGGTGTTAGCCCGGCAACCCTATTTAGCCATTTCAAGATCCAGAATTCCAGAGAGAGGAACCTGGCTTGGTATGATGAGGGTGCTGAGGACCATATAGTCGAGGCATATAATGGAATTGGGAAAATACAACGAAGAATGTATTTGCTGATAAGGTCCGGGTTATGGAAGTTGGAGATCTCTTGTTTTACTGCCCATAAAGCCGAATATGTTTTCGTTCGAGTGGCATTAAAGTGAGGCAAGAAGGTGAGGTCTTTGTCCCAGATGATACCCAAATCTTTATGTTGGGTGACTTTTTTAACTGGAGAATTCGCAATAATGATGTCCACATCGTTGGTATTTTTCTTCTTGGTGATAGAGAGTTGTGCAGTTTTCTCTTTATTAATGGAGAGCCCAATCGCATGAAGGTAGTTTTCCAGTTCATGTAGCTGTCGGTTGGAGCTCACAGTAATAGACTGGAGAGACTGGGGGCATTTTGTGATGACGAAGAACTTATCATCTGCGTAGGTGGTAAAATTAGTACGGTTTGATAGGAAGGATTCTAAAGATGCGGCGAAGAGGGCGGCAGAGAGAACGCCCCCTTGGGGGAGCTCTCTGGAGCAGAGAATGTGGTGATTATGGTTTTGATTTCTGATCCATAGGATCCTGGACTGAAGGAGTTTCCTAAGGAGAACTAAGATGTTGCCAGAGATTTTGAAATAGTTGCACAGTATGGTACATAATGCATGGGTGGACAGATTGTCAAAGGCCGCCTTAATGTCGAGAAACACAATATCCAGTTGCTCTTTGTTGCTTAAGGTACTTTCAATTCTGAACAGTGTGTCCAAGAGGTTGGTGATCGTGGAACGTCCAGGTAGTACACTATGGAGGTATGGAGGTTTGTGGCCGAACATGTGATGGATGAGAGCAGGAAGTATGGCTTTTTCCAAGATTTTGAGAAAAGTGCATCCTACAGAAATTGGTCTGTAGTCATTAGGCAATTTTGGGTTAGACTTTTTTGGAACTGGAGAAACATAATGT
Organism: Mastigoproctus giganteus; assembly: GCF_048544385.1. Classification (NCBI taxonomy): domain Eukaryota; kingdom Metazoa; phylum Arthropoda; class Arachnida; order Uropygi; family Thelyphonidae; genus Mastigoproctus; species Mastigoproctus giganteus. Next base: position 25,313,233 of record NC_143578.1, on the reverse strand, counting down.
GTTCCAGATAGCAGGGTAAACTCCTGTTACGAGGACGGAATTGAATGCATCAAGCAAGAGATCAATGATATATACACTGCACAGTTTAACCATGAAAATAGGGAATCCATCCGGGCCAGTGGTAGACTTGTTGGGAAGACTGTTGATGACCTCAGTAAGGCGTTCCTTTGTGATGACTATTTTATCCAGTGATGTCTGGTTAGCTGGTGGATTAACCCGAATAAAGGGGTTTGGGGCAGATAGGGGCTTAGTTTCGAGCGGGTTAGCCCATTCAAGGAAGGTATCAGTGGACATGGGGGACTGTTGATTCTTGTTGGTGAAGATTCTTTTCCCAAGTTTCATTCTGTGTGCAATCCAGTCATTCTGCGCCTTCCTCCGAATGCGTAGGAAGCGTGCCCGATGTTTTTTATAGAGTTGGTAGTCGGCTAGATCCCGTGTTTTTTGCCATTTCCTGTATAGTTTGTTTCATGATGAAGGCGAGTTTTGCGTCGCTGATAAACCAGTTCTTGGTCCTGGGAGACAGGCGTACAGATTTGGAGGCCCCTTCACAGGCGATGTCTTTTAACAAGTTTGCTAAATTGGTAAGCGTTTGATCAGGATGGCTAGCAGCATTTTTTTTCCAGTCTGTAGCTTTTAGTCTTTGTAGGATGATTTGAGGTTGCATATATTTTAATGAAAAGATCTTGAGTTGGGATTCTTTATGGTCATGTTGTTCAAGTTGTCGGGGAGAACATAGACATTCACTATCAAAGGAAATTGGGAGGTGATCTGATGCAAACTTAAAAATCGGCGTTGTGAGAGTAAGATGGTCAAGGTTATGAAAGAAGAGGTCTAGGTTTTGATGTCGTCTTGTAGGTTGCGTATGGGTTAGTCTAAGGCCTAGAGATGAGAAGGAGCGTACGACGTCCTTCAAAGCAGCTTCGTGTCTTGGGGAGGGCATGTTGAAATCTCCTAAAACAAAGGTGAGCATGTGAGGCTTGAGGTGGGTTATAATCCAGGTAGTTAGCTCATCCCTTGTGTTGGGATTATGGTCAGGAGGTAAATATACCGCTACAACTTGAGTTCTCACTTCTTTAACTGTAAAAATTGCAGAAATGGCTTCAAATGCAGGGGAGTCGCTGAGTTGTGCACACACAAGGTGATGGATGTCTTTGTAAATGATGGAGACGCCACCTCCACGTTTGTGGTCCCTGCCGTTGCAAACATTTTTGTAATGGTGAGGAGTGGCCAAGTGGGTGAGTTGTCTTCCATGGTTAAGCCAAGTTTCCTGGATACAGATGAAATCATATTCGTCGAGCAGGAGGAGAGATTGCAGAGGGTCCAATTTGTTAACAATGCTGCGCACATTTTGCGAGAAGACCCTGATTGTGTGGCATGGATGGAGGTTTTTTGGAATAGATGATTGCTATTGTAGAGGACGAGTAAGCAGGGATTGCTGAGGGGATGGCCTTTTTTCGTCAGAGAAGGGTCTGATAAGTATGCCTGGAGGCCAGAAGTCGGGATCCAGAACTTTTTCGTAGGCAGAGGGTGAACATCTTACTAGAAATTAGGCGTAGCCAGTTTGCCTAGTTTTAAGCTGTTTTACTTCGATGCGGACATTGTGTTCCACAAGAAACATTCTCTTTATGGAATCGGGGCTTGTTGAGGGTCCAAACCGGGAGACAAATATCTTGGTTCTGGGCAAAGCGACAGAGATGTCATATTTCTCTGCGAGCGTCTGTTTACTAGGGTGAGTCTTTGATAATCGCTTGTTGACTAATGTTGTTGGAATTCTTTGGTTGCCTTCTAGTGGGGGAGAAAATGGGGCGGGGCTCTTGCTTCTCGAAACACATCTCTGGTCAGCGATTCTCGGTTCAGTAGCTTGGTCATGTCCGTCGTGTGGTACAATATGATCATTTCTTTCGTGAAACAGAGTCAACTTATTAGTGTGGTTCACTACACGGGTGGCTTTGTTTACTTCCAGTGGACGTTTGTCGCTTTTCTTCTTCTGATCCCGATTCTCAAGTGATTTAAGGAACTTGCAGTAATCTGATTTGATTAGAAGAGTTTCAAGGGCGCTTTCATTTTCTTTAGCCACCCTAAAGGGATTCTTATTGTGCATCTTTTCTTTTTGTGTAAGCAGTTCGGTTTCTTGATTAGACCGGGGTTCGAACCCGTGACCACCAAATACGGAGGATGCGGAAGGGACAGAGAATGACCACCGCATATCCCCAGAGTAAGATGACCTTAGTTGCTAATGCTCCTAAAAACCAAACAACAACGGGCATGATATCTGTTATATATCTTAAACATGGTTTCTTGTGAAAAGCATAATTTTCAAATTTAAAATATATCTACAAATGATTCATTATTATTGTTAATACTTTCAGCTATAACAATTTAACTGAACCACTCCATAATGCTGAATTCTCTGGAAAATTGTGTACTTGATTGAAATTTTATGATTCATTACTTTCATAAAAGCCCATGCACTGCCATTAAAGGGATTCCGTGGGTTTTTTTTTTTTTTTTTTTTTACAAAATCAGATTCGTATTTCAGATTTACAATATTTGTATTTACAAAATCAGATTCTCAGGCCGTTGTTATTTCGTTTTTAGGGACATTAGCAACTAAGGGTATATTGCTCCGGGGATATACGATGTTCATTCCCTGATCTAACGCTTCCTCCATATTTGCTGGTCAAGGGTTGAATGGTTCTTAGGCTGTTGGGGATTAATTTAAATGTATGTCACCAAATTTGCATGGATAGATCTGCTCATTGCAAACACGTACTTCTCCTTTCATGGATTATTTCATGTACTCCATGATCAGCAGTATTTTCACTCTGAATGATTGAAACTGAATGACAGTATTCTAAACTGAACTTGTATTAAATTTTAAGTTCTTTAAACAAACTTAAAGTATGTTAATATTTAATGCAATTCAAACGAAGTAAGTTACAAGCAGAAGCATGGATTCATTGCTTCTCTTTTTACAGCAATGAAAATCGGAATTCAATTATATAAAAACCGTCGATTTTCCTATAATCGTTCAATATGCAGATTTTAATAATGGCAATTGTATTCTTTAATAAAAACATTTTAAAAATAAATTTATTTTCGACAATACGTATATTTGTCATAATCACTGAGATTCATCAGAGGAATTATCTTTAATGCATGAACTAGTTTCTTCAGTATAACAAAATTTTCAATATTCTGGCCCATTGGTCAGGTGTTCATATTCAACGTGCATAATATTGAAGATGAATATCAATTTTATTTTAGACTCAGTGAACAATGGATATCCTCATGACGATAATGAGTCACTTATTCCAGTGCATTAGCCCGGAAGGATTAAGTCATTAATCCACTTGATTAATATTAATGATTAACCGGAGTAGAGACATGATTTTTATTGGAGAACTCCTTGGTATCCTTTTTTTCTGTACCAGAAAACTTGCATGTATTTTTATGCTGCCACATGGCCCATCTGACCAAGCATGGCCGTGATCAACGTTATTCTAAATTGTGCCTATGGAACCTCAGAGGCGAACTGGGTTAAAAATTCTTCTTGAGGAAAATTGTAGCGGTTTCATACTATTGCTTAATGCCATATTATGAAGAAATGTGAGGACAGAGCAGAGGGTTTATAAATAAATATAGTAATTATCGATCATTAATTGTTAATGAATTTTATATAAAAATCAAATAATTTTATAAGAAAACAATTTTTCATTTATTCAACAATAGTTAAATAATGACAGCTATAGAACAATAAAGAATGCTTGTTATTTATAGATTCTGGAATCCATGATGGTTCAATTAACGGGATATAAGCTCTAAGGATATTAACATTCCAAAATTCAGTGGTGTGCAACAATCTCTCATATGCACAGAAAAAGTGCTTTGCATTTCATAAACACACCACAGCGGCCACAGTCCCACCTATATCTTGTATGAATTTGCATAGTAACGGCAACCTGGTGGTGCTGATTTTATCAATCAAATTCTAAATAATTTTGCCCTCACCCAAAAAATCTATTTCACGATTGCACTATCCAGTTAAAAATAGATAAAGCTCAAGTTTTGCATATAGTAAATGTTGAGTTTCTCAATACACTTACCCTTACCTGAATTTTTTTGTCGATCATACCAATGTACATTCCCCCGCAGGGAAAACAAATTTCTGTGCGCCAACGTAATCACCACTACTTGAATGGTTTCCCCCACGTTTTGTCTCATTCTCAAACGTGTACCTCTCTTCTGAAGGAAGAACGATAGTTATTTCAGTTGATTCAATTAGTTCAGAATCTTAGGAAAACATCTGCAATTATTGGAAAAATCAAGTAACCTGTTAAATATTATATCATAAACATGCAATTAAAGATTTCACTTTTAACAAATACACATCAGGTAATGAAGATAATTACTTACATTTTGCCCTTCCTTGAACGGGCATCTTTTACTCTGGACTTTTTCTGAGATTGCGAAATTTCTGTATTGGAACGTCCTGTGGCCTCTTTCGTTTCCGACCTACAATGAAAAAAAAATTAACTTCGATATCTTGCCCATTAATCTTCACTTTACTGGAATCGAGATTATCACCAATCATGAAAATTTTAGTTTTACACACATTCAGAAACAGTCCTTTATTCCTATTTGCACTGTTTTTTAAGATGATCCTTAGAATTACAAATTAGCACAGTATCGTCTACATAACGAAGGTTGTTTATCTCCAGTTTTCCAATTTTGATGCCAGTCTCAAAATCTTCCAAAACTTCACGCATGATATCTTCTGCATAAAGATTAAAAATGAGGTGACAAAATACAGCCTTGCCTGACAGTTATCTATTGTGAAAAAGATCGTGTTTCGCATGTTCGTTCTCACAGTTCCTTCCTGTTCTTTGTACAGTAGCTTAAAGAGCCGATGTGTTATGTGGATTGGGAAACCCTTAATCGACATCGTTTCAAATAGTTTCCCATTTTGAACACAATCAATACTGACACCTAATTACCGTCCATCCGAATGCAGCGTACCTATATACCTACCAAGCGGTGGGTTCGTCCAATTGCGAGAGGAGCGACAGCGTAGCCTTGCTCAGGAACCAGGTATTCTGTCTTTCCAGGGTGTATTTAAAAGAAAACCCCCTGCGAGACAAGAGAATCCTAAATGATATGCGACGAGTAGTGTAAGTAAAAAAAATTACCATTGCTAGAGGTACCATTCAAGCATCATCAGCCAGAAAAAAAAAAACAGAAACCTTCCTATTTCTCCCATCCATTCGTTCCAAATGCCTGTCCAGCTCAGCATCTAGGCTAAGTTTATCTAAGCTATCAGTTTCTACAATATAAGATGGAATTCTGTTCCACCACTCAACTACCTGCTGGCTAAAGGCAAAATTTCCGCACATCCATTCTTCAACTGTCTTTCCTCAATTTGAAACTGTGCCCCCTCCGGTTCTTAGTCTGAGCAAGAATCCCATCAGCATTCAGCTTGTTCAACCCATTCAAGGCCTTATACACCTCAATCAGATCACCTCTCCAGGCACTGTAATTTCCAGAACTTAAGCTTTTTTGGTTAAAGCACTCCTTTGTTCCCCTAACCAATCTTGTTGCCTTTTTTTGTACTCATTCTAGCAACTCTACATCCTTCCTAAAATGAGGACCCCAAACCTGTACTCTTGGTGTGGCCTCACCATTGCCTTGTACAGCGGAAAAATCACTTCCCTTTCCCTGCAAGCAAAATTCCTATATATCACTGACAAGACTCCATGACCTGCATTGGCAGCCCGTCTGCACTGCTCAGCAAACTTCGTATCTTCAACTGTACAGTTACTTACTGTTTACAGTCGTTTTCACTTTCCAGTGCTGGTACGTTTCTCTTCGATTAATGCTACCCATATGCAGTACTTTGCATTTCTCAATATTAAACTTTAGCTGCCACTTCTCAGTCCATTTGCCCGACTTATCTGAATCCAGTTCGAGTAGCACACTATCTTTAAATGTCCCAACGCGGTCGAAAGTTATCGAAATAAGCTTTATTATATGGTTAATTTCTGCAGTGAATTTTTTCCCTCACCAGTTGGCCGTATAAATTTGGCAAGTTCGTATTAAAAAGGGAACTTTTGAGCTTAGTTGCTAGGTAAGACTGTCCCATGGCTGGGGAAGGCAACAAAAACGGAACATATTTGGAATCTGCCATTTTTTGTGATCAGCTGTTGCACATTGAGATGGCTTATCATAAATGCGTGCTATTACTTCCATAATCAAGTCTTCATGTTCACGTGGAGAACGGTTTGTCTATAATCCTGTTCATCCCGCGATGAATCTATTATTCAATTTGAGAGCGAGATTTACGGTATGTGATAGCCATGGACCAGACAATATGCATAAAGTAAAATTAACAAATGGCATATCTGGATGTTCTGAACAGTGTAATTATGGTGGTAAAATTTTAAAACATCCATTTTAAATTCACACGAATTTTAAAAATGGAAAGTAACTCCTGTTGTATTTCTGCAGCTCTAACTCGAGGTGTATTTCTGTTCTCTGATGAGTCCCGTTTTAGCCTACAAACCGATTCTAGACGTTATTTCATCTGGAGATATGAATAAATGCGGTACTATCCATCCAACATCCAGGAAGGGACATGTATGTTGTTCTCGTCATGGGGTGAAATAATGATCAGCGACCTCCATATTTTTGAAATGGGTACCGTAACTGTGCAGAGACCTTCGAACTATGTGCAACTTTTAGGGGTGCTGTCTACACGTGTAGCACAGTGGGATAGAGAAGATGATATAAATTTAAATATACGAAAATCTCTGGGATCATACGATACAGATGGATTCCAAAAAGCTGGGTTTTTTAATTGTTGCGCATTGGCTTCTGTGACCATAATGCACCGCCCAAAGTTTTGCATTTTTACGCTGATCCAAGCCCGAGGCGGGATTTGGCCGACCGGACTTTACCCACCAGGAGAACTTTCATTCCTCATATCCAGGCTATCAAAGAAAAAATAAAAAATTACATCACTATGTTAGCACGCTTTACCCGCAAGGACTGGGGGTCTTAAAGGACCAACTCTACGCCTTTTATATTCAGCAGTATTTATACCAATTGTCACATATGGAGCTGCAGTATGGTACCACCGAATGACTTTAGTGCATGCTCAACGTAAAATTCAGCAAATTCAACGACTTATGCTACTACAAATGACCCGCGCATGTAGAACGACATCAACTGCCGCCCTACAGCTACTAACAGGCCGCCTCCCTTTGGACCTCCACGTCGCTTTTATCGGACTTTCTCATGCCATCAAGAAGAATAAGGAAGCTGAATTCCTCACTATTCAAACCCGTACCGATACTGACATCAAACAGGAACATAAACGTGTGTGGCTACAATTCACAAAATTATGGCAAACCCGCTGGAATAACTCCACAACTGGTGCAACTACTAAACTTTTCCTTCCTGTGGTAACCTACATCAACAAGCAACTTGGTTCCACTTGGTTCTTCCCTAACGTCTATGCTTCCTTCCTATTAACTGGCCACGGGCCCTTCAAGAGACGCCTTCTAGAGTTCGGCCTAGTCGAGGATGCCCTCTGTACCTGCGGAGAACCAGACTGGGATCACGTGATGCACTCATGCAACGTATACTTAGATCTAAGAAACCAACTACTCCTAGACCTCCACACTACATCACTTCGGCCAGAAACCAAGTTATTGGAATCTAATGATGCCTTCCGTGCACTGACCAGTTATGCCAACGAGGTCTTTCGTCGTCGCTGGCATCACCTGCAACTCCCGAACACTACTCCTGGATAACCTCCTCTAGACAGCAACTGATACCCAGCACCGGAAACTTCCAGACATGAAACTGCAAATGGCAGACAGCCCTGTCGACGCCGTTCCGTGATTCTCCATTGTGACGATCCTGGACTCTATAATTTTAACTTTACCCATTCTCTTCTTCCTACCCACAGTCTTTCTCCAGGACTCCCACAACTGCACCTAGCACTCTTCCTGCTCCGTTTCGCCTGGGAGGATGCCTACGCTCTGTCATCCTCGCTATCTTGTCTGTCTTCCACTTTCCTGTCTCTTCTCTGCTCTTTCCTTGGCCTTCCCCACTCTCGCTCCTGCAAGAGTGTGGAAGGCCCGTCAGATGTATTTTACTCCCTGGTCCGGCTCCTCGTGCCAGTGGACGGATGCTGGGAGGCTCTTTCCTGGTGATCGCGCCTCCCAGTAACGAAGAGGCCAGTCAAACAACACACTACTCACACATAACCCACACTGACTGGCTTTGCTATGTTAACAGAGTATTTAACGCGGATTTGTGGGAAACCACGGGAACCGCATAACAAAAAACACTATGTCCACCAGGCTAGTCCGGTCGGCCAAAAAGCTGGTATCATTCAGTGTTCCCAATTATTACATCACTTTTTTGCAGTCACTTTAACGAACTTTGTCATTGGTTATGGAATATTTAGATATACACAAACTTTTCACAACTCAATGATACAGCTTCTGGAGTCCTAAATCCATAAAAGTTATGCTTTCAATGGAAAGCATTAAATCCTAAATTTTCAGAACTAATAATGTGGACAGCGTTTCATCAATTATACGAGTCGAAATCTTTATATTTACTTTTTTTTAAATAGGAAAAAACTGAAAATGTTTCGTAATCCTGAATAAGTTAAACTCAATGCAACAAGGCATCATAAGTTTAAGAGTCCAAATAATCTATATAATATTAATGTAAATACACCATAGATCAGACTTAAAACCAAAACATCACGTTTGTAGTGTAAAAGCTTCATTTTATCTTATCTCATATTGTGCTCCTGCTTCACAACCAGTTGCCATGTTTTCCACTACCTCGAAAAAGTAAGGCTTCACTAAAAGAGAAGACTATTGTTACTTATTCTCAGTGGGCACCATCACCCAGACGGCACCGTTTGGGTAAGGGATAAATAATTACCTTCCATACTTACTGCCCCTATTAGCTTTAAAAAAAAGATAAGAAAAAAAGGGATAGCAGAGGGAAGAAAGAAAGCGGTGAGAAACAGAAAGGGACAGTTTCCACCACCAAGTCATACTCATAATGATCTTATATCCCAATAGGATCAATCGCACTCAGCACTCGGTGGAGGACCCAGTCCATGTGACTACCGGCTCAGCAGGCAGCCGGGGAGTTGGCTTGCCTACACGAGTTCTCAGGTCCTCCACCTCTTTCACTCTTCCATCTTTACACCTTTATTTAAAAGCAACCCGCCGCATTCTTCGGAGAGGGACTATTTGCCTACAGCTGGCTTGGTCCCTATCCCTTTTAGACAGAGCTAGTTAGATTACTGCCCCAACTTAAACTAGATTTTGACACCTAACCCGCACATAAACTTTATTATCTAATAACCGACACAGTGGTGCAGGATAACCACTGTTTTAAAAATTTCTGGTTCCCCCCAGTTGGAGTAAATCCAACACAGAAATCTAATTGCAGCCTGCATGGATTGAATAGTATATTTCTATACATGTTCTCTTCTATTTTTCTTTATCTAGTTTTCAATGCTTGGTATTTTCCTTCATTTATTACGAACAGCAATAAAAGTTTAGCTCTATTGTGTACAGACAAGCGTCGGAAGCTGCAAACATATCACCTGATCCCTTGTTAATCGCGGTACTCCAGTAATTTTATGAACCCTGTTCCAGATACGTTGAATAGGAAAAAAAAAACCGCATGTTCTACTGTTTCTCGCGCTTCACTATATTGACAGGGTATTTGAGTGTCCCCGGAACTTTGCTTTATTTACCCCTACCGGCAAATGCCTGTAAGTCACCCTCCACGCTTCTTGACCAATACCCTACATGTTTAGGAAGATTTCTAAACATCTGGGTTTCGTGTAAACTGTGCCATGCTCGGGGATTCTTAACTGGTGGTGTGTAGAAGTCAAATAATTTCTAGTATATTTCTGAAACTTGATTTTGTTTCCATCTCTAGACCTCCCACCGACAGTTGCTGAATATATTTGATAATCAGTTTATAAAAGGGTGCTTTTGTTTCTGCTGTAGGGTCTGTATACCCAACTCAGTAAACCTCCCCATGTGTTAATTTACCAAGGTGGAAGCTACATGCGTGTCGCACAGGGCAATCGAACGTGCTTAATTACATACACCCACCCTAGCCACTTTAATTGTGGTATTTCATAGCCCCCGTGAGCCTCTCTACAATGCAATCTCTGTTGCGCCACCTCTTGTTGCCTATTATTCCAAAAAGAGATTAAATAGTCTCGTGTGTAAACGTTTCTGTGTAAGATATTAAGAAGTGGTTACCGTCACAATATTCATCACAATTCGGATGACAATCATCCAAATGTTTAATACTCTTCTAGAGAAGGAAGATAGACCTAGGTTCCACTGGCTGATGTTTTCTACCCAGTAGCTCAATAGTTGTTGGGTTATTACTGGCCGTCTTACGAAAAGTACCCCCAGAACGGTGATTAGCTCTGCTGAGAAGGAGGCACACTGGTAGTTTCAGTGGAGCATTCCTTCCCCATTGTTGACATTTTGTTTTTATTATGACAGACCACTAGGCAAACTAAAGTAGGTGAAGCGATCCAGCGCATTCTGCAATCAGACACGGCTAAAATGACATCTCCAGCATGAGCCATATATTTGCAATCAGGATTTGATCCAGGGAGATCAACTCTGATATTTCTAGAGTTATCTAACTGCCTAAGCATAGGCTCCAACGCTATTGAGAAGAGAGCTAGGCTAAGTGGGCAACCCTGTCTCGCCCCCCTCTCCAGTTTTATTTTATTCGAGCTATATCCATTGATAACTAGAGTATTATTTTCTCCTTTGTATAAGCTGATGATGGCTGCTCTTAACTGTCAGCCCATTTGTACAGTATATAACAAATTTTGAAGACAATTGTGGGACAGTTTATCAAAAGCTTTCTCTAGAGCAAGCACCGCTAGGACTATACTCTAGCCTTTCCGATTGCTAGTCTCTCGAAAAACCAGATTTAATCCCATATGTCTGATTTGCTCCTATAATGGATCCCAGATGTCATTTTAGGCGACTACTCAGTATTTTGGCATATAGCTTATAATCAACATTCAGTAGTAGTACCGGCTGGCGATCTCCCACATCCTTCACCATTCTCTCCTGCTTACTTGAAAATACCGTCTTGGCCTCCAGAAAACTTTCCCGGACTTGAACTGCCATGAAGAATCCAAACAATATCGCAGCCAAAAATGACAAATATTTTCCCAAGCTTTCTTGTAAAATTGTGTTATTAGTCCAGCTGGACCTGGCGCTTTATCCCCTTTCATTTCTCCTAAGGCTATGGAGATTTCCTTTAAAGAGATTGGCTGGTTAGGTTCCTGCCGATAAACTGCATGACATCTGCCAACTTACTGGTAACACTGACTCCTGAAATGTTGCATACGTCTGTTTGTACGCTTCATTAAAACACTCCATGATGTCCTCGGTAGTGTCATATTGACGAGATACTAACTGAATGTTATTATTAAATTACTGTTCATCAGGCCTCTTTAATTATACTAACTGAATCTTCTGTATGGGGCAACTGCTTGTTTGCGTCCTGTTATATTGTTCGAAAATTAATCCTGCCCTATTGTCGGCAGGCCTATAACGCAATCGCATTTGGACTAGTTTGTTTTTTTCTGCCTGCGTTTCCAGATGCAATTTATTTTATTTCTTTTTGCACCTGTGCAAATGGGATACACCCCATTTCATCATAACGATAGTTTAACAGTCGCCTCACTTCATACAGATGCCTTAGCACTTTTCTACTTTCCACCCTTCTTTTCTTCTCTAATTTTTGGAATGCTGTCTTTATTGCCTGCTCGAAATTCGCCCATTCTTCCAATGTCCAGCGCCCAGACTGCGGCAACTCATGCATTAAACTCAATGTTACACCAATCATCCTGCAAGAGAGCCGAGTTTAGGCGCCAGATACCTCTATTATAATCAATTGTTGTACATAGTAGGAGGTTCATCATTAGCAATTTGTTATTTGTAACCGGACGCGCCCCAGAAATACTGACATGCCTAACTCAGATGGCTTTACTTGCCATACTTCTTGGAGAATATATATACAATCAATGCGTCTGCCTATTGTGCCCCTAATCCACCTTGCGCCATGTGTTGTAGGATTATGCCATCGCCATAGATTACACCATTGCACTTTAGACAAATGCCGTTCAATTTCAGATCACCCCTTGTACCTCCTGCAGGATCCCCCATGCCAGTCTTATATTGACTAGGTCAAAGACGCAATTCCAATAGCCCGCAAGAATAATCAAACGTGTACCCATCATAACGCCAGGGGCTTACATTTGGTGAGTATGGGCTTAGCACACCATTTGATTCGGGAGTTACTTAACTGCTGTGTGATTCCTAAAGGAGTTTGCCCTACAAAATTACCAAAAAAATATATCCCCCCACATAAATTGTATTTTTTCTATCCTTCCTTCTCGGGTTTGTTCTAATATTATTCTGGGTTTCCCATACTTTGCTCCAATTCTATTAGCTTCTCCCGTCCTGGTGGTACATACTTCGTTAAATGCTGTCCACTCTTTAACTTTTGCCTTCCTTGACTCGACTCCCCAAGATCTTGTATGACGATATTGTCTTTCTCTGTAGTTGGCTTCTTCCTTTTCCTCCTCATCTGACCTGTTGCTAATTCCATTAATATTGGAGGTATCTTGTCTTAAATATATAGACTCTTTCCCCTCCATTCCTGTTATTAAGTTTGCTGGTTCTACTGAAAGTACCTTTCTGTGGCTACCTGTAACTTTAAAATGACCATGTTGTTTCCCCTCTGAGCAGCTATTCGCTTTGTGACTTGCTTCCCCACATTTATTGCATGCATTTGAGCAGTCGCTACTAATGGGCCCAACTTCTTTGCAATTAAAAGAACCGCCCTTTCGTGGAATTCTCACCTAAATGGTCCGAGTTTCCACACTTCAAACATTTTTTCGATACCCCTCTATAATTCAGAAGTAGAAACTTAGTTTAAGCAAACAAACAAATAAATGTAAGAAACAACCATACCCACAGGCATTTAATCCTATCCTGCGAAATTTACCTCGGTCAGCAAAAAAAAAAAAAAAAAAATTAATAATAAAACTTACGATATCCAGAAAATCTTTCCTCTTTCACAATGTAACCGGACAAAATAGCACCACATCAAAATCATGTATTGAAGACATAACAATCCAGTTGTGAAGATAATCACACCATATGAGAGATGCTAAAAGGTGTACATGATAATATATAAGTTAAACTCAATGCAACAAGGCATCCTAGGTTGAAGAGTCCAAACAATCTATATAATATTGGTGTGAACACAACATAGATCACTCTTAAAGGCAAAAAGCTACGTTTGCAGTGTAAAGCAGCATCATTTTATCTGTATCTCATATTGTGCTCCTACTTCAGAACGAGTCGCCATGTTTTGCACTACTTCTTGAAATGGTGCCATCTGAGTGGTGGTACCACTGAGAATAAGTAGCAACAGTCTTCTCTTTTAGTGAAGCATTACTTATTCGAGGTAGTGCAAAACATGGCAGCTGATTCTGAAGGAGGAGCACAATATGAGTTACAGATAAAATGATGATTATTTACACTACAAACGTAGTTTTTTTGCCTGTATCTCATATTATGCTCCTCCTTTACAACGAGTTGCCATGTTTTGCACTACCTCGAATAACTAATGCTTCACTAGCTAAGAGATGAATGATGAAATTAAGTTAAAATTCAAGACTTTCTACTCTCAGTTTTGCTGATCGTTATTAAAGGATATATATTAACATCCGCAGAACTTATGTGGCACATCCATGCACGTACACAGCAAAAGATAAGAGATATAACTTTGAACTTCATAACTTTTCAGCCATTTTATCATTTCGTGTTTCATTTGTAAAGGAGAATGAAATAATATCAGTGGCATCAAGTAAAAATAATTTGTCTCAATATCATTGATTAAACCTTGTCTTAAATAGATTTTCTTTAACAATTGCATATTTAGGATTTAATATGTAACTGGTTATTTTATTTTTCTAATATTTTCAGATTTTCTGCTAATGAAACCGAAGTCATAACCTTATATAGTAACGATGACACTTCTGCGAATACTGCTAATAAAATTATTCTAATAATGCTTTAAGAAAAAGAGAAGAAACAATCACAAAACTGTAGTTATGTTTCCAATGGGTAAGATATCTGTTATGAAGCTTAAACAGAGTTTATTGTGAAAACTATAATTTTCAATTTTAATTTGAAATATATCTATAATTGATTCATTATTATTATAAATACGCTGAATTTCATAACGCAGAATTCTCTGGAATTTCATATATTTTACAGAGAATTGAGCGTTATGAATTTCATAACGCTCAATTGCTCCACTTCCGTGCAGTCAGTGGAAATAAATGCTCTTATCAGTTACAGAAGATGATTTAAATTTAGATAAGAAAGACATCTCATCGGTTACAGAAGACGATTCAAACATAGATATAAAGTTGCTGGACTTTTCTGATACATATGGAGTCCCAAAATCAGAAATTCTTCTGGACTACGCTCACTACCACATAAATTTCCTGAGATGTGTGGAATGTCCTCTTCTGATGGATCACAGGAGATTTAAATTTAGATATACACCAGTGCGATCCAAACTCAATTGCCAGTTTCCTTGGACAGATAGGCACTGCAACAACACTTTGCTGCAATGAGTGAGACGACAACCTCTTATCACTTACCGAAGCAGATTTAAATATACATCTAAAACAAATTCTTATAGAAATCCACTGTCACACCAGTTTCCTGAAGTCGATGGAATAACTACTCAATGGTCACAGAGGGTTTAATTACAAAGATACATCATGGAGACAGAGAATCTGTTGCTTATACTTAAGGACTGTTTGCCACAGTATCACTGGCGAACAGTCCTTAAGTGAATGGAACGACATACTCGCATAGGCCACGAAAAAAGATAAATTTTGAATATATCCTGAAAGTGAATGGTACAGCTCTAATCGCAAAGTCAGATACGAGTTCATACGGTTTCAATGGAAAAATGTAAAAAAGCAAAATTAATTTCAATGCAGTTAATAATACACTCTTTTTTAAGTTATTGCAATCTCTTTTCGCATAGGTTTTTTTTTCGTTCTTTTGGAAAAGAGTTGAAGTTTTGCAGCACAAAATAAAAGCAAAGAGGTGCAGCAGAAATGTACTTCTGACTAGCAATCCAGTGTCTCTCTCTTTGTCTACCTGAGAAATACAGTTTTTACTGGAAGATAAAGGGAGCAAATACCTCTGAATTCCTTGGTACCTTGACCTTGTTCAGAGGCTTTTCACTAAATCCAAAATTTGAAACGAATGTTGACATTGGAAGTGACTGTGGTACTTTTAATGTCCAAGAGAAGTAATTGGATCAACAAAATATTAACCATTTAATCCTAAAAAGAGGAATAAGTGAATTTTCGGAGAAAATTTCATCAATAAATAAAAACAGTCGAAAGAATCCATAGAAAGCTGAGGACATCCACCACTGCAATGACATTCAATAAAAAAACTAAAACTAATTGTGCCACGGACACTGGGAGCGACTGTGGCACTATCAGTTTCTAAGAGAATTAATTGGACCAGCAGAATATTAACCATTTAAAAACGTTAACCACTTAATCCTGAGGAGAGGACTAAGTGAACCTTGGGAGAAAATTTCATCAATAAATAAGAGCAGTCTGAATGAATCCATAGAAAGCCCAAGGACACCCACCACTTGACCGACTTTCAGAAAATAAAGCAACGGAAAGTGTAATAAAGCAACTAAGGAAATAAAGTTAAATAACTGAAATAACAGTAGTACATGACAACTGTAATAACATTTTCATCCAGCCCACTTTACAAATGATAACACTGTAACGGATGGAATTACAGCCCTACTACAGCGGTTTAACTTATAAAATAAGCTATCAAATTCACGCACCATCCAGAAGGACTGCAAAGTTTGGCTATATAACTTTAAATACCATAAATTAGCAGTTTTTAAAGTACATCTGAATGAATCTTGAAGTTCTGTATCAACAATCGGAGACAGAAGGCTAATTACAAATCTTGCATAACATAAACTTAAAATCGGATAAGTACACTAGCAAAATGTACCACAAGCCAATACCTGGAGAAAACGCCTACTCACACCTTCTAAGCACAGAAATGCATTCATATACGAACCCCTAAAACCTTTCTACCAAAGGGCCTTGAATAAACGTGCCAAATAACTCGAAGCAAACACATGACACTCCAATATAAATATGAATGCATTTAAAATATATTCGTACAGAAAATGCAGGTTAGGTAGGGACAGTGAAAAATATGCTGAAATAAAAAGACAGAAAATACTTTTTTGTTATGAAATATATAACAAAAAAAACTAAACTCGGGATTAGAAATACTTATATATTACAACTAAAACCACACCCTCCACTGTCTTGTCTTGTGCGAAAAATTAATTAATATATACGCCAATAAGAAAGGTAATCTATTATTTTCTTCTATTTTATGTTTTTTTTTTAAAAATACGCTATGTTTGGAATTGCAATTATTTTTTCATTAAAAAATACATTAAATAATCACGACGGAGGAAAAATACAGACTGACACATCAATAGACTTTGCAGGTGCATTTTATCCCCCTGATAAAATGAGCCAGGAGAGATGGTAGATCTGAAGACGAGATAAACCGATTGAATGAAATATACAAAAACGCGAGAAGGACATATTTCAACAATATTTACAAAGAAAAACGCTCCGCTTGGGAACGCTCAGTTAAACAAACTATGGACCAGGAGCCCTTGGGCTTGATCTATAAGCTGACTCTAGACAAAATTCATCAGGGGGAAATATTCTCCTCTGTACTTAGACCTGATAACTCCAAAACTCTGACATGGGCCGAGACTATGGAAACTATTTTGGATGAATTGATTATGCAGAATGAAACTGTACCAGAAAGTCCGGTACAAACAGGCATTTGTCTAGAACATCTTTCTTACATAGGACAAAGCCACGAATATGATTTTGACAGATACGAGGTAGTCTTGCTGTTGCGACTTTGCGTGGTGGCAAATGCCCTGGACTGGACCTATTAGAAGTTACCATACTTAAAAGAATCTGGAGCACCTGTCCCCAACTGACGATGAACCTCTTTAATGCCTGCCTACAATATGGATCCTTCCCCTCTCCTTGGAAAAAAAAAAAAGCAAATCTTAAATTACTCATTAAGAATCCCAACAAAACAGCAAATCAGGCAAATTCATACCGCCCAATCACTCTACTTCCGTTCTTCTGAAAAATACTAGAGAAGTTGATTGTAGCGAGATTCCAAAAGCACTATAGAGAAAGAAACCTAAACTACAAATATCAGTTTGGCTTCACTGCTGGGATCTCTACAGTGCATGCTATTAACCTAGTTATTAATAACGTTTCAACCTCCAATGAAAAGTATGTCCTCGGCCTCCTTGTGGACTTCAAAGGGGCCTTTGACACTTTTTGGTGGCAAAGTGTCCTAGAGAGGTTCCGAGAGGCCGGTGTCTCCGTTCCTATTTATCGTATCATCTCGGATTATTTCCAGAATCGCTCACTTGTGGTCTCCAGTGGATGCTGCTCTGTTGCGAGACCTGTGACTCGCGGTTGCCCTCAGGGATCGGACCAGTATGCTGGAACGGGGGTCCTTGATGTGTGGCTGGCTACGGAACATAATTGCACTACTAAGATCGCTTACCAAGACGATTTAATTATCCTTGTTTCTGGAAACCCCAGACTACAGCTTGAAATCCGTTCTAATGAAGTTCTATCGGACCTAGATGAATGGTGTAGTACACATAAATTAACTATTTCTGTTCCCAAAACAAAACAAATTCTTCTCAAAGGAAAATTAGACCAAAATAGACCTCTAAGTATTAAAATTAAAGAACAATCAATAAAATTAGTTAACTCGTACAAATACCTAGGAGTTATGTTAGATAAAAAACTTCAATTCATTACCCATCCTAAATACGTACTAAGCAAAATAAAGATTTTGACAGGCAAAATAATCAGAATTACCAAAGGTTCTTGGGGTCTGAAACCCTCCACTCTCAAGCTGTACTACAAATGTATATTTATTCCTATTGTCTGTTCTGCTGCGGGCGCTTGGGCCCCAGTATACGCAGAGTCACGGTGAAAAAAATCTTGACTCAAGCCCACCGCTTCTTCCTGATTGCAACTTCAAGAACTTGTCGCACAATTTCAACGTCGGCACTACAGGCAATCAACGGAAAACTGCCAATTAAATACGAAGTGCTGTACAATTACTTTCAGTATTGTAGAAGGAAGGGTATTGCGGCACATTTCAACCAGTTTTCTGTTAATCTGGACGTGCCCGTGAAAGAAGACAACACTAGAACAAGAAACCAGTTCCTCCAGGAATGGCAAAACGAATGGACTAATGCCAACAGTGGAAGAATTACTACCCTTTTTATAACTCAAGTTTCCGAATTTGCCAAAAAACATTGGCCATGGTTTAACCCGGGTCTTCACCTAACTTTCCTTCTATCCGGGCATGGCAGCCTAAACTCAAAAAAGTTATTTACTCTGGGTTTGGCTGCGTCTCCTCTTGGTAAATGTGGCTCAGAGGAGACAGTCCAACGTATAATTTTAGAATGTCGATATTATGTAGACATTCGATTTGAACTTCAGGCATTGGCCGAAGTTTACGATGTAAATAACTTCACCAAGTTTTTAGAATGTAGAGAAAATTATCAGGCACTGGCTAACTTTGCAGACAAGGCTTTCCGCAGAAGGAAAGGACTTGCCGACTGAGAATAATTATCTAATAAGTGTACTACCACTGTATATAGTTGCCTCCTTGGTATTAATCGTATTGCTTCAAGACATCTGATGAGGAAATTTATTTGTATTTATTCCCGGAAGGCAATATTAGGGTTCAGAATATATAATTCGATGTGCCAGGATCAATGTTGGGTGGACGGTGTCCTGGGACTTCGGTCTGTAATAAGGTACATAAATTGTAAATCTTAAATTCTATAAATTGTAAATCATACATTGTAAGATATATGTCGGACCTCATTGTAACCGAACTGGTAGGTCCTAGCAATCTGTATAAGTTGTGAAGATTAATGTAAAAATTGGTGCCTTCAACAAATTGTAATAACTTAGTTGCAAGTGTTATTGGATATACAGTATGGTCAAATGTGCGGCTATGCTACATTGGTCTCAGACAAGAAACTTATTGTTTGTAATCATTCCTGTGAAGATGCTTTGCTAAACCACAAATTGTAAATAATGTACTCTTACTCTTCAGCGGCGGATAGGGGAAACCCTGGAGCCCGCAGAAAATAATAAAATACTTTGAATACTTTGCCTCTACCCTCAACAGAAGTTCATGGTGACTAGGCTAGTGCTCGGGTGTGTGGCAAAAGTTCTCTGCGACTGCAGACTGGTCGGGTTGCTAGCTCGATTGCTACTGTTTTCTTGTGTTGTATAATTTTAGTAACATTAATTCTTGATATATTTATTTATTGACGTTATAGTTTTTGGCGTAGTTAACTAATCTTCAGTTAATAATAGTCGGTTGCTTTGAACCGACTATTATGGTTAATGGAAGGCAGAATTCATAGTAAGAAGCTTGGTAAAGGAGGGGGGAAGGAAGAGAAGATTGGAGCTTTCCCCCCCACTTCCTTCCAGTGTTCGAAATTTGTACAATACTGATTCTGTAAAGAAAGCTTCTGAGAAATCTAAAGTTAAAAATATTAAAGCAAGTAGTGGTGCAATGAGTACTGTTAGTGTGAATACTAAAGCTGGGACGTCTGGTAATGCTGATTCTCATATCCAGGTAGGTGGTATGGAAAACGTAGTTAAAGTGGGCTGCATGGTTGAATAGGGGGTGCAGTTAGAAGATGTTGCCGTAACAGATTTCACAAATGATTTGTCTAATGGTAAGATAACAGATTTTCTGGGTATTCAGCCTGATAATATGGTTTCTAATGTAGATAGTTTTTATTCGGAATCTGGGAGAAGTACAGGCACAAATGTGAGTGAGAGTGAAATAATTGTTGCTAACATACAGGATCAAAAGTAGAGGTACCCTGACGTGTCTACTATTTTTGAGCTTGTAACACAGTTGAAGAAAAAAGTTATTGACTACATGACTAGTGAAAATAATAAAGTGACTAAAACTGCAACTAATTTCTTACTTGACGTATGGATAGACATGCAGACTATATCAACAGCATTAGTCATTGACAATGAACGTCTTAAAACAAGGGTAGAGGAGATGGAGCTGAGTGCCAGTTTATTAGATGACATTGTAAGAGGGCAGCCTTTTCTATCTAATGTTGCAGAACAAAAGAGAACTTATGCGGACAAGGTTAGGGCTGGATTCAGCCAGCCTCAATTAGGTGAAGAGGTAATATTAAATGATATCTGTATGGTGGATAATAACAGGAAGCTGAGCAAAGTGGCAAGTTAAATAATAAGGTTATTTTCAGGGCTGAGGAGTCCTCAGAACAGTACAAATTTGTATAAGTCAAGTCAGGAAGTTAGAGGTTATTGTTAACACATTAAAGGAAAAGTTTCAAGGAATAAAAATTAGAAATCTAAGAGCTGTACAATATAAAGGAGTCCTAGTTGAAACATAAGGATTTGGGAAAACTCAGTAGGGCAGAGGTATTTTTCAAAAGGGTATTAATCTGGATAAAGTAAAGTTACAGAACCCTACCATCTTAGTGTATGATGTACCTAAGGAATTAACTCAGGAGGATATTATTAGGGATTTATTTAAGAAAAACCTTTAAGATTATGGATATGAGGAGCAAGAGGTCAGAGAAGGCATTGTTTTTATATTTAGTAACAGTTCCAAGGCAAGGTTTAATGATTGGGTGATTGGGTTAGCTCCTCATATGTTGCAAAATTTGATATGTAATGACAGGTTGTATTTTGGATATACGTCACACAAATTCAGGCGTTTTACAGTTGGGACTAAATGTTTTAAGTGTTTGGGGTATGGCCACTCTATTGTCTGCACACACACACACAAGACTGTGTCGTGTGGTCATTGTGCTCAGGGCGGCCATATTTTTGTTGATTGCCCAAATAAAAATAAAGATCCATGCTGTGTGAACTGCAAGCGCAGAGGTAGAGCTTATGATCACTCATTAAGGAGTAGTAGTTATCGTGAGTATAAAAAGGCTCTAGAGTTCGCCAGTACGCGTACCTATGATGGATAACTGTAGTACTTTTAATGTGAATGGTAGTTTTCAACATAAAGATGAAGGTAGTGTGCTTAAGTTGGTTCAACTCAACGCCCAAAGATGTCGTGCGGTTACTGATGAAATTAGAATGGTGGCCGTGCAAGAAAGTGTTGACATTTTGTGTATGCAGGAGCCGTATGTTGGTTCCTTTACACATGGACATAAAATTGTTGGTTTTCCTGCCGATGCCAGAGTTAAGTGTAGTTGATGTGAAACCTAAAACAGCAATTGTGGTCTTTAATAAGTTATTGCAGGTAACTGTCCTCTCTGGGCTGTGTAGTGAGAACTCAACATGTGTGAACATTAGTACGCCTAGGTTGTCTTTTAATTTAATATCTCTTTATTTTCCTCCAAGTCAAGAAATTGTTAATTCTATCCATCATATGGAAACTGTTTTCAGTGAATTTGGTTGTAGTAATTTAATTATTACATTGGATTCCAATGCAAATTCTAACTTATGGTTTGGCGACATGACTGATCAGAGAGGTCGCTTAATGGAGGACTTTATTTTAATGAATAATTTGTGTGTAGTCAATACATCAGGTCAGCCTTATACTTTTAATAATGTTCATGGCAGGTCGAACATTGATTTGATTTTTGTTACTCAGGGGTTATCGAGACGAATCTCTCGTTGGCTTGTGAAAACAGACTATACGAATAGTGATCATAGATATTTGGTTTTTTTCATATTAATTTGGGTGATTTAAATACTACTTTAGATTTTGATAATTTTATATTAACTAGATTTATTTATAAGAAGATTAACTGGTCTAGTTTTGCATGGTCAGTGGCTTTAGATTTTTCAGGTGACAATATGGTTAATTTGAATTTTTTAAATGCTTGTGAGTATACTGCTTTCGTTCAGTCTTCATTGCTTAGAGCCCTCAGTTATGCCTCAAGCAGAGAACGAGTTAAGAGGCGAGTTGTTAATTGGTGGAATGCGGAATTATCCAGGTTAAGGAAAGAAGTATTTTTATGTAGGAAGGCATATCAGAGGTATAGGCGGTGGGGGCTGAACGAGGCTCAATTTTATCACGCATGTTATAGGAATAAAAAGAATTTATTATAGGGCTATTTATGAGAGTAAATTAAAGGCTTGGAGAAATCTAGTTACTAGTGTGGGCAATACAGATCCTTGGGGATTAATTTATAAACTAAGTATGAGTAAAGTAAGACGTGGAGAGATAATGAATACCGTAATCGTCAATGGTATGGAAACAACTGATTGGATTACAACAGTGGGCAATAACATCGGTGTTTCCTTATGAGGAAGAAGGGGGGGGAGACAACAGAGCAACAAGGTATCAAGGACTCTAATGTAACATACCTTGACTCTGTTGATATTCGCTTATTTACTTTAGAGGAATTGAGTTCCGTTTCTCAGAAAATTAATATTTCCAAAGCTCCAGGGATCGATTTAGTAGAGAATATCGCTGTTCTTAAAGTGATTGAGCTTTATACTAACATCTTGTTAAACTTATATAATAAATGCTTACTTCAAGGTACCTTTCCTGGGATCTGGAAAGTTGGTTTGATTAAGCTGTTAGTTAAGCCGGGTAAAAAACCAAATGACCCAAGAGCGTATAGACCAATTTCGTTATTGGCCAATCTTGGCAAAGTTTTTGAAAGATTGTTATTTTTAAGATTGAACCAAGTCATGGATAAAAATGGTTTCACCCTGCCATATCAGTATGATTTCAAGAGAGGGCATTCTACGGAGGATGCCACTAATGATCTCATTAATATCACCAACCAGGCAGAGGATAAGTATGTGTTAGCCATCTTTATAGATTTTACTGGAGCTTTTGACATGGTGTGGCATGAGAGTATTCTGTCTGCATTAAGGGGTATGCAATATCCAGACTTATTGTATAGGACGATACAGAGTTATTTGTATGGTAGGAAAATTATACTGAAAGCTAAGCATCTAGAGTTTAATAGGAATCTTTCGAGAGGGTGTCCTCAGGGGTTTGTATTGGGCCCACATTTTTGGAACTTAGTACTTAATTGATGGCTAGAAAAATCAGTTGAAAATCTGCATAAGATTGCTTATGCAGATGATTTGGTTTTATGTGTTACTGGTAAATCCAGGTCTCTGCTTGAAATACGAGTGGCTCAGGTATTAGAAAGTCTCTAGAGTCATGGGCTGATCTGCATAAACTATTGATATCTACAACTAAAACTGTTATGGTGCTTCTTAAGGGGAAACTAAATTATGGGCGACCGCCAAAAGCTTTAATTAAGGGGAGGCAGATTCCCCTAGTATCTGAAGAGAAATATCTAGGTACAAGAATTGATGATAGATTATCGTTTTTCCCACATTTAATTCACTTACACGAAAAAGTTAAATTTAGGGCAGCAATAATTCGTTTAACTAGGTCAGATTGGGGGTTGAAAAGGACAGTTTTAAATTTATACTACAAGGAAGTCTTCTTACCCATAGTTGTGTACGGAGCATCAGCATGGTACTTCAGAGTTACTAACGTTAAATTTAAACAGAAATTGTTATCGATTCAGCGCTCAATGCTTTATGTTATTTCTAATTTGTGCAGAACATTCTCAACGAATGCTATGCAGGTTTTGGCCGGGAATTTGCTTCTAGACTTCTACATTGTGTATCGGGCCCTTTGTTTTTACTTAAAAAAAAGCATAGTGGTTTCTTTCATGAATATTACATCTGATGTCACTATAGAGATAGCTAAAGCTAAGAAAAATGTTTTAACACAGTTGATTGGTATGAGGCAACAGAGATGGGATCTTAGTGTAACTGGGGAGGTGACTAGATTGTTTATTCCAACAGATAAATTGACTTATGATAGTAACAACAAATGTTTTTTTCCTGCTATGGTAACATCGTTTATTTTAACTGGCCATGGGTCAATGAATTTTAAGCTACATTATCTTTGGTCTTGTCAGCTCTCCTTTATGCACTTGCGGTCAACTTGAGACTTGGAGTCATTTATTATATGATTGTAGTTTGTAGGTTCAACTTAGAGCAAGGCTAAAAGTGAAGATTGGTAATTTAGTTAGAGGCTGTGAAAGTGACCTTATTGCTAATCAGGATAAATTTCAAGCACTACAAGAGTTCTGTGTAACTGTTTTTCAACGGAGAAGACATTGGAATAATCTATTGATTATTAATTAAGATTTGGTTATATACATTTTGATTGTGTTTTTTTAGTTTGTTTATATTATGTGTGTGTGTATATGTATTTTATTTATTTTTTGCTGGCTCTCACATGTGGGCAGCCTGTGAGCGAGATTGCTGGCACCCTCCGGTATAGCACTACTTCCGATGGGTGCGGGATTTTTGTGCATGAGGCACTTAAAATAGAGGACCAGGCCCAGCACCAAGTGAATATGGGCGGCCATTAGGGTCTCTTCGCCACCGGGGAGCGGCTGTGCAGGTGACAACTGCTCCCTGGTGGCGAAGAGACCTTCCATACAGGTCTATTTTGCAGAAGTTCTGCACAAAGTCAACTTTATCAGGTGGAGATAGACGGAAGTCTAGGTGCCACCTTAGACATAATAATAATAAATACCTCTACCCGCGGATAGACTAAGGCTTTGCGAGCGGAGTCGGAAAAGGAGGTTAAGATGGAATGCCTCTACCCGTCGTCGCTCTGCTTAACTAGGCATCGCTTCAGAAGATTCTGAAAGGGTGGTCAGTCTTTCAGTGGCCACATTTTAATCTCCAAGCTCTATAACCTGATAAAAAAAAATAAAAAAGATTAGAAATTAACAAGTTATGACTTTCTCAAACCCTTCAGTTTTTCAGTGGCCACCCTATATAACTGGATAGATCCCATCCACCATAGATGCCTTTTTTTTATGTTTAACAGTTTCTCGTCCACTTTGCTCTCAGTTATTACAAAATCACATAGCTCCTTCTTAGAGTTGGATAAACTTCTGGCACAGCCCCTCATTGAGTACCTTCTCATTTGCAAATGTAGATGAAAAATACTTATTCAGATTATCAGCTACCTGAGCAGGATCATCAATAGTCAACCCATCTATGTTAAGTGGTTCAATCCGAATCATCCCTTTAATTGTAGAGTTTACATAAGTAAAGAAATTTTGGCTGTTTTTCTTTGAATCCTTTGCCAAAGATATCACGTAATCTGCCTTTGCCTGCCTCACCTCCTTTGTGACTTGATTACAGGCTAGTTTATAACTGCCATTGGCTTCTGCGCCACCTGTTAATTTATATTCATCCCATGCATTTTTCTTTTCTGCCACGAGACTCATTAATTCATCTTCCATCCATTTAGGCCTAAGCATTAAACAGTATTTGTTAGTTGGAATGAAAAGCCTACTAGCCTCCAAAATTAAGTCACTGAAGGCTTCCCATTTAGAATTCAACGTTGGTAAAATCATTAGTTTATCCCACTGTACGAAATTTAAAAAATGTTCGAGATCACTGTCACCTAGTGGTTCCTTTTTCTGCGAATTCTTAAACCACGAATAATCACTGCTGATAATCCGATCATGAGTATTAATCCCTCTGGTTGTCTCTCGAACAGGTTGCTGTAGAAAACAGGCATCCAATAAATCCACAAAAGTCTTGCTCATGTGCAAATTACCGACCCACAAGTTCCAGTCAATATCTGGAAAATGAAAATTCCCCATTATAAGACTCTGATTTGCTGGCCCACTCTATTTCTCTGTGCTTATATCACAATACAGACTTACACTGCATTGTCAACCAACGTCAATTGGATGCACTTACTCAGATTTTGTGTTTCTTAACTAACAGAATAAACCCTCCTCCCTTCATGTACACAATCTATTTCTCATTCTGCACTGCTTATATCTGTATGAGAGCAGGTCTCTGATATCTGCCTTTGGTATCTTGAGTAGTATTTCAAGCTAATCAAATACATTAATTATACTCCTAGCATTAGTATAAATGCAAGCATACATGCTCTTAATTACCATAACACAGCCCATATATTTATTTGTTCCACTATGACTTCCAACATTCCTGGAATTCTCATTGCCTTGCTTTTTGAAACACTCCAGTCAAAAAATTGCATCTAGGCCACTGCAAAGTCCACATAAATGTAAACTTTTAAACTGTTTCATTGTATCCGCTTTATACCAAGGCAACAGTGCATTTATTGGGTAAGCTAACCAGCTTGATCTCTAAATGATTAAATACACTGTAAGGACAATTCATGAGATACCTGTTTCCTGAAAACCACTACTCTCACACCTCTCGCTAGTGGACGATCCAGCCGCATGTCAGGTAGATAGGTGCAGTGCATGACTACATTTACTTAATCAGTATGGATAAAGGTCGTGAGTTAACCGACTTCGAATGAGGAATGATAGTGGGTGCCTGACACGTTTACTCTATCGCCGATGTGGTACAGAAATTGCACTGTGCCCGTTCGACAGAATCAAGAGTGTATCGGAATACGCCCTTTCCAGAATAACATCTCATTATGGACAGCGCTGTGTTCATATGTTTCTGTAATAGGCGGCTCTTAGAACGTCGGTTCAGATCCGCCTCATATCTCTGAAGCACAGTTTCACTACCAATTGGCCAGTTATGTGTGTTCTATTGTTTTGTCTGACCCCTTGGCTACCCAGAAGCATCAGTCACCTGAACAGATGATTCTGGGTACCTGTCCACACAACGGGAAGGTGGGTCAGTCCCAATTGTACTCGTAGTGTCTCAATTAGAGACTCTAACCTACCTATTGTTGCCAAAAGGTGCCCCAGATTTCTCCGGGGGCCTGAACCAGAGTAAGAAAAATCCGCACAGCTGAGTGGGGATTTTTCTTACTCTGGAAAAATCCCCACGAAGAAGTGAGGAGTATGTGGGGAAGAGATGTGAAAAGTTGGAGGTGATAGGGAAGAGGAAAAGGGGAAGTCCTAAGCTGAGATGGAAGGACAAGGTGGCAGAGGATTTAAAAGAGAGAGAAAGCCTAGGATTGGGAGGAATGGAGGAATACAATTAAGGCCGGAAATGCCGACCCCATACAAATGTGGGAAGAAGGCGAAAATAAAGAAGAAAATTAAAAATAAATAAATTGATTAATTAATCATTTAAAATATATAAAAATAACTGAAGAATTCAGCAGAAAGTTTATATTAACTAATGAAAACGTTATATGATTTAAACTACACAGCGGTGTTCAATTGCCAAATATCCGACGGTTCCTGCAATTAATAGTCTCGTATAATTACGTTGGACACAACGTATTTGGGCATCGTTGAATATAAATGTATGTTTTTCGTTAACGGCATAAAAGGATAATTCTGATGCTGTTGAACGAGAATCACGAGCTGAATATGTATGCTGTTTTATTCTAAAATTCAACCGAAATTTTGTCGATCCGTGGTATAAGACCAGTCGCAATCACCACAAGAAACGTTGTATACCAAGTCGTTTATTTGTGTTGCAAAAGAGGAAATGACTGAGCGATTGTTCAATATAGCTTATAATTTTCGTATTTGTCTTAAATTTCGTATCTTTGAAGAATATCTTAAGTTTACGTTTGTTGGTTGGTGTGGTTTTTTGTATCCTAAACTTGCACCCTAATTCAGATAAATGTAGCAATGTGGTTACAATAAATCTGCTGGTTAATATCTGTATTTCTTAGTGCAGAGAGATTCCGTCGTTGAATATTTATAGGCATTGAGAAATTGATTAAAGCTAATAGACCTTTGGTAGATGAACGGCCGATAGCTGTTGTAATGTAGATGCATACTGGTGTTTTTTGTTTTAAGATAGATAAATTAAATTTTATTTTTACAAATTTTACAGAAGATACATTTTTCAAATAATATTGAAGATTATGTCTACAGCCGTTATTTTTTCTCTCTCTCTCTCTCCTGATATGTGGATCTAGAGTTTATGAATATAGAAGACATTTATGTTTGTTTAAGGATTTATTAGGCAATTCGGCAACTATAGCTTTAGAGAGCAACAAAACATACATAAAGTGATATGTAGCTAAAAAAGTGGAGAGAAAAAATAGAAACGAGGAACATAACCGAAAATAGAACAAGGAACCAACCCAACACCTGCAATGTCTATCAGTATCTCCAAAAATGATATTGGCTTTTTTTTTTTCAGTTGGTAACCCAATTCCGGGAGAAGCAGGTACGAGATTAGCTAAGATTGGTATAGCACTACTTCCAGTTGGTGTGGTTTTCGTACTTACTAGGACAGACAGATACTGCTAGAAATGCATCTAGATGTACCTGAGTTCTCAATGTGTTCCAGTTGACTATTACCGACCGTCCACCTGCCTGAACAGATCCTTGTTGACAAAACGGGTGCATAGTGTGGTTCCCACAAGATATGCACCATCCCGTCCGCTGGAAATAACTGGAAACAGTTATTTGGAATTATTAAAGTTACAGATATTATTTCGACTCATCGGACCAGGACATCCGTCTCCAGTCAACCATCGGGTAGTGCCAATTTCCTTTGGCTCGAGTGACGCATAGAGTCCTGTGTCGTGGTGTTAGCAATGGGACTCTGGTCTCATAACCCATTGCAGCTAATAATCGGTTGATGTTCTTGGTGGAGACGCTTCTGGCATCTTCCTCTTTGAAGTCGGAGGGGATTCGTGACACTGTCGCTCAAATTACTATCTACACGAATGAATAACCGAATTATCGGTTATTCCTATAAACCTGCCAATAAATGGGTTCGTCCACTAGTGAGTGGGTCGACAGCGTCGCGTTGTCCAGGAACCCCATGAATTCTGTGCTTTCAGTGTGCAATCCAAAGAAACACCCAACTGTCTAAGAGAATCATAAACGATATCAGACGAGTAGTGTGTAAAAAATTAACTGGTTTGGCAATAATTTTTAAAAATGAATCATATCTGAAAAAAAAAACAATCTCTTTTTTAATTTTTTTTTCCCTGTTTCCGTTAAATGCGAATCCGATTCCATGATTAATGTGGAACCTGCTCACAGGATCGTAGCCCCTTGAGTTAATTTTCGTATGGCTTCCATTCCTAATAACCTGAAAACGTTTTGCAAAATTAAATAAAAATATACTTTATTAATTTCTTACCACCTTCGTATTGTTGTTCATTATCAAACTGATCCTTTTTCGGGCGAAATTTTGTTTGCTGAAATAAAGGTTGTTTCCAGTTCTGTTAAAACGTTTTTGCATTGTCCAGAACAGTATCCAAATCTTTTATAGGGTATGTCCATACATTTATGGCAAGTTCTCGACCCTGCCACTGATAGTTCATATCATTGACCTGCCAGGTTGGATTTAGTTAGAAGCCTCTGAACCACGTCAAGGTACCAACCAATTCAGAGGTTTTTACTCTTTGATAATCCAGAAGAAAACTCTTTATCTGGCAGATAGACAAAGAGACTGGAAAGGCACTAATCAGAAACTGTTCTGTACCTTTTTCCTTTTGATTCTGCTTCGCAGACGGCATCTGTATCCGAAACTGCTGAGATTTGTCTATCTGAATACAAATTTTCTTCTATTAGGACCATTTCCATCCAGTGATTTCATTAAAATGAAACTATCGCCTTGAAGGGTTCATCAAAAGTTTTAATACTAAGCCAAAAATTTAATTCAGTGTCGTCGACTTCATCTGTATTAGAAACATCTGAGGTATGTGTACCTGAACACAATTTTTCTTTCATAACCATTTCGCTCACCTGATTGCATGATGTTGGAACTATCGCCTGCAAGAGTTCATCAAATGTTGAAATACTAAGCCAAAAATTTGTTTCAGCTTCGGTGTCTGCATCTGTATTTGCTCCAGAAGTTTTTCTTTCATTTTCACTGCAGGGCAACGAATTAAAAGTAGTAAATGGGTCTTCGCAGATTATTGGTCGATATTCTTCTTCGGTAGTTTCAGCAGTGCTGGAAGTATGTGTACAGGAATTAGGTGTATGGGTTCTGTGCTAAATTCGATATATTTTTGGTTTCTTCTCTTTTTGATTCAATGTCAATAAATGCAACCAGTAAATTTTGATAGCGAGCAACCATTATTGGTCATTCGGCAATTAACTTAAAAGAAATGAGCAATAGTATAAACTATGCTGCTAACACAGAGAGAAATTAAAGAAGGGACTACTTCGGATTCTCTTCTTATTTATAGATCCTCACTACCTTTGAGTACTAGACAGATGAGTCATTATCACTTGAAGATGATTGGTTGCTGAAAGTGAACCCTGTATCATATTTACCCTTAAGGCTCTTTGAAATAATCTAGGCTGAAGATTAATTTTAATAAATAATTAATAAATTTAATAAATAATTTAATGAGAAAAGCTGAAAATAATGTTAACCTTCAAAGTGATTATTGCTGCTATTTTGGCTTTCTTTTTCCCTTTCTGCTATAGACTGGCCATATTCTAAGTATAAAATTATTTAGCTGTAAATTAGAATTCTTTGCAAATTTGGCCACATTATTACTAATATTAAAGTTAAAATTTTGACGGTTATTTTTTAAATTAAATTCGGCAATCACATGATAATTGATACATTATAATATTTGAACAAGGGATACTTTTGAATAATTTATTTTAAATAGGTATCAATTTAATAACCTTTGATTACAAATTTCTTATAATCATATGCAGTTGTAACATCCGAAGTAATAAATACACTCGGGTTTCTTTTGACTGCCAATGTAATTTTCTGACTAAAATTAATGCATGGAAGGTGACATTCGAAGGGAAGCTTCAAGGGCAGATTCCACAAACTCAGAGTAAATAGAGTATAAGAAAGACAGCTACTTCACTGACTGAAGTACATTAATGAAACCTTGTTAAATATTCTTTAACAATTGCATATTTAGGTTTTAATATGTAACTGGTTATTTTATTTTTCTAATATTTTCAGATTTTCTGCTAAGGAAATCGAAATTATAATCTTATTTTAACGATCACGTTTCCTCTGTCGATACGGCTAATAAAGTTATTCCTAATGAAAGATTTGAAAGAGGAAAACACTTTTGACGGTAGAAAGTCACATAGCATTGGTTATGTTTCCAATGAGTAAGTTATCTGTTATAAGTCTTAAACATGGTTTCTTGTGAAAAGTAAAAATTTCAAATTTAATTTGAAATATATCTACAAATGATTCATTATCATTGTTAATACTTTCACCTATATCAATTTAACTGAAACACTACATAATGCTGAATTCTCTGGAAAATCGTGTACTTGATTGAAATTTTACGATTTATTACTTACTTTTATAAAAGCCCATGCACTGCCATGAAAGGGATGAAATATTTTCCGTGGTCCCATTTTATACTGATTTTAATACGCCTAATTACAAATGCAATGCCAGAATCATCAATCGCTGGAAGACCTCCCATTTCAAGTTCTTTTGAGATATTCTTCGTCCCCATTAATCTATCTGGAGCACAAGTCACACGCTGAACATTTTTGAACTCGTATTTCACCTTTGACTAATTACTCCGTACTTTATGACCATACTCTTCGGTGAATGGATTGAAATACTTTCCGACCTCACTCAGGATTTAATATGCATAAAGATTCAATTCCAGAATCAACTACAAGGAGAACTTCTATTTTAGATATACACTAACTGAAGTGTCTCATACATATGGAGTCACAAAATCAAAAATTACCACACAAATTTCCTGAGATCAGTGGATCAACCCCTTCTCATGGATCACAGAAGATTTAAATATAGATATACACCAATGCTATCCAAACTCAATTATTAGTTCCCTTGGACGACGACAGCCTAATATCACTTATAGAAGCAGATTTAAATATACATCTAAAACAAATTCTTAGGGAGTATTCTCCAATGTCACACCACTTCCTGTAATCAGTGGAACAACCACTTAATGTTCACAGATGAGTCAGATATACCTCCTGAAGCTAGAGAATCAGTTGCTAATCCTTAAGCACTGTTCCCCACTGTTTCATTACTTTCCTGGAACGAATGGAACGACACCCTCGCATAGGCCACGAAAAAATTAAAATTTCGATATATATTGCCTGGAAGTGAATGGTACAGATGTAATCCCAAACTCGGGTACCAGTTCGTATGCTTTCAATGGAAAAATTTAACATTAAATTTCAATGCAGTTAATAATATACTCTTCTTAAAGTTTTTGCCATCTCTTATAACATAGATATTTTTCTCGTTATTTTGGAAAACAGTTAAAGTTTCGCAG
Source organism: Mastigoproctus giganteus (assembly GCF_048544385.1). Taxonomy (NCBI): domain Eukaryota; kingdom Metazoa; phylum Arthropoda; class Arachnida; order Uropygi; family Thelyphonidae; genus Mastigoproctus; species Mastigoproctus giganteus. The sequence continues at coordinate 25,280,759 of NC_143578.1, read as the reverse complement.
TACGGAATTAAAAACAAAAAGATGCCAAACTAAATTCCACAGCCGTTTGAGCAGTTTCTGCCCTTGTGGAGAAATTGGGACACACATTTAAAGGAAAAAGAACAAACAAAATATAGAAATTTGAGTTTTTCTGAGAAATCCAATTGAGTAATTCGTAAAATCCTTTTTCATGCAATTTTGAAGAGGGATTCACCAAAGGAGTTTATTTTTTATCTAATTTTATTTTTTCATGCATTACTCGTCTGTTAAGTTTCAGATTCTTCAGCTGTGGTTGTTATTTAGTTTTTAGTAGCATTAACAACTAAGCCCATGTTGCTCCAGGTGTATACGATGTTCGTTCCCTGACCTAAAGCATCCTCCGTATTTGGTGGTCACGGTTTTAGGCTGTTGGGGACTAATTTAAATGTACCTCACCAAGTTTGTACGGATAGATCTGTGATTGGAAACACGAACTTCTCGTTTCATGGATTATTTCATGTACTCTATGATCAGCAGTATTTTCACTCTGAGTGATTGAAACTGATACTGAATGACAGTATTCTAAATTGAATAAATTTTATTAAACTTTAAGTTCTTTAACCAAACTCAATGTATCTTAATACGTAATGTAATTCAAGCACACTGAGTTACCAGCAGAAGCATGGATTCAATTCATCTCTTTTTACAGCAATGAAAAATGGAATTCAATTAGATAAAAACCGTCGATTTTCCCATAATCGTTCAATATGCAGATTTTAATAATGGCAATTATATTCTTTAATAAAAACGTTTTAGAAATAAACATTTTTTATTTTCGACAATACGTATATTTTTCATATAATCATTGAGATTCATCAGAGGAATTATCTTCATGTGATGAACTAGTTTCTTCAGTATAATGTAACTTTGAATATTCTGGCCGATTGGTCAGGTATTCATATTCAACTTTCATAACATTGAAGATGAATATCAATTTTATTTTAGAAATATTTTGACTCAGTGGACAATGGATATTCACCTGAAAATAATGCGTCACTTATTCCAGTCCATTATCCCGGAAGGATTAAATGATTAATCCACTAGATTAACATTAATGACTAACTGGATTATCGACATGATTTTTATTGGAGAACTTCATGGTATCCTTTTTTTCTGTACCAGGAAACTTGCATTTATTTTTATGCTGCCACATGGGCCATTTCAACAGGATGGCCATGGACAACGTTATTCTAATTTGTGCCCATGGAACCTAAGAGGCAAACTTGGTCAAAAATTCTTACTGAGGAAGACTGTCGCAGTTTCATACTATTGCTTACGGCCATATTATGAGAAAGTGTGTGTGGGTACTGAGAGGCTTTATAAATAAATATGGTAATTATCGATCGTTAATTTTTTTAATGAATTTTAAATAAAAATCAAAAACTTTTATAAGAAAACAATGTTTAATTTATTCAACAACAGTAAAACACTGACAGCTACACAACAATAAAGATAATGCTTACTTTGTTATTACATGTAGGTTCTCAAATCCATGGTGGTCCAATTAACAGGATTTAAGCTCCAAGAATATTAACATTCCACAATTCAGTGGTGTGCACATAATCTATACAACCATCTCTCTCTCATATGCTGAGAAATAGTGCTTTTCATTTAATAAACACACCACAGCCGCACATATCTTGTATGAATATGCATAGTAACGGGAACCTGCTGGTTCTGCTTTTATCAATCAAATTCTAAATTATTTTGCCCTCGCCCAAAAAAAATCCTTTTCACGATTGCGCAATCTAATTAAAAATAGTTAACACTCAAGTTTTGCCTATAGTAAATGTTGAGTTTCTTAATACACTTACCATTATCTGATCTGAACTTTTTTTTTTGTCGATCATACCAATGTATATTTCTGTGCACAATGGATCAACACTTTTTTATGCTAAAAGAATCATAATATACCCTGTACACATTTCATAGTTTCCCTAATGATTCAATTATGTTACCAAGCTTCAATTATTCCAAATCAAGGTCTGTAAGGAATTAATCTTGTATGCAGACCTTAACTGACAGTTTCGGATCTAATACTTAAGTTATTTATATGAAATTTAAATTTTAATTAACTTTTTTACTTTAAAAGTTAAACTTTACGCAATCTGCATCTATCACTCTTGGAAAAACAAGTTAAGGGAAAAAAACACCAACTTAATTCTGTTCAAAAAGATATTTACTGATAAGTGAAACAACTATACTATGAATTTTTCCCTTCTTTGCAGCCAGGATCATTAATATAATAGTTAAAGGCCATTCATTTACGGATCTCTTCAGTAGAATAAGGCAGGACAAGTAAATCCACCATTCCATGATGGACAACGATAAGTCCAAATACATCGACAGACAGAGACAAATTTTCCATCCACCCGAAGCCATCCCATTCTTCAGCATTTCACATTAACGATATCATTTTCACATTAACGATCGCCTTAGCTGACGATTTTCTCCTTTTAGTTAAGGGGGGGTACTCGTACGGTAATTGAGCTAAGAGGCAACACTGCAATTCTCCAGCTGCCAGAATGGAAGCTGATGCACAACCTTGCAATACGACGACAGAACATTAAATTCATGCACCTAAGAGGAAATCGATACATAAGAATACAGCCTACTTTCAGAATTATAGGCACTCATATACACATGATAATATCGTTGAATAGTCTTAAACTCCACACTATCTTTTTACGTATATCTTAGTTACTTAGCTAAAAAAAAGATGCAGCTATGCCGGTATGATTGCCAGAATGAGCAGAGATGTTGGGTTCTTGAAAAGAAAAACCCTGACTCACCTACTGAGCTGTCTTTATTCCTATTATTACCCATGGAGCTGGAAAATAGTATAAATGTACAGCCAGTTAAAAACAGGACAGCATACAGAGAATATCTTAATAACCATAAGTAGAGCTGTTGCTCATCAGTACTGCAAATATTGGGTGGCACTTTACTGTTGCATCTCCAGATTGTCTACAATGGATTTTCTACTCGGGCCTTTTCTTCTCACACCGGGTGGAAAAGGCCAGGGTTCAAATCACGTCGATGATGCGAGAAACTTTAATGAGCTTTTTTCATTCCATGGCTGAGTTAGTCGATCTCAGGCATAGAGAGAGTTTTACCCCAAAAACTAGGCTTTATCGTCCAGAAAAACAGACAAATCGACTTACAAACACAAGCAATTAACAGATAAGACAGCAGATGAATTTAATTATTCGGGTGGCCTAAAATATAATAGTTTGTTTTGTAAAGGGGTAACTATAGACTTAAAAGCAGAATGCATACAGAATTCCATGGAACTACCCTAAATCTCACAAGTGCCATTAGAGCTGATAAGAAGGGAATCAGTATTCAGTTGCATGAGGCATGACAGACAACAGGAGGCTAAAAGACCAAAGGGAAAGTGAAAAAAAGCCATGCTCAACTCAGCCAAACCACCATCTATATATATATGTCGACCTGTGTCCCATGTTCTTCTTAACCGGTCACGGGTCCATTAACAGGAAACTCAATAGCCTAGGATTGACTGAAGACCCAAACAACCTATAGTGACAGAGGGGACTGGCCTCACGTACTGTATGGCTGTATCGATTATGAAACCAAAGTAGAATACCAATCAATAAAATTGGCCACTTTCCAAATTGTCATAAACATTAGTTTGTTATGGTATAAGTTCTGCAATTTATACCTTTCTCTGGAAGAGGCGTGTGTACATCTTTTGTGTTCCGTCATGTACCTAGGCCTACAATACAGCCTTCTCCCAACTAGCACGATCAGTGTTCGAAATCCAAAGAACTATTTAACTCCACATGTTGCAAAATAATAGAAAGGAATTTGGACTAAAGATGAATATGGTTAAAAGAAAAACAATGATAAAGAAGTATCCCACGGAAAAGAATATAATCATTGAAGGAAAAGTAATTGAAAAAGTGGATTCATATATATATATATGGGACAAGACATTAGCTGTAATATTGATAAATGGCTGAAAGACAAGAGAAGGATAAATTTCGGATGGATAGCATTCACGAAATATAGTCATATACTGAGGAGCAATATCCCAATTTGTTTGAAACGTAAAATAATGAACCAAGGTATACTCCTCACCATGACTTATGGAACTGAAACTTGGACACTCACCAAAACAATGAAAGACAAGCTGAAAACTACACAGAAGAGAATACAATGAGCTTGCTTTCTTGCATCTTATGCAAGAAAGCAAGCAAGTTAATGCTAATTATTTTCGCATTCTTGGCAACACTTCTGGAAAGGGAACTTCGAAAGCGCCGATAGCTCAACCATCATATTAGCATTATCATTAGTAGACGCATACGATGCAAGAAAGTAAGCTTATGCAGCATGATCAAAACTAAAATAAAACCTCCAATTTCGCCCCTCCATTCGTTCCAAATGCCTGTTCAATTCAACCTTAAATTTATTTAGGCTATCAACTTCCACAACAAAAGTTGGAAGCCTTCCACCACTCAACAACCAACTGGCTATAGGAAAATTTCGCAACATCTATTCTACAACTGTCTTTCCTCACATCTATTCTACAACTGGCTATAGGAAAATTTCCACACATCCAGCAATTGCCCAGCTCTGCTTTGGTCACAGGCCCGAGTACCTATATACCGTTCTGCACAACAGATCAACAGTCTTCCATGTGCAACAGTATCAAAAGCCTTTCTAAGATCCAAGTATATAATATCAAAGCTATTCCCTGCATCCAGTTCTTTTGTGACTGCATCATAGTATCCAATCAAATTGGTCAGGCAAGACTTCCCCTTAATAAAACCCTGGTGTGTCCGCGCTATAACTGAAGTCTTGTCTAAATGATCCTGCAGTGCTTCTTTACCAGTGCCTCCATTAATTTTCCTGGAACAGAAGTTAAGCTCACAGGTCTATAATTACTTGTGTCAGCCTTTGATCCTCCTTTGTGAATTGGGGTCACATTTGCACATTTCCAGTCTATGGGTACCTCCCCTGAGTCCAAGGAAGCTCTCATAATTTTGGCTAAGGGTTTGCTTACTTCCTTTGCTGCCTCCTTTAATATAACTGGATAGATCCCATCCACCCGGGTGCCTTTCTTGTGTTTATCTTCAACAGTTTCTCCTCCACTTCACTCCCAGTTATTTCAAGATTCTGTAGCTTACTGCTAGAGTTGAATACACCTCTGGCATTCCCCTCGCTGAATAACTCCTCATGTGTGAATTTCGATGCAAAATATTTATTTAGTTTGTTAGCTACCTGAGCAGGATCATCAACAGTTGACCCATCGATATCAAGTGGACCAATCTGATTCATCCCCTTCCGTCTAGAGTTTACATAAGTAAAGAACTCTTTGCTGTTTTTCTTTGCATCCCTTGCCAAGGATTTCTCGTAATCTGCCTTCGCCTGCCTAACCTCCTTTGTAACTTGGTTGCATATCAACTTGTATCTATCATAGGCTTCTGTGTCATGTGTTAATTTGTAAGTATCCCATGCATTTTTCTTCTCTGCCATATGCCTCATTAGTTCATCTGACATACATTTTGGCCTAAACCTTGAACAATATTTCTTAGTTCGTATGTAAAGCCTAGTAGCTTCCAAGATAAGTTCTTTGAATGCTTCCCATTTTGAATTTGCTGTTGGTAACATCATCAGTTGGTCCCACTGTGTAGAATTTAAATCCTGTCTCAGTCCATCGTAGTCGCCTTTACGGAAGCAATAACCCTTCCCTTTACCCCTAATGGTAGTTACCTCTTTGAGTAACTCCCACTTCAGCACTCTGTGATCACTGCCACCTAGTGGTTCCTGTATCTGCAGATTCTTAATGCATGAAGAATCACTGCTGATAATCAAATCAAGAGTATTACTCCCTCTAGTTGCCTCCCGAACATGCTGATGTAGAAAACAATTATCCAATAAATCCACAAAAGCCCTGCTAGTGTGTGAGTGACCAGCCCCCAAATTCCAGTCAATATCTGGGAAATTAAAATACCCCATTATAAGACTCTGATTTACTGGCCCACTCTATTTCCCTGTACAGTTCCTTATTATACTCATCAGAGTCATTAGGCCTATAGCACACTCCTACTCTCAATTTTGATCTCCCAATGCTTATGTCACACCAAACTGACTCGACACTGTAGTGTCCATCGATGTCGACTGGTTTCACTTCCTTGGTTTTTGTGTTTCTTAACTAATAGCATAACCCCTCGTCCCTTTCTATCCTTTCTGTACACATTTTACTCCCCGAATTCCAGTTTTTCATTCCTTATATCTGTGTGACACCACGTCTCTGATATCCCAACTATCTGCCTTTGATGTTTTGAGCAATACCTCAAATTCATCAAATTTATTTACTAAACTCCTAGCATTGGTGTACACGCAAGTATACATGCACCTGCTCTTCCTCTTAGCCACCCTAACACAACCCATGTGTTTACTTGTACCGCAATGGCTCCCAGCAGTCGCTGAAATACCATGCATCTTGTTTTTCAGGTTTCTGCTCATTCCAATAGAAGCAGTGCAAGAATCTCTTTCACCTCTGCCAGTGGCTACTGTTAATCTATTGGTCTTTGTCTCCCCCCAAGCTAGCAGTTTTCCGACCCACCTAACACTGCCTCGATAGCATCAGCAAATATTCTTGCACCCTTTCTATTTAAGTGTATCCCATCCCTGTAGAAGCAATCTCTCCTGTTAACAAGTACAGTCCAGGCTGAAAAAAATTCTACCCCTTGAGCCTTGCACAATCTTTCCAGGGCCGAATTGATCGACACGGCTCTCATCATATACTCCCTGGTATCGTGTCTGGGCAGAATTGCAGACACTTTCAAATTCAACCCTAATTCTCGGCTTTTGTTCAACAGTGACCTGTACTTGTTAAGTAATTCTGCCGGTTCGCCATTCCTTTATAGGTTGCCTCCTTCAATGAGCATCTATAATGATACCCATTGTTGCAGCCATGACATACCACTTCTTGCACGTGCAGCGGTAGGTTGCACTTTTTGCAAATATTTTGATTCATATTTGGAAAACTGCGGAGTAGCTAACACAGGACGTTTTAAACAACTAAAGAAAGAATTTATCAACTTACAAATGGCAATTATCTCTAATAAAAATAATACCACTGTGCTACCCGCGCAGACAACACTCCACTTTTTTTTTTTTCATTTATTTGTACACACAATTCTTTAAAGATTATATACAAAAACTTACAGAGAAGATATATATACATTTTATATACATTAGCATTCTCATTATACATCTAAAAAAAAAAAGAAATATATATATACTGTATTATATACGAACACGTGTGTGTGTGTGTGTGTTTTACCTGTATCAAAGGTGGCTCCTAGGCCTTAGCCCATCTCCACCTTGCACGTCTGTGTTGGTGCAGAAACTCTGCAAAGTTTTTTATCGCTTGTGTACGTCCACCTTGCCACCGGGGGGCAGCCAACACCTAAGCAGCCGGTGCCTGCCCCCAGGCACAAGCAGCCTGCCTGGGTCTACTATTACCTTTGGTGCCTTGGGCACAAATCCCGCACTCAGCGGAGATAGTGATCCAGCAATCCCGTCTCCAGGTTGCCCAAACCTGGAAACCAGCAAAAAAAAAAAAAAAAAAAAACAACAAGCCACAGCAGAAACAAGCCAGTTTGGAAACTCTAATAAACTTAGCAAAGTAAATATTTACATTTGTACAAGATAATAGAATTTTGACTCTAAATCCTAGTAATACAATTCAATTTACATATCTTACAATCATCCTATTTATATTTAATGGAATACAAACATATATATTAACTTCTCAGCTATCAGATTTATATTCGATTTTGGATTTGAGTTCTTAGTTGAAGTCTTTTCTTAAAGACCGATTCTGCAAAGGTCTGGAAAGTCTCAAAGTTTGTTTTGTTCTCATCTAGTATTTTCACATTGTCCTCAGCTAGACCTGGAACCTGATTAAGTAGCAATACTCGATGGTCTGTATATTGTGGACAAAACAGTAAGACATGGATCCAGTCTTCCATTTGACCACAGGTGCAAAAAGGGTCCGGCTCTAAACCTCTGTCGAATAGTTTGCCCTCAGAGATCCATGGCCTGTTAATAAATACGTCGTAAACATGCTTGGTGCAAACCACGAAACAGAAGGTTGAGTAGAAGCAAACTCAACATTTTCAATATACTTCTTTGAGACTTCACCGTGCACAGACTCATTCCATCTACTTTGCCAAATACTAACCATTTCACTCCATAATCTTTTCCGTTCTGTCTTTAAGTTACTAACTGGGTCGGTTGTAATTCCCATAATAGATACCTGCAGTCCTTTCTTATGTTTATAAATCATGCCACAGACAACACTCCAAGGGCAGAGAATGGTGGTGTGTGAATGTGTCTGTCTCGCATTGTTTCAGCCAACTGGACAGCGACAGTGGCACAAATCACCGCCGCCGTCAACGATGGAGGTGACAGAAATATCTCCACCAAAACCATCAGCTGAAGTAAACGTCACCAGAGTCCCATTACAACGACACAGGACTCTACGCCTCAACTGGGCCGAAATCATCCAAGGTTCATTGCCGAAAAGAACATCGGCAGTGGACCTTGGATGATTGGAAACGGGACAGCTGAAGTGTCCCATCTGGTCTGCCATATGTTAATAAGTTCATTTAAGCATGCATCGAGCTTTCTGTCTTTTAAAATCTGAATTTAAGGAGAGTTCTATGTCAAGGATAAAAGCAGGAATGTCTTTCCTGAGTTAGTAGCAAAGGCCTCTATAGATTATGTATAAATCTAATTAGTAAAATAATAAGAGGAGTTTACCTCAATATAGTGCGTAGAACACTTCGGTATGATACCCTCCGGAAATTAAAACGGAAAAAACGAAAAAAGCGACAACTTACCGGTACATTAGAGTAAAATAGAAATAATTAAATAATCAATTTAACACAACTTACCGGTACATTAGAGTAAAATAGAAATAATTAAATAATCAATTTAACACAACTTACCGGTACATTAGAGTAAAATATAAATAATTAAATAATCAATTTAACATAATTCAAATCAATTTAAAACAATTAAAAATCAAATTAACGCAATTAAAAGAATCTAACGAAAATATTCAAAACGATTTTCCTCCCTGAAGCTGCCAACGCTTTTCGACCGTATGTCGTGATCACAGGAATGAAAATTACCGAATCGGGTTAAACCTAATACTTAAATAGAGATTATTTGTCTTCGCGCATGCGCGTAAAGGTCCACGCATCGGAGATCAAATATGGCCGCCGAACATTAACAGAATTCTCGTGTAATTTAATTTCAACGGTTTCTGCAATTAATAGTCGCGTATAATTACGTTGAACGTTAAGTATTTTGGCCTCGTTAAATAAAAAAGTATGTTTTTCGTTAATGGCATGAAAGGCTAATTCTGACGCTGCTGAACGAGAAGCACGAACTGAGGCTTCGTGTTGATTTACACGAATATTAAGAGAAAATCGGGTCGAGCCTTGATAAGACGAGTCGCAATCACCGCAAGAAATGTTTTATACCAAATCATTAATTTTTGTTGCGAACGCTGAAAGAACCGAGCGATTGTTCAGTATAGTGTGTAACTTCCGTATTGGCCTAGTTACAATTTTAAATTCGGTATCTTTGAAGAATCTGTTAAGCTGTTTGTGTCACTGTTCAACATATGAGACAGAAATAAAGTATTTTTTGATATTACTATTGTTGATTGGTGTAGTATTTTGTATCTTATCCTTAGCTTGTACCCTAATTGGGTTTATTGTGGTAATGGAATAACCCCTGTTTAAGAATCTGCTAGTTAATATTTGTATTTCTGAGTCCCAAGCAGAATCCGTCGTTGAATATTTATAGGCATTAAGAAATTCTTGTGGTGATTGCGACTCGTCTTATCAAGGTTCGACCCGATTTTCTCTTAATATTCGTGTAAATCAACATGAAGCCTCAGTTCGTGCTTCTCGTTCAGCAGCGTCAGAATTAGCCTTTCATGCCATTAACGAAAAACATACTTTTTTATTTAACGAGGCCAAAATACTTAACGTTCAACGTAATTATACGCGACTATTAATTGCAGAAACCGTTGAAACTAAATTACACAAGAATTCAGTTAATGTACGGGGGCCATATTTGATCTCCGATGCGTGGACCTTTACGCGCATGCGCGAAGACAAATAATCTCTATTTAAGTATCAGGTTTAACCCGATTCGGTAATTTTCATTCCTGTGATCACGACATACGGTCGAAAAGCGTTGGCAGCTTCAGGAAGGAAAATCGTTTTGAATATTTTCGTTAGATTCTTTTAATTGCGTTAATTTGATTTTTAATTGTTTTAAATTGATTTGAATTGTGTTAAATTGATTATTTAAATTATTTATATTTTACTCTAATGTACCGGTAAGTTGTCGATTTTTTTCGTTTTAATTTCTGGAGGGTATCATACGGAAGTGTTCTACGCACTATATTGAGATAAACTCCTCTTATTATTTTACTAATATTATTATCAACGTAGAACATATTGAGTACTACAGCTCTGATTCATACTATGTATAAATCTAATGGAAGGGTACCTGCTATTACTTGGATTGCAGCTATGGAGACTGTATGGCAGACCCAATGGGTTGCCAAAAGCATTGCTCTCTTAATTAAATTGAATTTCTCTCTCATTTTGACGATATGAACCCACGCCCCGGCTGTGAAGGAGGCAAATGATAGTAATATCACCACGACACAAGACTCTACGCCTCGACTGGGCCGAAATCATCGAAGGTCCGTTGCCAAAAGAACACCGGCGCTGGACCTTGAATGATTGGAAACGGGTCTCCTGTTCCGATGAGTCCCATTTCCAGTAATTTCGATGGATGGAAAGATGCGTATCTGGCCGAAATCGCACAAAGCTATGCACCCGTCATGTCAAAAAGAAACTGTTCAAGCAGGTCGATAATGGTCCAAAAAAACCAAAACAACAACTAATTGTCACCAATATGTTTTGTTATGCCAGTGATCACTGGTCTGTTTCTTAGAAAACTCAGATAAAGATTAATGTAAAAAAAACAAAGGATACTTTTGCAGAGAATGAGCAAAGTTTTGGTTCATTCTCTGCAGAAATTGTGGCGGGATGACGAGCATTCGATATTTCTTTTCCAAACCCTTAATTCTTCACTTAATAAACGAGTCCCGTAACCAAAATATATATATGCAAGATAAGAAAATTGTTTTACCTCGATCTCAGAAAATAGAAATAAAGTTTCTATTTAAAAAGAAACTAATTAAAAAGTCCCATACACTGAGTGGAAACATGCTTCGATGAACTTGAAAAACTAATGAAGTCCACAGTACTGAACAGAATTTAAAACTAATATACAAAAGACTCATTAGGCCAGTGGTAGCATGCTGGTTGTGAGCAAGCGACTTACCTGGTTGGGGCATGTTATGAGACAGCAGAACAACCAGGAGGATAATGAAATTGAAACCTACCGGTAGAAGGGCAAGAGCAAGACAGCGGAAAGTCTGATGGGTAACTTAGAATAGGACTTAAAGATCATGAGAATAAGTTGGAGCACTTTTGACTTCTGGGAGGGCTTACGTTTGGAACGTCGTTGAGAAGGCCAAGATCCACCCGGGGTTATAACGCCAGAAGAATTTAAGAAAATAACCATTTATGCAATATTCTGAAATTGCCGATAAATTCCACCCTTTTATTTGAAAAGGATAACTGAAATAAAACTGCGGTAAAATATGAAATTTCACTTTCAAAAGTGTAATATTCTGATATGCTCTGTTTACGGAACAGTCCACTGAACTTCAATTGATCATAAAATTGGCCCTATTAAGGACGGATTGATACTTGTCAGTCCCGATCCCTCGCAGAGAATGATTTGGAACCTGTTTATCTGCTGGGATTCCCTTCCAAAATGTGGCAGTTTTATTTTGCAGGTAAATATCAAATTTTTAAAATCATTCGATATCTTATTAGGTTAGACACTTTTATAACAAAATCAAAACTAAGGAAGATCATTACTTTGGTATATTTTAGATTTCTCCGAGAAAAGAAAAACTCACTTTGTGAAAACAAAGTGTTAACAAAAAATTAAATTCAATTAGTATGCAGTTTGTATCAGTGCGAGTGACAGAACTGTAGACAGTTTCTTCTGAATTTTTGAAAATGAGGAATACAGAATGAGTAAATGGTGTAAGAAACATTTAATGTCATTCTGTAGTCCTCATTAAGGTTATATGGTCGGTATTTAAGTAATATCTCCACGAAGTCCAATTTTTCATTCCATTTTTGGCAATGTATATGGTACCAGAGCGGCTTTCCAATCGTCTGTTAAAAATAAATGGATCTTTATAACTTTGGATTAAAAATTTCATACGCAGCTAATTTCAAAATAAAATTAACCTCATACAATCGTCAACGGCTTTCCAATTAAAAATAATATAGACCCAGAACAGAAAACCCCCCAAACCCAGAATTGAAAGTTGAGAATAACAACAGCTAGCTCCGGAAGGTGTAGAATGTTCATAATTCTCTTTACTGAGTGAAGCCAAGTAATTAAATACTACTTAATTGCACTTTTACAATATAGTACGTAATTGGCAGTTTCATTTAATAATTTCTGCTAAAGAAATCAAATCAACTCTAACTAATGAAACCGTTATGTTAACAGTATCATCAACTAATTAGAGGCAGTTTATTTTAAAGTCAAACTGAAAAATCATATTGGTGATAGGTTCCGAAATTTAATATATCAAGACTGAGTTTAAATAGTTTATTTTTCCAATCATTTGATATTTTGCTAAGGAAATTGAAATCATTACTTTGGACAGTGTTGATGAAACTCCATCTAATGAAATTGCTCAATCGTCAATAAGCTTACTGATCCAAGGTTGTTTTTGATTCTAACACTTTTCTCGCGAGTTTTTGCTCTTAAAAGGGGCCATAAACTTCATTCACAGCTAAAGACAACTGATATTTAATAACCCGATAGTCAGCACACTTTCTTTGGCTGAAAAGACTCAATTATCTTTTTTTCTCAGAAAGAAATTCTTTAAAATTTCATAAACTGATCAAATCATCTACTATCATCGAATTTCATTTAGAGAACTGATGATGATAGAGCAGTTGTGGAATTTTGGAATACAGTCCATTGTTTACTAACTGTTATACCGAAGGAGGGTTCAACACACAGAATATTTGTCAAAAATTCATTTTATGATATGATTTCAATTACCAAAATACTGGGATCCAAGTGTAAAATCCGAGATTTTAGGTGAAAGGGACGTGCCCATTTTAAACGGGAACGTCTGGTAAAGCTAAAACAAAAGGAATGAACATGATTGTTTAGTATAATCCAGTCCATGAGTCCTGAAATATGTTCTGAATGAAGCATAAACTGGATTACAGCCTTGATTCTGATCGCATGAACTTCTGTTCATGCCTTTGTGACAGCAAATTTGACGAGAGCTGAAAATTTGTTGTCATGCTACCATATGGTCTCCTTCGGAAAAGGTGGCCAACAGCATCGCTATTAAAAGTGTGCATAGAGGACCGCAGATCTTAATCATCACTAGTATTAAGTACAATCATATAAAGATTAATAGCAAAGCATATGTGACGAGACAATCTTAGAGGCAATTTATAGACGTCCATCATAATTGCACTGCATTTAATTTCGTTAAAGCTCCAATGACAGCAAGGTTACTTCAATCTATTCAACCAGAAAAAAAATTAGGTGGACCACGTCTTACACTTTATCATAGCTTCAAGCTTCCATTTTGTGATACCAAAAGTGGTATCACACTTTTGTTGATAAATTCAGCCAAAATCAAGTTCCCGTGTCAAACTGTACATACTGTTAAAATTAAAAGTTTTCTAATTATTCAAGTTTTGGCTTACCTACCTAAACTGAAGCAGTTCAGTGTCAATATTTAAACTATTCAAATTAAAAAGGTTCGTTAATAAGTTGTTTTTCACATATAAAAAAAGGAATCGAAATATTCGGAAAACACTGTCAGGAGAGCTTCCCAATATAACACCTCAACTGGTCGTCACTTTGAAAGCCAAAAATATCAGAGTATAATAAAATACTGTTGGAGTGTGTGCAATGGAGTCTAAAAGTTGTCTTAATGCAGAAAGATCAGTACACATTTTTCCTGTAAAAAAAAGATTTGTAGTTTAGATATTAATCAGAGGATACTGTAAACTATGTTCTGAAGTTGTTTTATAACTATTCTGCAACTTTTAATACAAGAAAGGTGATATAAATGAGATAAAAACCAAAGTGGTTACTAATGTACGGAAAGCAGCTGTCCTCAGCGCTTAGTCAAAGATTAACAAGTGCAACATTCAGACGGTTCAGCCTTGCAATAGATCCATGGTAAGGAAACAAAAAGTCACTCCGTAATTGTGACACCGTAACTCATGCCACCGTAAATAACAGCAGATATTTGCCTAGGCACCGACACCTCTTTGGAGACCAATCAAGATGGGCGATATCTGTTCCTCGAACACCTACAACGTGCGAGCCCGATGATAAGATGCTTCATTGCCTTGGAAGACTCGTTTCTGTCCGTGTAAAAAGTGTCATTTCACAGAGTGCACATTGTCTTCTAAGAGATACTAGTAGACTTGGCCAGTTAATCTATGCTTGTGAAAAGACTCAGTTATAGCTAGCAAAATTCGTCCCATAAAGAAACTCTCACGCATAGTGCAACCATGCGCGATTGTTCCACGGACTGTTTTTGCTTTCGCCTAACAGGAAGGTGTGGCGCACCAGGTATTTTAACTCAGCTGAGCAGCATACCTATGGCCCCAACTCCATCATTTTCTTTACATCGTAGCATTCACCTTTGACGATGCTCAATGGTGATGAGGGTCTCTTGAGTCATCTGCTGTAGAACCAGAAACATCGGAGTGGCCATCGCATCGTCATTTGGGATATTGTTCCAGCATCCCCATGTGTCACACAGTAACCTGCCGTTGAGCCCGTTCACAACGAACATCCACTTGCATAACTCTTTACAGTTTTGTCGGCGGGAAGTTGATTTGTTCGACAAGCCTCAGTACTGTACCCGACAAGATTGGCAGTTTACGTAATGGAAACTGCCCAATACAAGACCTCTTACAATCATGCCCTTTTAAAATTCAGTAATCTTTACCATGTCTCATAATTGCAACTTTGTCACTTCTTTGAACGACTATATGCAAATAACCAGTGCTCTAGGGTAGGAAGCTGTTCGCTTTTTACACTGAAAGTTTGCGGAAGAGTCCATTACGGATGAGGTCGTTGCAATTCAGTGATTCCCGAGTGTGTATTGAAATAAAACACCAATACAGAAAGGGACATGGAACTAAACGTAATCGCGGTTTGGGAATTCAATGACAATGAGCATGTCAGTGATTTTCATTCCCAGCGGTTTGCATGAGGTATCTCAATACTTATTGAAGTATCGAATACTTATTGAAGTTACATATTAAATAAATTTTTGAGGCAAAAAATTCAATCAAAAATAGTAAACATTTTTCTTAGAGGATTCAATTACCAGGTTTTCTAAATAATAATTTATTTTTCAAAAGAGGAATACACATACATTTTTGTAATTTATCAATGGAAATCTGCTGTGCAATTTCATTACTTCTAGAAATAATTGGGCTTGTCTGTCCGCCTATGTTTTTACAGCCAACAAATTTCGAACTCAGACACACCACCGCACTACATTCCATAATATCAGAATGTTTATTATTGGAAATTTACAAGTTCAAAAATAAAGTGTTGAATGACAAACAAATATTTAGGAAAATTCAGTTAAAAGGGATTCAATTTAAAACATGCAAATTTTCCCCACAAAACAATAAATTCTCATGTTAGTATATACAGTGGAGTGCACTCACATGTATTATCTGAATACGTATATAATTCTAACAGTGCCCTTAAAAAAAGTTCTATCTGAATATTGCTCCACTGAAGAAACTCCATTCCTTCAGCACCTTGCCAGTTAAGTTAAAAATGCATTTCTTGAATAAACAACGTGCACAGTCCTTTACACCCACAAAGTCTAGTTGTAATTGCGCACATTCTTCGGCCCGCACTATTGAAATGAATCGTCGCCCACCATTCTGCTTCAAGATATTTGCGTGTTTTGAAAGTTGACTTTTCTAAAATCAGAAGACAATTTACCACTCGACAGGTTAGCGACAGTTTGCCATCAACGAAAACATCATGCACATCGATACTATTCCTAAAATCTTATTATTCTCTGAAAATCTCTATTAACAACACCTTTCATTTCACTATACAAATTTGTATGATTGAATTTTCTAGATAGGGAGGGAAGAACCACTCCCACATTCAGTTTAATTTACCAGAATGTAAATTCTCCTCCTCCCACTTTGTCGGGTTTATTCATTGCACGTTTTGTTTTGCTGATGTTTTTTTTTCTCTTTTTATGATACCATTCAACAATTTCATTGCATTCGTAAGTTTGACCAAAGCCGGCGATTTCTAATGGACACCTTTCAAAATTGGCACCAAAGATTTGTTTGACGTTAACAGAGAAGTTAGACCCAAATCTCTCTCTGGAAGAATCAACACAAAGTATTGATTTTGGTGGTAAATTTTATGAATTCCTTTCTTACTTACTGAACAACGTTCATACCCAAATTCATTCTGGTATCAACTCTTTTTGGACCCTAAACTTATACACTAATTCAGTTAATTGTAGCAATGTGGTTACAATAAATCTGGGAGAGATTCCGTCGTTGAATATTTATAGGCATTGAGAAATTGATTAAAGATAATAGACCCTTGGTAGTTCAGCGGCTGATAGCTGTTATAATGTAGAAGCATGCTGGTGTTTTTTGTTTTAAGATAGAATTAAATTGGATTTTATTTTTACAAATTTTATACAAGATACATTTTACAAGTAATATTGAAGATAATGTCTACAGACGTTATTTTCTCTCTCGTGATATGTGGATCTAGAGTTTATTATGAATACAGAAGACATACATGTTTGTTTAGGGATTTATTAGGTGCATCGGAAACTATGGCCTTAGTGTGCTACAAGACGTACATAAAGGGTTGTAGCTATAAAAGTGGAGAGAAAAAAATAGAAACGAGGAACATAACCGAAAATACAGGGAAAGCGGCAGAACAGTATAAGTAAATAAAGCAAACCAGAATTTTAAAATTAATTTGTTCCGTTGTATATAGATTTTTTAATTTTTATTAATAACAAGATACACAACAGATAACAATTTTTATTTTGTTCAGAACAATTGAACACAATAACAATAATAAGAGCAGACTGCAGACTGCTCAGGACCAAGATATCGACGAGGAATATTACAACTTTCTGATAGTGATAAAGCCCAAGAAACCTATAGGGAAACAGAAATCCAAAGAAGAAAAAATTAGTCAAGAAACACTTGTCATGATGAACCTAAGACGACAAATGAACAGCAAGAAACACACTGACAGGGAGAAAATTGAGTATACTGAGTTATGCAAAGTCATTAGAAAGAGACTCAGAGAGGACATAAGAAGATTTAACACAAGAAAAGTAGAAAGAGCATTAAGGGAAAACAAAGGATTTAAATCAGCAGCCATGAGCAGTAATACAGGAAGACAAATGATACTGAAACTGAAGAATAGCGATGGTGTACTTATAAACAGCAGAGAAGGCATAATTCAAATAGCAGAAGACTACTATAGAGAATTATACAAGGATCAAGGACATGATGCCAGCAGTGTGGAAGATGGATTGCAAAGTAACAACACATACGATATACCCGATATTCTTCCTGATGAGGTACAACATGCATTGAAGAAAATGACGAATCAGAAAGCCCCGGGGGATGATGAAGTTACTGCAGAGTTGTTAAAATTGGGAGGAAGAGACATAACACAAAACCTGGCAAGGTTCTTCACAAAGTGCATTAGAAAAGGTGTGATGCCTAAGCAGTGGAATAATGCAACCATAGTTTTGCTGCATAAGAAAGGAGATAAATCAGAAATTATAGACCAATTAGCTTGTTATCCCACATCTACAAGTTTTTCACAAGGGTCATTACTAACAGATTAGAAAGAATACTTGATGAGAATCAACCAAAAGAGCAAACTGGCTTTAGGACAGGATTCTCAATTATGAATCACCTTCACGTAATATCACAGCTAATGGAGAAAGCAAATTAATATAAAACACCATTATGCCTGGCATTTGTGGATTATGAAAAGGCATTTGACTCCATACAGCATAAGGCAATGTTTCGAGCACTGGAAAGACAAGGCATAGATACCCCACATATTATTATGATTTTGAAGAAAATATATGAGAGTGCTACCTCCTTTATTAGACTAGACAAAGACAGTAGCAAATTTAAAATCGAGAAAGGAGTAAGACAAGGAGACACAAAATCTCCGAACTGTTTACTGCTGCCCTTGAGGAAGCTTTCAGAAGATTAGACTGGTCGCAGAAAGGAGTCAATGTGAACGGAGAGTACCTAAACCATTTACGATTTGCAGATGACATTGCGGTCATAAGCCACGATCCCAAAGAATTAGAGGGAAATCTTAATCAGTTATACACAGTTAGTAAGGATTTTGGACTAAAGATGGATATGGCTAAAACAAAAGTAATGATGAACAAATATGCCACAGAAAGGAAAATAATTATTGAAGGAGCAGTAATTGAAAAAGGTGGAGTCATATACTTATCTGGGACAAGTTATTAGCTGTAATAATGATAAATGGCTGGAAGTCAAGAGAAGAATAAATTTTGGATGGATAGCATTCGGAAAATATAGTCACATACCGAAGAGCAATATCCCAGTTTGCCTGAAACGTAAAATAATGAACCAATGTATATTCCCCACCATGACTTATGGAAGTGAAACTTGGACACTCACCAAAAGAATGGTAGAGAAGCTGAGAACTACACAGCGAAGAATGGAACGAATTATAGTGGGAATCAGACTGTTAGATAAGAAGAGAAACACATGGATTAGGCAGCAAACTCAAGTAAAGGACATTCTTATCAAAACTAAAGAACTAAAATGGTCTTGGGCAGGACACATAGCTCGAAGACATGATGACAGATGGACTAAGAAAATAACAGAATGGTACCCAAGAGGAGCTATTGGAAAACCAGGAAGACAAAGGCGGAGATGGATAGATGAAATTCATGAGTTTTTGGGTAGTAATTGGATGGCCAGTGCTCAAAAGAGAAGGAAACTGGAAAGTTGCTGGAGAGGCCTTCATCCTGCAGTGGATTGAAAATGGCTGATGATGATGAACAATAATAAGAGATTCAACAGGAAGATAAACATTGATATAGATTCAAACATAAAAATCATAAGTACAAAAGAGGATTGCATTAAGTTAAGTTACCGGTAAAACAAGTAATCATTAATCAGTTAGAGAATAGGAAAATAATAAAACACATAATAATAATAAACTACAATAATTAGATCAGAGCTAGTCACTTTGCAGTTTAATAGAAGATGCAAATATGTGATGCATAGAAGATGGAATTCATCAGTGATTGGGAGTTTTGAATTAGAGAGTCATTTTCTGATTCTGTTCATTGTACTAAACTTCATAAAGTCGGTGGTGGCAGAGTCAAGGCGAAACGGTGTAAGGTTCCTGATTTATCTTCAAGGAGCATTGAAGTTAATTTTATTAAGGATATCAGATGTTTCATAAGTTCCATTGATTACTTTGGCAAGAAGGGTGATGTCAGCTGTAACTCTTGTCAGCGTACAGTCCTGTGTCGTGGTGTTAGCAATGGGACTATGGTCTCATTACCTATTGCAGCTAATAATCGCCTAATGGTCTTGAATGAGACGCTTCTGGCACCTCCTTCCTTGATATTCCAGGGGATTTCCGCCACTGTCGCTCTCTGTTTGGCTGAAACAATGCAAGAAATACATCGACGGCCACGTTCATCCACCACCTTTCTCAGCCCACAGCACTCCCCCCTATTAGATGTTATACTGGAAATGGCATATTCCCGATACACTCTTGATACTTTCGAACGGGAATAGCACAATTTCTGTACCACCTCCGCGATAGAGTGACCATGCGTCGGAAATCCACCATCATCGCTCTTTCAAAGTCAGATAACTTACTACGTTCATCCATACTGACACCGAATTATCTTTTATCCGAATGCAATGTACCTATATACCATCTTCGTATTGTTCATCATTAACATTCTTTTTCGGGCGAATTTTTGTTTGTTCAGATAAAGGTCAAGTTTCCAATTCAGTTAAAACTATTTTGCGTTGCCCAGAACAGTGTATCCAAACCTTTTAGAGGATATCTCCATAAATTTATGGCAAGTTCTCAACCCTGCCACTGATAGCTTCATATTATTGACCTACCAATGATTGGATTTAGTAAGAAGCCTCTGAACCACGTCAAGGTACCAACCAATTCAGAGGTTTTTACTCTTTGATAAATCAGGAGAAAACTCTCTTCATCTGGCAGATAGACAAAGAGAGAAAGAGACTGGAAAGGGACTAATCAGAAACTGTACTGTGCCTTTTTTCTTAAATTCCGGCTCCGAAACTTCTTCAACTCTTTTCCTGAAAAACGAGAGAAAAAAATAATAATAAATTTTAAAGGAGATCATATTTATGCAAAAGCATTGACAACAATATATATTCTTAACCAGAATTTAAAGTTAACGTAACTTTCTTACCTTTTTTCCATTGACAGCATAAGCACATAAATTCGGATTTCAAGTTTATCATTCCAGGAGCTCTTTTCACTGTTCGTAATTAATTGTGGGAAATAGCACAGAAAAAAATGATTCTTCTTCTTCTTCTTCTTCGCGGACGGCATCTGTATCAGAACACAAATTTTCTTCTATAGCCAATGGGACCGTTTCGCTCTGCTGATCGCATAATGGTGGAACCTGAATTGTCTCCGATAGTTCGTCAAAATTTAAATTCGAGACTACCGACTCGAATAGTTCATCAAAATTTAAAATAATAGGTTCGGATTCCTTAGTTGTCTCTTTGGTAAAGTCAGACATTAATGTATCCCATTCAGGACAGCTCATTTCACACCAGGTATTGCATGTTGGTTGTGCTATTGTCTGAAGTAATTCATCAAAATTTGAAATATCCACTGTTCCCATCGGATTGGATTCCATCAGTAAATCGTCTAACTGCACATCATCTAGAATTAATTCATCTATCGCTGATTGGGCTAGTTCATTCCATTGATTGAACGATGGTTCTGATTGAATCTGTGAATTATTTATGGGAGTATCAAAATTGTGAGTTTCAGAAAATATTAGATCCCATTCCGGGCAGGGCATGGGATTGAATGTAGGAAATATATCGTCGAAATTTAATTGACGGTATGTTGCTTCCGAAGCTTCAGTAGTGCTGGAAGTATCAAAAATAATAATGAGTTATTTGTTTGTGTGTGTATATATAAATTTGAAAATCATACTTCTCAAATTAGATGCTACTTAAAATTAATTCCAGATATCTTACCTGTTGCCACTGGAACAATAACCACTACTACGTGATTCATCTTCTCCGTGTTTCGTCTTATTATCTAATTTGCGACTCTCTTCTAAAGGTACAACAGTAATTGATTCATTCGATTCAGTATCAGAATCTATCGTAATCACTTCAATTTCCTTAGATGAACATCTGCAATTATTGGAAAAATCAAATAATTGTTTAAATATTATATCTTAAACATGCAATTATTAAAAAACATTTCAGGTTTAATAAATGCACATCACACAATGAAGATAATTACTTACATATTAGGCTTTCTTGAAAGGGTACTGGTTACTCTAGATTTTTTGTTTTCAGGTTGCAGAATTTCAATATCGGGTCTCTGTGGTCTCTTTCGTTTGGAACCTAGAACAAAAAAAAACAATAAATCTTTACTCAATGCTTTAAAGAAAACAGATTGAATATTTCAACTGTTAAATAATGTGAGAAAAAAGTTACTATTAAATGTTTCTTACCTCTTTGCGCATCATTTTCTAGTTGTAGTTCTTTTAAAAAGGATGTAAGAAATTCGTATGACCCAGACGTTGTGTTGTCATTTTCGGTAACCGTGATTGTACAATCGGCCATAGTGATTTTGACTTTCCATCTCTGACCATTTCTGTCCGAATAGCGATATTTGAAATTGCTTGGGTTTATCTAAGAAATATTAAAATGATTGATTGCATTTGATGTTTAATATTATAAAATTATCTGATCAAATACGAAAAATTGAAAATTTTAAAAATATATATGAAACATACCTGGCAGACAGTAGAGCCTTCATTATTCGACTTACTGCCGATTACCAAATTCCAAGTCATTTCCATGGAAAGATCTCCCTTGAACAGGAGCCATTTGCCGTTAATAGGAGCCTTATCTTTTCTTGTAAACTGAATTTGTCCATAAACACAGCTTCTCATGATTCGCAGAGCAGATAAATCTGTAAGAAAAATGTGAAATTTATCATTTACAATTCATTTGAGCTATTATTAAAATATTGCTCAATGTAAACTAATGGCATTTGAGAATATTGTGATAGGAAATAGATGTATGGGTTCTGTGCTAAATTCGATATAATTTTGGTTTGTTCTCTTTTGATAAAATGTCAATAAATGACATTAATAAATCAACAACGGGTTTAATGCATCATAAATAAAAGAATAACCTTATAATAAATAGTAGTGCTCATTAGAACGTTAATTTTTAAGCTACCTTAAGAACCCAATTATATTTATATTTTCTATAAGAAAGTTAATATATGTGATTAAAATTATTGCCATTTCGTAAAATTTTACTAATCTTCTAATGATTTAAAATGCAGGTCATTCGTTTCAAAAATTACCAAAAATATCTTAGTAATATTTGGATGAAATGTTACTTACCCATTATGCTGATTGAAGAACTTGTCTTAAAAGAAACGATCAATAGAATAAACTATGTTGCTAACACAATGAGGAATCAAACGAGGGAGTACTTCGGTTTCCCTTCTTATTTATATATCCTCACTGCCTTAGAGTACTAGACCCATGAGTCATTATCACTTGCACATGATTGGCTGCTGAAAGTAAACCCTGTATCATACTGACTCTAAGGCTCTTTGAAATAATCTGGGCTGAAAATTAATTTTAAGAAACTGGTTGATTTGATGAAACCATGTGCTACTTCTATCTATGCCATATACACTCCTAAGCATTTTAATGGTAAGATTATTTTTAGGTATCTTAGTGAATTGAAGAATGTAGAGAAATCATGCCCAAACTTTAAATGTTTTCGAATTGTAATTGAACAAATAATTCCTTAAAAATTAAGGACTAACATATACTGAGTGTTCTTAATATAAAACCTAAATAATTTAATGAGAAAAGCTGAAAATAATGTTAACCTTCAAAGTCTATTGCTATTTTGGGTTTATTTTTCACTTTCTACTCTAGACGATGACCATCTTCTAAGTTTTATATTTTAAACATAAATTAAAATAAATATTTATGTACTCAAGTTAATAGCTCAGCTTAATTTATATATTGAAATACATAAAAATCAACGGGTTTAATGTATCAGAAATAAAAGAATAACCTTATAATAAATAGTAGTGCTCATTAGAACGTTAATTTTTAAGCTACCTTAAGAACCCAATTATATTTATATTTTCTATAAGAAAGTTAATATATGTGATTAAAATTATTGCCATTTCCTAAACTTTTACCAATCTTCTAATGATTTAAAATGCAGGTCATTCGTTTTAAAATTACCAAAAATATCTTAGTAATATTTGGATGAAATGTTACTTACCCATTATGCTGATTGAAGAACTTGTCTTAAAAGAAACGATCAATAGAATAAACTAGGTTGCTAACAAAATGAGGAATCAAACGAGGGAGTACTTCGGTTTCCCTTCTTATTTATATATCCTCACTGCCTTAGAGTACTAGACCCATGAGTCATTATCACTTGCACATGATTGGCTGCTGAAAGTAAACCCTGTATCATACTGACTCTAAGGCTCTTTGAAATAATCTGGGCTGAAAATTAATTTTAAGAAACTGTGAAAGTCGACATTTGTACAACTTACATTTTCTAATTGCATCAGCATTGGTAGAAGCAAATGCTGCAATAAAGTCAGTTTATATAGCATCAGCCAAAAAGAAAACTTCCGACTCCATGTTTGAGATATTTGTAAGCAGGACGCTATATGTATGTTCTAATGATCATTTTCGGGCAGGATTCTGAAACGTCACCTTAATTGATTTAGTAATTTAGTGTATAGTTAAAAAAACTATGTTAATAGTGGCGTGGTATTTTACGCTTGTGTTCTAATTTTTTGTAAATTAAAATAATTTTACTCATTATAAAAATGAAATTTCTATAAATATTCTGTGCGTTGCACCTTTGGTCAATACAACAGAATGAATTAAAACAATGAGCTGGTTCATTAAGTGGACTGTATTGCCCCAGACATACCCGAGTGGACTGCATCATCTCAAAATTACAGAAATCAAACCAAGACTTTGCTACCTCTCTCGAACTCAATGACGCTCTGACAAGATCGTAAAAACTATTTTGATGGCAATTTATTCAAATTTATTTTTGATGGCAATTTGAAACTGGATTTAAATATTTTATATATACTTACTTTGTAATCCAAATTTACCGTAATTGATTGTCAGTAACGATAAATATGTATTGTCATTTTTTAATAGAAATTTAGTTTTTAAAATATCCTCATTTTGAAAAGTAAAAATGTCCTAGATTTTTCCTATTTTCGATCTAGCTTTTGAAATATATATATATAGTAACACTTTTTAAGTGTATTTAACACTTGTAACAACCATAAGTTAAGCAAACATTTCAACTCTTTGTACAGTTTCCACATTTTACAAATGTGTCGTGCTTTTATAGGAATTTTAAAAAAAATTTCTCTTTGTGTGAGAAATGGAAATCTCTTCAAATATATATTTAGATTTTTCAAATCGTATAAAACGAAACTGTTTGGAAGTGATAATTTTGTTATTGGAAGTGATTATTTTGTTATCCACCGGTAAGGATTGGTCCTGTTATTAAATCTGTTAATTTTATAACTGCATTTATTTACACTTCAATCTTCAGTATGGAGATAACAAATTAGAAAAATACATTGAATATAAAAAAGAACTATTTATGTATATCCTAGCATACTATTCTGATAAATTCCTCCCTTCTAATATTTTTAACAATAGATCGAAAATAAAATTATTTTAAATGGTAAATTTCATACTTTCCTTACAAATTATTACTCTGCAGTATATCCCATTCCATATATACTGATTTCCAGTCATATCAGTTAATTAGAAAATTGGCCTGATTCAAAATGGCTGCATTCCCATCTGTCGAAATTCCTCTCACAGCATGACTTGGGACATAATTATTTGCTGGGATTCCTTTCCACGATGCAGTCCTGTTTTTAAAGTTTTATATTCTTGAACTTTCTATATATCGTACTAGATCAAATAATTTTGTAATATTAATTTAAAAAAATCAAACCTTATTTATTGTTTATAAATTTGATATTTCTTTAGATTTCTCCCAGAAAATTTGCAAAAAACAGAGTACGAAATTAAAAGGTGCAGTAGAAATGAATTTCTGACTAGCAATGCAGTGTCTTTGTCTACCTGCAAGATAAAGAGTTTCTCCTGGAAGATCAAAGAACAAATACCTCTGAATTGGTTGGTACTTTGACGTGGTTCAGAAGCTTTTCACTAAATCCAATCTAGCAGATTGACTACGTCAATGATATGTAACTATCAATGGCAGATAGTTACATATCATTGACTGTAAATTTATGAACATGTCGTTAAAAATATTTATTTGACTATTAATACTAAAGAATATCTATGTACACTTGTAATATACACAATGACGTCTTTAAAAATAAAGACACGATGATGTCTTTATTAAACTCCAGTCTTGTGATGTGGTGAAAATGGCAATGTTTACTTTGCTTGCATTAAGGTAGTGGATCTTAATTATAAATTCATAGACTAGAAATTGTACCTAGGCATATACCTAAATGATCTTTCACCCCTTTTATAGTTCTTGGCTTTATGAATGAATCAGTGTGGCCCATTTGAACTCTTTCTAATTATAACTTTTTGTGAGTGGGACGTACTTCTCCTTTCTGGGATTTGGTTAATTTATGGTAAATAGTATATTATATTTTCATTCTATAAATGATTTAAACTTACTATACAGAATTAAATTAAAATAAAGTGAATAACTTTGGTAAAATTTACGTCATTCAGCTAAACGTATGCTAATACGTGAGGTAACCAAGTGTATGGTAAAAACCATAATAAAAGTCACTGATATTTATTGGAATCATTAGCAAATATATTTCCGTAATAAGAATTCTGTTAATACTGCTACTGCAGCTCAGAAAAACCTCCCTTTCACGATGACACAAGATCTGTTGGCAACCTTATCAACTTAGTATGCATTTGGCAAGGATTTAGATCTGTGTGAAATGGTCCAAAGATT
This sequence comes from Mastigoproctus giganteus, assembly GCF_048544385.1. Lineage (NCBI taxonomy): Eukaryota > Metazoa > Arthropoda > Arachnida > Uropygi > Thelyphonidae > Mastigoproctus > Mastigoproctus giganteus. The sequence continues at coordinate 25,254,210 of NC_143578.1, read as the reverse complement.
TACAGCTGTTAAAGCCCGAAATGTTGACCATTGAACTAGAAAATTTAATGGTTATGTATTTAAATTATATTTTTCTACTAATTTACTAAAATAAATTGTATAAATTACAAAATTGTTAAAAATTATTTTATTTTTAAAAGCATCTTTGTACTTATGAGAATCAGGCGCGAAACTAAATTCCACAGACATTTGAGCAGGTTCTGCCCTTGGGCAGAAATTGGGACCCAAATTTAAAGGAAAAAGACAAACTAAAAACAGAAATTTGAGTTTTTCTGACATAATGAATTGAGTAATTCATAAAATCCTTTGCCATGCAATTTTGAAGAGCGATTCACCAAAAGAGTTTATTTATTTATCTCATTTTATTTTATTTTTTCCATCCATTACTCGTTTGTTACACGTTTTAGGTTCTAGGCTGCAGGGGTTTCATTTAAATCTACGTCACCAAATTTGTATGGATAGATTTGCTCAATGGAAATACTTACTTCTCATTTCATGTATTACTTCATGTACTCTATCAGCAGCAGTATTTTCACTCTGAGTGATTGAAACTTACGCTGAATGACAGTATTCTAAAGTGAATAACTTTTATTAAAATTTTTTTTAATAAAAAATAGAAATATATTTTTTATTTTGTTCAATAGGTATAGTTTTTAAAAATCACTGAGATTCATGGGAGGAATTTTCTTCATTAGATGAACTAGTTTCTTCGCTATAATAAAATTTTCAATATTCTGGCCGATTGGTTAGGTATTCATATTCAACGTGCATAATATTGAAGAAGAATATCAATTTTATTTTAGAAATATTAGGCTCAGTGAACAATGGATATTCGCGTGATAATAATGCGTCACTTATTTCAGCCCTGTAGGATTAAGTCATTAATCCACTAGATTAGTATTAATGACTCACTGGATTATAGACATGAATCTTATTGGAAAACTTCTTGGTATCGTTTTTTTTCTGTACCAGGAAACGTACATGCATTTTCATGCTGCCACATGGCCCATCTGAACAGCATGGCCGTGGGCAACGTTATTCAAAGATGTGCCTATGGGACCTCAGAGGCGGACTGTGACCAAAATTCTTACTGAAGAAAAGTGTAATGGTCTCATACTAGTGCTTATGGCCATATTGTGTGGAGGGGCAGGGTTTTTAAATAACCATAGTAATTATCGATCATTAATTTTTTAATGAATTTTAAATAAAAATCAAATTATTTTATAAGAAATCAATTTTTATTTATTCAACAATAGTTAAATTGTGACAGCTTCACAACCATAAAGATAAAGCTTATTTTGTTATTATATATAGGTTTTCGAATTCATGCGTGGTCCAATTAACACAATTAAAGCTCTAAGGGTATTAACATTTCACAATTGAATTATGTGTGCATAACCTATACAACCATCTCTTCCACATACTGAGAAATAGTGCTTTTAATAGCCACACCACAGCGGCCACAGTCACACATATCTTCTATGAATACATATAGTAACTGCAACCTGCTGGTGCTGTTTTTATCAAGCTCTATCTAATTTTGTCCTCGCCCAAAAAATCCATTTCTTGATGCCACTAGCGAGTTAACAGTAGATAAAGCCTATGTTTTGCCTATAGTGAATGTTGAGTTTCTCAATACAATTACCATTATCTAATCTTACCAAGCATCCATTAGTCGAAATCAAGCTCTGTAAGGAATTAATCTTGTATGGAGACCGAAAGTGACAGATTAGCATCTAAAACTTAAGTTATTTAAATGAACAAGGTTTGTTAACACGTTTTGTGTGTTTCACACAAAAAACAAGACTGCAAATACTTTAAAAGTTAAACTTTATGCAAACTGCATCTTCAGTTCTTTCAAAAAGCAGTTAAGGAAAAAAAAACACCAACTTAATTCTATTGAAAACATTTTTACTGATAAGTGAAACAACTAGAGAGTGAAATTATAATTTCTTTGAAGCCAAGATCATTTATATAATACTGTACTTAAAAGCTACTCATTTACGGATCAAAGCTACTCTTCAGTAGAATAATGCAAGACAAGTTAATGCACCATTCCATGATGGACAATACTAAACCAAATATACAGCCCAATGTGAGAAAAGCGATTTTTACACCATCAAGAAAAGATATAGACATTGCAACGAAAAACAACAAAATTACAATTTTCAAAGCTGAACGCATGAAACTATCTGCAACAGTCAAATTGGAGTGATTTCGTTGTTGGTTCCTCCATGGCTGTAGTTTACATTTCAACTTCAATGGCCTTACTGTTCTTTGAAGAATGATATTAAAGTGACAATTCAGAACTATTTTAAATTAGCACACCGCTGTCAATAGAAGAAAACAAGTTCCACAGTGTCTCACTGGTATTACTGTACAGTATTCACCACATTAGAAATAATTAGTTGGGATTTTAATTATATAATCAAAGGGAAAGTTAGTTACACGAAATCGCCACTTTTTAATACAAGAAGAGAATATTTCTATCTAGGAGCTTAGAGGATGGGAAGCAATTGTTTCTTTTTGCAGGCACAGAAAATGCGTTATTATACTTGTACCAACCCATAACAGCTGGAAGAAACAAGTGCAAATTAAATTCGCACATTTAGAAAACTTGCGTCTTACACATTACTAGTATTTACATTTTGTAGGTAAATATTTTTGTGTAGAAATCAAAATTATTCCAGCTGTTAGCAATCCTGGGCTTGCTTTCTTCTGAATAACCGTCTCTTCAACGAAGTTGAAGAGACGGTTATTCAACGAAGAGTTGTCTCTTCGTTGAAGAGTTGAACCGTCTCTTCAACGAAGCCGAATCTCTGGACAGCCTTAAAACTTAAGCACAGCATAGAGAATAAAGGTTTTTAAACACTTGAAAGACATACGCTATTTCATTCAAAAGTGAAATTTCTGAGAAATTGTGGAGAGGGTACTTTTTATTCTCAAAGTCTCTCTTCAATCATTTCCTTTATAGGGCAGAAGCAAAACCAAATCTTTATATAAAGAAAAATCCCTTGTTGCAGACGCGAATGTTGACGCTAGGAGTGACTGTGGTGCTATTAATATATCCAAGATAAGTAATTGGACCATCAGAATATTAACCATTTCATCCTGAAGAGAGGGCTAAGTGAAATTTCGGAGACAAATTCATCAATAAATATGAACAGTTTGGATGAATCCATAGAAAGCCAAGGACACCCACCACTTGACCAACTTTTAGGGAAAAAACAGCGACAGAAAGTGTAACAAAGCAACGAAGGATATAAAGTTCAACAAGTTAAATAACAGTAGTACATGAGAACTGCAATAACATTTTCATCTAGCTCACTTTACAAATGATAATAACAGTGTAACGGATGGAATTACAGCCCTACTACAGCGGTTTAACTTATAAAATAAGCTATCAAATTCACGCACCATCCAGAAGGACTGAAAGGTTTGGCTGTGTAACTTTAAATACCATAAATTAGCAGTTTTTAAAGTATATCTGCATGAGTCTTGAAGTTCTGTATCAACAAATCGGAGACAGAAACCTAATTACAAATCTTGTATAACAGAAACTTAAAACCGGATAAGTACACTAGCAAAATGTACCACAGGCAAATACATGGATAAAACACCAACTCACACTTTCTAAACAAAGAAATGCATTCATATACGAACCCCTAAAACATTTCTACCAAAGTTCCTTGAATAATCGTTCCAAATAACTCGAAGCACACACATGACACTCCAATATAAATACGAATCCATTTAAAATATATTCGTACAGAAAATGCAGGTTAGGTAGGGAGAGTGAAAAAATATGCTGAAATAAAAAGACAGAAAATACTTGTTTTTCTAAAAAATTACAACTAACATTTTATTAAGTATACAACAAAAACTGCACTCGGGATTAGAAATACTTGTATATTATAACTAATACCTCATCCTCCACTGTTCTGTCTTGTATGCAAATTTAATCAATATATTCGCCAATAAGAAAGGTATTTTTAGATACCACTCTAGTCTTTTCTTCTATTTTCCGTTATATTCATTTTTTAAAAAATACGTCATTTTTTACAATTATTTTATCATAAAAAATACATGAAATAATCACGACTGAGGAAGAATATAGATTGGCACATCAACAGACTTTGCAAGTGTATTTGATGCCCTCTGGTCATTGAGTATTCTAAAAAAGGCTGCCCAAACAAATGTACCACAGAATTTATTTGACTACATGAAAGACTACTCATTAGGTAAATGCGTTACTGTGCGGACCAAATACCAGGAAATTCTCCACCTACGGACTGAAGGATTCCCCCAGGATCAGTAGTAGATCCACTTTTCTGGATGTACTTGATAAATTCTTAATCCTTGTTTTAAATTCCAATTGGGTCGCCTCAGCTGATGATTTTGCCCTTTTGGTTAAGAGGGACACCCGTGCGGTAATTGGGCAAAGTGTCAACACAGCAATACTCCAGCTGCAAGAATTGGACATTGATGCACAGCCTTTCAATACTACCAGTGAACACTAAGTTCATCCTCCTAAGAGAAAATCGAAAAATAAGAAGATTTTTCGTCCTTACTATCAGAATTACAGGCACACGTATAAACATTGTTCCAGGGGTGAAATATCTTGCAATAGTCTTAAACCCCAGATTATCTTTTTAACCACACTTTGGGCGCCTCCGTAGCCATGTGGGAATGAGCAGCAATGCGTAGCACACGCTTCTTGTGTTCGGGGTTCGAGCCCGTCACCTCCAAAAACGGAGGATGCGGAAAGGTCAAGAGAATGACCACCGCATATTCCCGGAGCAATATGGCCTTAGTTGCTAATGCTCCTAAAAAACCAAATAAGAAACAATAACATACCCACACCTTAGTTACTTAACTAAAAGAGGATGCAGCTATGCTGGTATGATTGCCAGAATGAGCATAGATATTTGGGTCTTGAAGAGAAAAACCGTGACACTCATCTACTGAGCTGTCTTTATTCCTATTATTGCCTATGGAGCTGGAATATGGTATATATGTACAGCCAGTTAAAAACAGGATAGTATACAAAAGAATATTCTTAATAACAATAACTAGAGCATGTTACGTGACAGCACACCAGCATTGCAAATATTGGCTGGCCTATTACTGTTGCATTTCGAGATTGTCTAGATTTAAGTCTAGTTTAGCCCTGTATAGGGGTACTCGAGGTTTTTCCACTCACACAAGGCGGAAAAGACCGGGTTCGAATCCCGTCAATGATGTGAGGAACTTTAATGGGCTTTTTTCACTCCGTAACTGAGTAGCAAAGTTCGCAAGATTTTCTCCAATAGCAAGGTTTTACTCTAAAAAATGGGATTTTTCTTCCAGCAAAACAGAGAAATCGACTATAGAACACACGCAGTTAACAGACACAAGACACATACCAGATGAATTTAATTAATCGGGTGGCCTAAAAATAATAGTTTTGTTTGTAGAAAGGTTACTATAGACTTAAGAGAGGAATACATTCAAACATTCCAAGGAATTGACCCAAATCTCACCAATGCCATTCAAGCTGATAAGAAAGGAATCACCATTCAGTTGCATCAGACATGGCAGACAACCAGGGACTAAGAAACCAAAAGGAAAGTGACCAGAAAGCCATCATCATCATCAGCCATTTTCAATCCACTGCAGGATGAAGGCCTCTCCAGCAACTTTCCAGTTCCTTCTATTTTGAGCACTGGACATCCATTTCCTACCCACAAACTCATGAATTTCATCTATCCATCTCCGCCTTAGTCTTCCAGGTTTTCTTCTAGCTCCTCTTGGATACCATTCTGTTATTTTCTTAGTCCATCTGTCATCATGTCTTCGAGCTATGTGTCCTGCCCAAGACCATTTTAGTTCTTTAGTTTTGATAAGAATGTCCTTTACTTGAGTTTGTAGCCTAATCCATGTGTTTCTCTTCTTATCTAACAGTCTGATTCCCAATATGATTCGTTCCATTCTTCGGTGTGTAGTTCTCAGCTTCTCTTCCATTCTTTTGGTGAGTGCCCAAGTTTCACTTCCATAAGTTATGGTGGGGAGTATACATTGGTTCATTATTTTACGTTTCAGACAAACTGGGATATTGCTCTTCAGTATGTGACTATATTTCCTGAATGCTATCCATCCAAAATTTATTCTTCTCTTGACTTCCAGCCATTTATCATTATTACATTAATAACTTGTCCCAGATAAGTATATGACTCCACCTTTTCAATTACTGCTCCTTCAATCATTATTTCCCTTTCTGTGGCATACTTGTTCATCATTACTTTTGTTTTAGCCATATTCATCTTTAGTCCAAAATCCTTACTAGCTGTGCATAACTGATTAAGATTTTCCTCTAATTCTTTGGGATCATGGCTTATGACCACAATGTCATCTGCAAATCGTAAATGGTTTAGGTACTCTCCGTTCACATTGACTCCTTTCTGCCACCAGTCTAATCTTCTGAAAGCTTCCTCAAGGGCAGCAGTGAAGAGCTTTGGAGATATTGTCTCCTTGTCGAACTCCTTTCTCGATTTTAAATTTCCTACTGTCATTGTCTAGTCTAATAAAGGAGGTAGCGTTCTCATATATTTTTTTCAAAATCATAATATATAGGGTATCTATGCCTTGTCTTTCCAGTGCCCGAAACATTGTCTTATGCTGTATGGAATCAAATACCTTTTCATAATCTACAAATGCCAGGCATAATGGTGTTTTATATTCATTTGCTTTCTCCATTAGCTGTGATATTACGGGAAGGTGATCCATAGTTGAGAATCCTGTCCTAAAGCCAGCTTGCTCTTTCGGTTGATTCTCATCAAGTATTCTTTCTAATCTGTTAGTAATGACCCTTGTGAACAACTTGTAGATGTGGGATAACAAACTAATCGGTCTATAATTTCCAATTTCTGATTTATCTCCTTTTTTATGCAGCAAAACTATGATTGCATTATTCCACTGCTTAGGCGTTACACCTTTTCTAATGCACTTTGTGAAGAGCCTTGCCAGTTTTTGTGTTATGTCTCTTCCTCCCAATTTTAACAACTCTACAGTAACTTCATCTTCCCCCGGGGCTTTCTGATTCTTCATTTTCTTCAATGCATGTTCTACCTCATCAGGAAGAATATTGGGTATGTCGTATGTGTTGCTACTTTGCAATCCATCTTCCCCACTGCTGGCATCATTCCCCTTCTCCTTGTATAATTCTCTATAGTAGCCTTCTGCTATTTGAATTATGCCTTCTCTGCTGTTTATAAGTACACCATCGCTATTCTTCAGTTTCAGTATCATTTGTCTTTCTGTAGTACTGCTCATGGCTGCTGATTTAAATCCTTTGTTTTCCCTTAATGCTTGTTCTACTTTTCTTGTGTTAAATCTTCTTATGTCCTCTCTGAGTCTCTTTTTAATAATCTTTTAATAATTTTTTAATCTTTGCATAACTCAATATACTCAATTTTCTCCCTGTCAGTGTTTTTCTTCCTTTTCATTTGTCGTCTTTGGTTCATAATGACAGGTGTTTCTTGACTAATTTTTTCTTCTTTGGATTTCTTTTCCCCTATAGGTTTCTTGGGCTTTATCACTTTCAAAAAGTTGTAATATTCCTCGTCGATATCTTGGTCCTCAGCAGTCTGCAGAAGCTCATACTTGTTCTTAAATTCCAGTACATACTGCTTTTTCTCCTCTTCTGTTATCTCAAAGACCTTTGTATTATTTACTCGAGTCAGTTTTTTCTTTTCCTTTCCTACATCTATATCAAGTGTACAGCTTACCATTCTGTGATTACTTCCAACATTTACCTTATTCAGGACGGTAACATCATTCACAATATATCTTCTGTTAGTGAGGATGAAGTCGATTTCATAGTTAATCCATTTGGACTCTTCCATGTCCACTTTCTGTTCACCCTTTTCTTGAAAAAAGTGTTCATTACTGACAGTCCTTGAGATTCTGCAAATTCCACAAGTCTTTCACCTCTTTCATTTCTTTCACCAATTCAAAAATTTCCTATAGTTCCCCTTTCTGCGCTGTTTTGTCTTTTTCCAACCTTAGCATTGAAGTCCCCCATTATAATAGTGTAGTGGGTTTTCTGCTCATCTAGAAGACTCTCAATTTCGGTGTACATTTCTTCAACCTCTTCATCATCATGGCTCGATGTTGGTGCATAAATCATTATAATCTTTAGCTTGTATCTCTTAGAAATCTTGAGTACTAGTCTTGACACTCTTGGTGATGTACTTTTGAATTCCAAAATGTTGTTTTTAAAATCTTTATGGACCAGAAACCCAACTCCACCTTCACTCCTTTCACTGTTTCCATTGGTGTACAGCAGATTTCCACTTGATAAACTTATAAGTGATTCATTTCTTCTTCTTGTTTCAGCCAAACCGATGATATTCCAATTCACATTTTCTAATTCCTTTTCCAGCTCTAATATCCTGTCTTCACCGATGAGTGTTCTTACGTTATAACAGGCCAAGTTCAGTTTCCGTGCATGGCAGCCTGGTCGTACCCAGAGATTCTTAGCACCCTCTGCTTCCACTGTAATCCTCTCGCTGCCGTAAGAGGGAGAGTGAAAGCTGCTGGGGACTGAGGGCCATTTGTTTCGTCGTGCTTTCATATTGCTGGAGGGTTTGATCTTTTCCTCTTCACGCTGACCAGGCGTCTTGAAGAGAACCACTCTACACGTTCGTTGCCACCTGAGTGACGTAACAGGGCTTACCATCGAGAAGGTGTGCATATGAGTGGATTTTAGGGAGGCAGGCCAACCGGACTTCTCCTAAATCTTCTGTAATAGAGAGATATTGGATCCATCAGTGTTTTAGGCTGAGTGTCTGATAACACACAGGATACCTGTTCCCTTCTAAGCCCCGACCAGAAAGCCATGCTCAGCCCCAAACCACCACCATGATATATTTCGGTCTGTGTCCCATGTTCTTTTTAACCGGTCACGGGTGCATTAACGAAACTCAAGAGCCTAGAATTGACTGCAGACTCAAACAACCTGTAATGACAGAGAGGACTGGCCTCACGTACTGTATGGCTGTATCGATTATGAAACCAAAGTAGAATACCAATTCACTAAGATTGGCCAAAGAACTATTTAACGCTAAGTGTTGCATATGATATAAAGGATTTCGGATTAAAGATGAATATGGTTAAAACAAAAGTAAAGATGAAGAAGTATGCCAATAAAAAGAATATAATCATTGAAGGAGCAGTAATTGAAAAGGTGGATTCATATACTTATCTGGGACAAGTCATTAGCTGTAATATTGATAAATGGCTGGAAGACAAGAGAAGGATCAATTTCAGATGGATAGCATTCAGGAATTATAGTCACATACTGAGGAGCATCCCAATTTGTTTGAAACGTAAAATAATGAACCAATGTATACTCCTCACCATGACTTATGGAACTGAAATTTGGACACTCACCAAAAGAATGGAAGAGAAGCTGAGAACTATACAGCAAAAAATGGAAAAGATGCTGAAAACTACACAGCGAAGAATGGAACGAGGTTGCTTTCTTGCATCGTATGCCTCAACTAAAGCTAATGCTAATTATTTTCGCATTCTTGGCAACACTTCTGGAAAGGGAACTTCGTAAGCGAAGATAGCTCAGCCGTCATATTACACTTTGTTTGAACATCATCATATTAGCATTAGCATTATCATTAGTAGAGGCATACGATGCAAGAATTAGGCAGCATCAGCAAAACAAAAAAAAAAAAAAAACTTTCCATTTCACCCCTCCATTCGTTCCACATGACTGTTCAGCTCAACCTTAAATTTTTTAGGCTATCAACTTCCACAACATAAGATGGAAATCTGTTCCGCCACTTAACTACTGGCTGGCTATAGGAAAATTTCCGCACATATATTCTACTACTGTCTTTCCTCATTTTGAATCTGTGCCCCCTCAGGTTCTTAATCTGAGAAAGAGGAAGAATCTCATCAGCATTCAGCTTGCCGAACCCATTCAAGGCTTTATACACCTCAATCAGATCATCTCGCAGGTGGCTGCAATTTGCAGAACTTAAACCTTTCTTAGTATGAGCTCCCCAGTGTACATGTATTGTCCGACATGTACACTGTACTGTAGTTGTGGCTTGACCATTGACTTGTATAACGGAATAATCACCTCCCTGCCCCTGCTAGCAAAATTCCAAAATTTATTGATAAGAATCCATGACTTGCCCTGCCAACCCATCTGCACTGTTCAGCGAACTTCATATTTAACTACGCAATTACCTCCAGGTCGTTCGCACTTTCCACTTTTCTGAGTGTAGTACCACACAGTTCGTACGTTTCTCTTTGGTTATTGTATTCCATAGGCAGTACTTTGCTTTTGTCAATGTTAAACTTCAGTTGTCACTTCTCAGCCCATTTGCCCAACTTATCTAGATCCAGTTGGAGTAGCATACTGTCTTTACTGTCATAACATACCTGCCAACCTTTGTATCATCTGCAATCAGATCACCTGGCATCTGTAAACTTGGACATTAAACCTGATATACCTTCATCAATATCATTGATAAAAATGCAAAACAACAATAGACTCAACACCGAATCCTGGGGACCTCCACTAATAACATTTGTTCACGAAGAGAGTGTCTATCGATTACCGCACTCTGTCGTCTGCCACCCAACCATCCCTTTATCCATTTTAGCAACTTACCCTTAAGGCCATACCTCTCCAATTTGTACAGCATTCTTCCCTATGCAACAGTATCAAAAGCTTTCCTGAAATGCAAGTACTGTATATGATATCAAAATTATTTTTGGCATTCAGTTCCTTTGTGACCACGTCATAGTATCCAATCAAGTTGGTCAGAGAAGACCTCCTTTAACAAATCCATCCTGTGTCTTAAGTATTACTGCGGTCTCGTTTATATGATCCTGCAATGCTTCTTTAATCAGTGATTCCATTATTTTACCCGGAACACAAGTTAAACTAACAGGTCTGTAATTATTTGTGTCACCTTTTAAACCCCTTTTGTGAATCGGTTATACATTTGCATACCTCCAGTCCATGAGGACCTCCTCTGATCCAAGGAAGTGCTCATAATTATGGCTAAGGGTTTGCTTATTCTTTTGCTGCTTCCTTTAATATAACTGGATAGATCCATTCCACTCCAGGTGTCTTTTTTATGTTTAACTTCAACAATTTCTCCTCCACTTTGCCCTCAATTATTACAAAATCACTTAGCTGTTAGAGTTTGATAAACTTCTGGCAATCCCCTCATTGAATAACTCCTTATGTATGAATGTAGATGCAAAATACTAATTGAGTTTATCAGCTACCTGAGCATGACCATCAATAGTCAACCATCTATGTTAAGTGGTTCAATCCGATTCATCCCTTTCTTTCTAGAGTTTACGTTAGTAAAGAACTCTTTGCTGTTTTCCTTTGACAAAGATTTATCGTAATCTGCCTTTGCCTGCCTAACCTCCTTCCTTTGTGACTTGATTACAGACTAGTTTATATCTGCCATAGGCTTCTGTGTCACCTGATCATTTATATGCATCCTATTCATTCTTCTCTGCCACGAGCCTCATTAATTCATCTGACATCCATTTAGGCCTAAACTTTGAACAGTATTTCTTAGTTGGAATGTAAAGGATAATAGCCTCCAAAATTAATTCCCTGAAAGCTTCCTATTTAGAATTCAAAGTTGGTAACATCATCAGTTGGTCCCACTGTACAGAATTTAAAAATTGGCTGAGACCTCTGTAGTCACTTTTACGAAAGCAAAGGCCCTTCTCTTTAGCCTTCATGGTAGTTAAATCTTTAAGTAATTCCCACATAAGTACATTGTGATCACTGTCACCCAGTGGTTCCTTTATCTGCAAATTCTTAATGCACGAATAATCACTGCTGACAATTAGATGATCAGTATTACTCCCTCTGGTTGACTCTCGAACATGTTTCTGTACAAAACAGTCATCTAATAAATCCACAAAAGTCCTGCTAACGTGCGAGTGACCAAAGCACAAGTTCCAGTCAATATCTAGAAAGTTAAACCCCCACATCATATGACATTCTGATTTACTAGTCCACTTTATTTCTCTGCACAATTGCTCATTATACTCATCAGATTCATGAAGCCTATAACAACACATCTCATTTTTCCTTTCCCAGTGCTTATGTCTCTCAAACAGACTTAACATTGATTAACCACCAACATCAATTGGATGCACTTCCTTAGATTTTATTTGTTTCTCAACTAACAGTATAACCCCACCTCCCTTCCTGTCCTATCTATTCTTTCTGTACACATTGTACTCCCCAAATTCCAATTGTGCACTGCTTATATTTGTGTGACAACACGTCTCTGATATCCCAACAATATCTGCCTTTGATGACTAGCACTTCAAGCTCATCAAATCTTCACTAGCACTTCAAGCTCATCAAATCTTGACTAGCACTTTAAGCTCGTCAAATCTTTACTAGCACTTCAAGCTCATCAAATTTATTAACTATACTCCTAGCATTGGTGTATATGCAAGTATACATGCACCTGTTTATACTCTCAGTTATCCTAACACAACCCATGTATTTACGTGTTCCACTATGACTCTCAGCAGTTTAGGAAATTTCCATTACCTTGCTTTCCAGGATGCTGCTCATTCTAATAGAAGCAGTGCAAGGATCACTTTTGCCTCTGCTTGAGGCCACTGTATTATGGATGTCCTTTAGGGTTTTTTCATTCTGTGGGGTCGGGAAAGGTCATATCGAACTATACTTGGTGAATACTGAGGTTGCTGGACATGGGCAATTTCGTGTATCTCCAAACACTTTGCAGAAGTAGCAACGAATACAACACATTATCAAGATGAAGCAACCAGTCTTTTTCCAGTTTTTTAATCGTAGGAGTCCTTCGACATACATTTCTTTATTTGTCTATTTAGAGCGGATTCATACTGGACAACACCTTCAATATCAAAAAATGTTAGCAGCATGGCTATGTTTTTGCTTTCTACTTTTCTACCCTTTTTGAAACTATCTCCAGTCGAAAAATTGCATACAGCCCATTGCAAAGTCCATAGAAATGTAAAACTTTTTAACTGATTCATTGAATAGTCGCTTTATAACAAGGCGACGCATGTAGACACTTCAATTATTGGGTAAGCGTACCGGCTCGATCCCTAATTGATTAATTACGCTGTAAGGACAGAATTCGTGAGATACCTGGTTCCTGGGCAACGCGACACTGTCACACCTCTCGCTAGTGGACGATCCAACCGCTTGTCAGGTATATAGGTACACTACATGACTACATTTACTTAGTCAGTAATTCGATATCAGTATGGATAAACGCCGTGAGTTAACCGACTTTGAATGAGGAATGATAGTGGGTGCCCGACGCATGGCTCACTCTATCGCGGAGGTGCTGTAGGCATAGGTATAGGTATGTTGAGGGTCAGACGGCTCCTGCGATTTCTCCCATCTCCACGTATGTTCTATGTATCGAGCGACAGTACCCAATCTATGCCAGAATTTTAAAAGTAATGTATGGGGTCATGTGGTATGTAGTTTGTTGTGCCCATTGTTCATTTCCGGCCTGTTGGCCGCTGGGCCCCTAGTGGGACCCGGCGTTTCCATACCTAGCGACCGGGATGCCGGCCGGGTGTACCAAGAGACTAATTACACTCTGGCAGGTCCTGCCACTTACTTTCCTGGGATTTCGGTGGCTAGGACCTAAAATAAAGGTTGAAACGATCGCGATTGATTTCGTTAAAATTGCATTTATAAAGCGCTGCGTGGGGTTTTACGCTGAAACAACTATTTCTACAAAGTCTAAAATGGTCGGGCAAAATTTGGAGTGATTTAAATTTGGACATGTGGGGCAGTCGCTGTACAAGAGAACGTGTTGGTAGGGGAGGGGTGAAGACTGGGGGGTGAAAACGGAAGAAGAGGGCTGTATAGGAAGGTGACTCCCCATTTTCAGTGGGCATGCCAATGCCCCACCAGAGTGAAAAATATGTGGAGGGGAGGGGGAGGAGGGGAGGAGAGAGAGAGAGAGAGAGAGAGAGAGAGAAATAAACTCTCCTCCCCCTCCCCAGGAAATAGGAAAAACAGATCCGCACAACGGAGTGCGGTTTTGGGTTTCCAATAGGCCATATCACTTAAGGGAAGGGAGGAGACGGGAACCGTCCACTCCCTCCTGCCAGAGGTTGAAGATTTAAAGAAACCAGGTTAGGGCATCCGGTTTAGATCGCCAAATTGCAGTTCACATTTGGGATGTGGCTCTTCCTAACACCCCCGACTGGGGGACTAGAAGATCGTTCCATTAATTGGTATTTGTTATACTTCAGTTATACCCGACTGCTCCACAAACATCAAGCACCACTTGCTTGATGTTTGTGGAGCAGTCGGGTACGGGACATACTACTGCCATGGGGGATGTCTTTGTGTGTGTGCGATGCAAGGAGTGTAAGGAAATCAGGCGACAATTCAGCGTTGTTATGGGCCTATATGAGAGCTTGAAGGACCGGGTGGATGCCCTCGAAGGATTAAAAGTGAGGGGCCCATCAAGCTCTCAGCTGCCCACACCAATGCCAGAGCTTGCACTTGGTCATCACTCAACACAGCGGCAGCCCCCAAGGCAGAATGCGCTGGTCCCAAAGGAACTAGTAGTTGTTGGTGACTCTATTGTCAGGGAAACGGGAAACATGCTTTGTAAAAAGGATAAGTGGAACAGGACCAGGGTATGTCTGCCAGGGGCAAAGGTTGATGACGTTGTACAGCGGATATCATCTTTTAAGGGCACAAAAGGTGATATAGTTGTACACGTTGGCACTAATGATATTAAGAGTAGGAGACCGGCGGAATTACTTAACAAGTACAGGTCACTGTTGAAAAAAAGCCGTGAATTAGGGTTGAATTTGAAAGTGTCTGCAATTCTGCCCAGACACGATAAGAGGGAGTATATGATGAGAGCCCTGTCGATCAATTCGGCCCTGGAAAGATTGTGCAAGGCTCAAGGGGTAGAATGTTTTTCAGCCTGGACTGTACTTGTTAACAGGAGAGACTGCTTCTACAGGGATGGGATACACATAAATAGAAAGGGTGCAAGAATGTTTGCTGATGCTATCGAGGCAGTGTTAGGTGGGTCGGAAAACTGCTAGCTTGGGGGGAGACAAAGACCAATAGATTGACAGTAGCCACTGGCAGAGGTGAAAGAGATTCTTGCACTGCTTCTATTAGAATGAGCAGAAGCCTGAAAAACAAGATGCATGGTATTTCAGAGACTGCTGGGAGCCATTGCGGTACAAGTAAACACATGGGTTGTGTTAGGGTAGCTAAGAATAGAAACAGGTGCAGGTATACTTGCGTGTACACCAATGCTAGGAGTTTAGTAAATAAATTTGATGAATTTGAGGTATTGCTCAAAATATCAAAGGCAGATATTGTTGGGATTTCAGAGACGTGGTGTCACACAGATATAAGGAATGCAGAACTGGAATTTGGGGAGTACAATGTCTACAGAAGGGATAGACAGGATAGGAAGAGAGGAGGGGTTATGCTATTGGTTAACAAATACATAAAATCAAAAGAAGTGCATCCAGTTGATATAGATGATCAGTGCACTGTTGAGTCAGTTTGGTGTGACATAAGCATTGGGAGATCAAAATTGAGAGTAGGAGTGTGCTATAGGCCTAATGACTCTGATGAGTATATTAAGAAACTGCACAGGGAAATAGAGTGAGCCAGTAAATCAGAGAGTCTTATAATGGGAGATTTTAATTTCCCAGATATTGACTGAAATTTGGGGGCTGGTCACTCACACGCTAGCAAGGCTTTTGTGGATTTATTGGATGATTGTTTTCTACATCAGCATGTTCGAGAGGCAACTAGAGGGAGTAATACTCTTGATTTGATTATCAGCAGTGATTCTTCATGCATTAAGAATCTGCAGATAAATGAACCACTAGGTGGGAGTGATCACAGTGTGCTGAAGTGGGATTTACTCAAAGCGGTAACTACCATTAGGGGTAAAGGGAAGGGTTATTGCTTTCGTAAAGGCGACTACGATGGTCTGAGACAGTATTTAAATTCTATACGGTGGGACCAACTGATGATGTTACCAACAGCAAATTCAAAATGGGAAGCATTCAAAGAACTTATCTTGGAAGCTACTAGGCTTTACATACCAAATAAGAAATATTGTTCAAGGTTTAGGCCAAAATGGATGTCAGATGAACTAATGAGGCATATGGCAGAGAAGAAAAATGCATGGGATACATACAAATTAACACGTGACACAGAAGCCTATGATAGATACAAGTTGATCTGTAACCAAGTTACAAAGGAGGTTAGGCAGGTGAAGGCAGGTTACGAGAAATCTTTGGCAAGGGATGCAAAGAAAAACAGCAAAGAGTTCTTTACTTATGTAAACTCCAGAAGGAAGGGGATGAATCAGATTGGTCCCCTTGATATCGATGGGTCAACTGTTGATGATCCTGGTCAGGTAAAGTGTAAAGTCTAAAGTGTGTTTAGGGTCAAGCGGCACCAGGGGTTCCTCCATCTCCGCGTAGTTTACATTGTGGGTGAACCAGTTGACTGGAAAAGCCAGAGATTCAAAAGTGTATGGACTTTGTATATGTGTGATGCCTTGTACCGTTGTTCATCTGGTCATTTAGCCGCCAGACCCTTACTGAGGCCCGACGTTGTCCCACTTTCGTCCCGTGGAGGCAGACCAGGTACTCACTAGTATATAGTTCACTCTGGCAGTTCCTGCCACCTAATTTCCTCAGATTTCAGTGGCTAGGACATATAAAAAAAAAAAAAAAACAGGTAGCTAACAAACTAAATGAATAGTATTAGTATTTAGTATTAGTAAAGGCCGCATGGTGCAAGAAAGCCTATGGCTTATGCTGCATCAGCCAAAAAAAAAAAAAAAAAAAAAATTCCGAACAAAACAATGATAAAAATAAAAAAATAAAAATAAAAATAAATAAATAAATAATAATAATTAATAAAAAAATAAAAAAAAGGAAATTAAATCTATCATTCTATGCGCTTCCCTTACCCAAAAGTACTATCCAGATGACCTTTGAATTTTCCCAAACTGTCAGCCTCTACCACCCATGAAGGCAACTTATTCCAGTAATTTATAACTCGCGGGCTAAAATAAAACTTCCAGCAGTCCAATCTAAACGTCTCCCCCCGTAACTTCAATTTATGTCCCCTAGTTCTAGCACCATTTATAATCTTGAAATTTTCGTCCTCATTCATTTTACTGATGCCTCTCAGAGCCTAAAACACCTCAATCAAATCTCCTCTAAGTTTTCTAGTTTCCAAACTCTGCAACCCACATATTTGAAGTCTTTCTTCATAAGGACGCCCTTTTGCCGATCTCACCAGGCGAGTTACCCGTCTTTGCACCCTTTCAAGAAGCTCTATGTCTTTCTTTACGCGCGTTCTCCATACTTGAAAACAGTATTCCAAGTGTGATCTAACAAAAGCCTTATATAATGGGATTATCACTTCCTTTTCTCTACTTGCAAAAGTTCGATAGATCATCGATAGGACACCATGGGCCTTCCTTGTAACCTGTTTACAATGCTCAGAGAATTTCATGTCTGACTGTATCGTAACACCTAAGTCCCTTTCCTACAGTATTGGGTTTAGTTGAACTCCACCGAGTGAATAAGTTATTTTGGGATTACTGTTTCCCAGGTCTAATGCCTTACACTTTGTTGGATTAAAGCATAGCTGCCATTTTTCTGACCATTCCTGAAGTCTATCTAGGTCTCTCTGAAGAAGCTCAGCTTGACAGTGATCATTAACCACTCTACCAATTTTAACATCATCTGCAAATTTAGATATCACGCCCTCTATCCCTTCATCAATGTCGTTTATGAAAATTAAAAACAACAGTGGTCCTAATACTGATCCTTGGGGAACCCCACTTCTTACATTAACCCAATCTGAGGAATAGCCATTTATCACAACTCTCTGCCTCCTGCCCTGAAGCCATCCTTCTATCCATCTAAGGATTTTCCCTGTGATTACAATCTGTTCCAGCTTATAAAGCAACCGCTCATGTGTGACTGAGTCAAAAGCTTTGCTGAAATCTAAATAAACAATGTCGAAATTATTCCCTAAATCCAGCTCGTGAGTGACCCTTTAGAAATAGCGAACCAGATTTGTTAAACATGATTTTCCCTTTACAAAACCATGATGAGTATCCTTGAGAATTTCAATTCGATCCAAATGATCCTGAATTCCACCCTTGATCATTGCCTCCATGATTTTCCCTACTACTGAAGTCAGACTGACAGGTCGATAATTTCCAACTTCACTTTTAGAGCCACCCTTATGTATGGGAGATACATTTGCACTTTTCCAATCCAAGGGAATCTCCCCAGACTTTAGTGATGCTCGCATAATTAGCCTCAATGGTTCAATGCATTCGCTTGCCGCCTTCGTTAAGATTATAGGGTATATTCCATCAACTCCAGGAGCCTTACTGGTCTGTAGGCTCTAAAGTTTTTTCATTAAATAATCTTGCGAAATTTCAATATCATTAATTACATGTTTTTTAACTTCGCTCCCACAATTTCCCATTGCCACAAAAGGCTTTTCATTTGTAAATATCGATGCAAAATAACTGTTGAGTTCATCTGCAACGGCAGCTGGTGTTTTTAATACTATCCCCTTTCCCTTACGTAAAGGTCCGATCTGGTTTGTCCTCCTCTTCTTGGCATTTATATATGTGAAGAATTCTTTATCCCCCCTCTTTGCTCTGTTTGCTAGTGATTTCTCATAAACTGCCTTTGCCTGTCGAACCCTTTCTGTGGCTCTATTACACATCACCTTGTACTTTTTATTGCGCTGTAACCTTTCCATGCCACCTTTTTCTGCTCAAGTAATGCGGCAACTTCACTATTCATCCAACTTGGAACCCTTCTCGTGGAGTATTGTTTTAATGCTATATACGCATTCAAGGCATCTGTGATTAATGTTTTAAAAGCGTACCACAGTTCAATTGTATTCATTCTCTGCGCGTTATCTACCCAGTTAATAGAGGCCATGACCTTAAGGCATCGTAATTTCCTTTTCTGAAATTAAAACCCATTCCTTTGCCTTTTACTTCTGCTACCTCTCTCGTCATCATCCACCGTAGAACTCCGTGATCACTTCCTGCTACTGGTTCCTCTACTGTCAGCCCTGTTATGTCATCTGATTCATGTGTGATGATGAGGTCTAGGATATTCTTTTCTCTAGTACTTTCCCTGACATGTTGATACAAATAACAGTCATCTAGTTGATTTAAAAATTTTGTTCCCCATGTCGAGTTTCCTTCCCATTTACTCCAATCAATTAGAGGCAAATTGAAATCACCCATAAGAAGGCATTGACGCTTACTTGCCCATTCCATTTGCATGTAGAGGCTTTTGTCATAATCTTCACAATCACCTGGTCTGTAGAATACTCCTCCTAGCATTATACTTTTGTTTCCAACTATCTCACACCATACAGACTCTATACTAGCATGGGAAATGTCTGAATCTGGGAAGCTATCGTCGCACTCAGGTTGCTTCTGATAAGAAGCATAACCCCACAACCCCTTCTATCTACCCTATCCTTCCTAAATACATTATACAAGCCGTACTTAAACTCATCATCCCCAATTTCCGAGTGGCACCACGTCTCTGTAAGCCCGATTATGCATCGAATATTTTGCATCGACATTCACACTTGAGGAGTTATTCAGCGAGGGGAAAGCCAGAGGTGTATTCAACTCTGGCATTCCCCTCGCCAGTAGGGGATTGCCAGAGGTATTCGGCAATGGTCATAAAGCCACAGTAAGCTAGAAAATCTTGTAAAAACTGAGAGTAATGTGGAGGAGAAATTCTTGAAGATAAACTCAAGAAACGCACCTGGGGTGGATGGGATCTATCCAGTTATATTAAAGGAGGCAGCAAAGGAAGTAAGCAAACCCTTAGCCATAATTACGAGAGGTTCGTTGAACTCAGGGGAGCTACCCATGGACCGGAGATGTGCAAATGTGACCCCAATTCACAAAGGAGGATCAAAGGCTGACACAAGTAATTATAGACCTGTGAGTTTAACTTCTGTTCCAGGAAAATTAATGGAAGCACTGGTTAAAGAAGCACTGCAGGATCATCTGGACAAGACTTCTGTTAAAGCTTGGACACAGCATGGTTTTGTTAAGGGAAAGTCTTGCCTGACCAATTTGATTGGATACTATGATGCAGTCACAAAAGAACTGGATGCAGGGAATAACTTTGATATTATATACTTGGATCTTAGAAAGGCTTTTGATACTGTTGCACATGAAAGACTGCTTCACAGATTGGAGCAGTGTGGAATTGGAGGAAAATTGCTGCTATGGATAAAGGGGTGGCTCAGTGGTAGAAGACAGAGTGGTAATCAATGGACACTGCTCATCGTGGACAAATGTTATTGGTGGACTCCCTCAGGGTTCAGTATCGGGTCGATTATTGTTTTCTGTATTTATAAATAATGTTGATGATGGTATATCAAACTTTCGAATAACAAGAAAACTTTCGAAAAAATAACAAGTTGTTATCACAACTTGTTATTTTTGTATTAGTTTTCCTTTCAAGTCAATGTTATCTGCTATGAGTACTTTTTTTTTTTTTTATTAATTAATCTTTTAATTTTAATTAATATTTTAATTTTTTAATTTTAATTAATTTTTTAAAAATTAATCTTTATAATTCCGGCGAGGTTATCTCTGCCGTTTGTTAACCCCTGGCATGGTGCCGTGAAGGGTATTGTATGGTCGTGGTACCTGCGTGTACCGATGTACTGTACAATAAAGATCTTATTTATTTATTTAATGTCCAAGTTTGCAGACGATACAAAGGTTGGCAGGGTTGTCAAGGACACTACTGACACTATGCTGCTGCAATAGGATCTGGAAAGGTTGAGCAGATGGGCTGAGAGGTGGCAAATGAAGTTTAACATTGACAAATGTAAAGTACTACACATGGGAAACAGCAACCCCAGAGCAACGTATCAACTCTGTGGTACTACACTGACAGTGGTAGAGAATGAAAGGGACTTGGGGGTGGTTGTGCAGGAGGATATGAAGTTCTCTGAGCAGTGCAGACGGGCTGCAAGGGTAGCTCATGGAGTATTGTCAATGTTATACAGGAATTTTTCCAGCAGGGATAAGGAGGTGATTATTCCCTTGTATAAGGCAATGGTCAGGCCACACCTAGAGTACTGTATACAGGTCTGGAGGCCTCATTTCAAGAAGGATATAGAGCTGCTGGAACGAGTACAGAGAAGGGCAACAAGATTAGTGAATGGAACAAAGGGGGTGCTCTTACGAAGAAAGGCTTAAGTTTTGCAAATTACAGTGTCTGGGGAATAGGCACCAGCGAGGTGATCTGATAGAGGTGTATAAAGCCTTGAATGGTTTGAACATGCTCAATGCTGATGGGATTCTTCCTCTTGCTCAGAATAATCACCTGAGAGGGCATAAATTCAAATTGAGCAAAGACAGATGTAGGATTATTATTTATTATTATTATTTCTTTTTGGATGATGCTGCATAAGCTTGCTTTCTTGCATCAAGTGTCTCTACTAATGCTAATGCTAAAGCTAATTCTAATGTATTTCCAGTTCTTCGATTTGCTAGTTGTGGTTTTAGTAGTGAATCTTGTACTGCTACTTGGCGCATTGTGGGTAGTCAGCTATGCTCCATCAGCATAAGGTTGATTTCGGACTTATTGATCATCAGTGTCGTTTAGCCGTAGGCATCCTCCTCTTTGTTCATTGCCTTTTCTATTTAATAGCGTCAAGCTTAAGTGTCATTTGTGGGTGTTCAGAAGTAAGTATTTGTTGATAGAGGCACCATTCCCTTACTTAGGTTCCCTGCTGCTCTTTTCTTGCTCATTTAGTGTGGGTCTATGGTCTACTTTTTTAATCTCCTGCGCTGTTGTGCAGCGCAATCAATCTATGTCCTCCTCCTTGCGAAAAGATCCTTCGCGAACTTACTGAACTCTTTTTATTCTTCTTCCCTGTCCAGTAAAAGATGTTCCCGATTACGAGTTGGAGTGCTACTTTACAAAACCATCTTCTTACCAGCTGTTTGCTATGTTGCAGGCATAAGGTTCCCTCGTGCCATCACTGCACGTAATAAAGCAAAGTTACATACATTTCAATGCAATATCCTACTCACTGTGACCAGAGCTTGCCGCACAATAAGTAATCCTGCCTTGCAGGTCTTAGCAGGTACTCTTCCTCTGGACCTGGAGGTTATTCGTCGCGGCCTTGCATACCGCATAAAGAGATGAATTTCCAACACCCTTCTGGATATAACACTCAATCTAGTTTAATCATCCAAAAAACGAAATGAAACAGATTTACTGCAAGCTCTTCCAGCATTGGCAAAGATCTGATCTTGGGAGCAAACAGCCAAAGGTGAAACAACTAAAAGATTTCTTCCACAATTTATGATAATTGCACAAAACCTCCTCCGTGGTACTCACCAGGGCTTCACGTCTCGTTCTTCCTCACTGGTCATGGATCGTTTCGGGCCAAGCTGCATGCCTGGGTCTCACCGATTCTCCTCTCTGCACATGCGGTGACAACGAAGACTTGATTCACCTCATGTATAATTGCCCTCTTTATGATTTACCCAAAAGTCACTTAATTACCAGAACTGGAAATATACCCAGTGGGCAGGAACATCTCTACCTAATTGACGAAACCAACTACAAAACCTTCACTACTTTTGCCCAGACTCTATTTGAAATGCGTCAAATTCACCTACAGCAAACTGTTCAGCGCACACCCCCATCTTATAATGAATCCAAAAACTCAATTCACAGAACATATCCTGAATGGAATCAAAGAAAACACCAACATGATATTGATCTTTATCCTGACCTAACAGGAATCTCTCGACGTTCACAAAGGAAGCTATCTTACAAACCCACCAACCCAAAAGGACTTTTCTACAATAGACACAAGAACTCCAAGCAATCCTTGAACTTCATGAATCCATGTGTCTCCTCTCATCCCCTAAGAGAAGATGATCCAAATCCACTACCCAGTGTGGGACACTGCTCATTGCCTACAAGTCACCATTGGCTAAAGAAGATTTAATTGGTGACGCTGGGCCCTTGCCTAATGTGGGACCGACTCACTTGCTGGCACCTCTTCTCTTCGAGGTGTAAGACAATATCTGATTTTCCTACTTGTGTAGGAACTCACATAAATACTCCTCTGAGAGTTGGACTGGCATTTGATTTGTCAAATGCAGGGTCATGCCATTAGGCAACCTGACTTTGTGGGTCACTTGACCACACAATCTTTTCTCTTTTTCCTGAGGTAGGGTGGGCTCCCCCCCTTTTTTTAGGGAGCTAACCTTACCTCGACCTCTTTCTTCTGCTTACCTTCTTTCTTCTCCTCAATCTCTCACCCCTTCTCCTATTTCAAAAAAGAATTTTTTTTTTTTTTTGGCCTCCCTGGGAAGCTCAGGGTTGGCCAGTCAGAGTTCTCTTCCCACTTATCTGGTCCGGCTCCCAGTGCCAGTGACGGTAACTAGCGGTCTGTGGTGCTACAGACCCTAGGAAAATAAGATGCAGGATATTTCAGAGACTGCTGGGAATCATTGGGGTACAAGTAAACACATGGGTTGTGTTAGGGTAGCTAAGAAAAAGAACAGGTGCATGTATACTTGTGTGTACACCAATGCTAGGAGTTTAGTAAATAAATTTGATGAATTTGAGGTATTGCTCAAAACATCAAAGGCAGATATTGTGGGGATTTCAGAGACGTGGTGTCACACAGATATAAGAAATGCAGAACTGGAATTTGGGGAGTACAATGTCTACAGAAAGGATAGACAGGATAGGAAGGGAGGAGGGGTTATGCTATTAGTTAAAAAACACATAAAATCCAAGGAAGTGAAGCCAGTCGACATCGCTGGACAGTGCAGTATAGAGTCAGTTTGGTGTGACATAAGCATTGGGAGATCAAAATTGAGAGTAGGAGTGTGCTATAGGCCTAATGACTCTGATGAGTATAATAAGAAACTGTTCGGAGAAATAGAGTGGGCCAGTAAATCAGAGAGTCTTATAATGGGGGATTTTAATTTCCCAGATATTGACTGGAATTTGGGGGCTGGTCACTCACACAGTAGCAAGGCTTTTGTGGATTTATTGGATGATTGTTTTCTACATCAGCATGTTCGGGAGGCAACTAGAGGGAGTAATACTCTTGATTTGATTATCAGTAGTGATTCTTCATGCATTAAGAATCTGCAGATAAATGAACCACTTGGTGGCAGTGATCACAGTGTGCTGAAGTGGGAGTTACTCAAAGAGGTAACTACCATTAGGGGTAAAGGGAAGGGGTATTGCTTTCGTAAAGGCGACTACAATGGACTGAGACAGTATTTAAATTCTATACAGTGGGATCAACTGATGATATTGCCAACAGCAAATTCAAAATGGGAAGCATTCAAAGAACTTATCGTGGAAGCTACTAGGCTTTACATACCAAATAAGAAATATTGTTCAAGGTTTAGGCCTAAATGGTTGTCAGATGAACTAATGAGGCATATGGCAGAGAAGAAAAGTGCATGGGATACATACAAATTAACACGTGACACGGACGCCTATGATAGATACAAGTTGATCTGTAACCAAGTTACAAAGGAGGTTAGGCAGGCGAAGGCAGATTACGAGAGATCCTTGGCAAGGGATGCGAAGAAAAACAGCAAAGAGTTCTTTACTTATGTAAACTCTAGAAGGAAGGGGATGAATCAGATTGGTCCACTTGAGATCGATGGGTCAACTGTTGATGACCCTGCTCGGGTAGCTAACAAACTAAATGAATATTTTGCATCGACATTCACACATGAGGAGTTATTCAGCGAGGGGAATGCCAGAGGTGTATTCAGTTCTAGCAGTAAGCTAGAGAATCTTGTAATAACTGAGAGAAAAGTGGAGGAGAAATTGTTGAAGATAAACACAAGAAAGGCACCTGGGGTGGATGGGATCTATCCAGTTATATTAAAGGAGGCAGCAAAGGAGGTAAGCAAACCCTTAGCCATAATTATGAGAGCTTCCTTGGACTCAGGGGAGGTACCCATTGACTGGAGATGTGCAAATGTGACCCCAATTCACAAAGGGGGATCAAAGGCTGACACAAGTAATTATAGACCTGTGAGTTTAACTTCTGTTCCCGGAAAATTAATGGAGGCACTGGTGAAAGAAGCACTGCAGGATCATCTAGACAAGACTTCAGTTATAGCTAGGACACAGCATGGTTTTGTTAAGGGGAAGTCTTGCCTGACCAATTTGATTGGATACTATGATGCAGTCACAAAAGAACTGGATGCAGGGAATAACTTTGATATTATATACTTGGATCTTAGAAAGGATTTTGATACTGTTGCACATGGAAGACTGCTGCACAAATTGGAGCAGTGTGGCATTGGAGGCAAGTTGCTGCTATGGATAAAGGGGTGGTTGAGGGGGAGAAGACAGAGAGTGGTAATCAATGGACACTGCTCATCGTGGACTAATGTTATTAGTGGAGTACCTCAGGGTTCAGTATTGGGGCCTTTATTGTTTTCTGTATTTATAAATGATATTGATGATGGTATATCAGGCTTAATGTCCAAGTTTGCAGACGATACGAAGGTTGGCAGGGTTGTCAAGGACACTACTGACACTATGCTGCTGCAACAGGATTTGGAAAGGTTGAGCAGATGGGCTTCGAGGTGGCAAATGAAGTTTAACATTGACAAATGTAAAGTACTACATATGGGAAACAGCAACCCCAGAGCAGCGTATCAACTCTGTGGTACTACACTGACAGTGGTAGAGAATGAAAGGGACCTGGGGGTGGTGGTGCAGGCAGATATGAAGTTCTCTGAGCAGTGCAGACGAGCTGCAAGAGTAGCTGATGGTGTATTGTCAATGATATATAGGAATTTTTCTAGCAGGGATAAGGAGGTGATTATTCCCTTGTATAAGGCAATGGTCAGGCCACACCTAGAGTACTGTATACAGGCCTGGAGGCCTCATTTCAGGAAGGATGTAGAGCTGCTGGAACGAGTTCAGAGAAGGGCAACTAGATTGGTGAATGGGACAAAGGGGTTCTCTTACGAAGAAAGGCTTAAGTTTTGCAAATTACAGTGTCTGGAAACTAGGCACCAGCGGGGTGATCTGATAGAGGTGTACAAAGCCTTGAATGGTTTGAGCATGCTCAATGCTGATGGGATTCTTCCTCTAGCTCAGAAAAATCACCTGAGAGGGCATAAATTCAAATTGAGGAAAGACAGATGTAGGATAGATGTGCGGAAATTTGCCTTTAGCCAGCGGGTGGTTGGTGGGTGGAACAGACTTCCATCCCTTGTCGTGGAAGTTGATAGCCTAAATAAGTTTAAGGCTCAGCTGGACAGGTATTTCGAACGAACAGAGGGGTGAAGTGGAAGTGGTTATTTTTATTTATTTATGTTACTTTTTTTTTTTTTTTTGGCTGATGCTGCATAAGCTTGCTTTCTTGCATCAAATGCCTCTACTAATGCTAAAATGCTAATGCTAAGTGGCCAGATGTGAAGTTTTGCGAAAGCACCTGTGCCGCTTGTCAAAAAACATTATGTCAGTATGTCACTATGGTACAGAAATTGCATTATCCCCGTTCGACAGTATCAAGAATGTATCGGGAATACGCCATTTTCAGAATAACATCTCACCAGGGACAGCGCTGTGGTCATGTGGACATGTGTTTTTGTAAAGGGCGGCTCCTAGAATGCCGGTTTAGCTTTGCCTTGTATCTCTGTGAAGAACCGGATCACTACCAATGGGCCAGTTAAGTGTGTGATATTGGTTTGTGTGTATTATGTGTGTATTCTGTTGTTGTGTCTGGCCACTGGGCTACCCAGAAGCATCAGTCACCTGTACAGATGATTCTGGGTACTCGTCCACACAACGGGTATGTGGGCCAGTCTCAATTGTACTCGTAGTGTCTCAATTCGAGACTCTGACCCACCTTATGTTGCCAAAAGGTGGGTCAGATTCCTCCGGGGCCCACTCCAGAGGAAGAAAAAGTAATAATAATAAATAAAATAAAATTTAATTTAATTTAAAAAAAATGTTCCCGTGGTGTATTTATAATAAAAAAATAAATAAATGAAATAAACATTTTGAAAAAAAAGGGTAAGAGGAAGAAAGAAAAAAAAGCAAATAAAATAAAATAAAAATATGAAGAGAAAAAAAGAAGAGAGGGAAAAAAGATGAAGATGGGAAAATTTTTTTATATATCATAATATATAAATAAAAGACAGAAGAAGAGGGAAAAACGTTCTTGTAGTGCATTTATATACATAAAAAAGAAAGAAACAAAGAAAGAGAGGTTTAGTTGGAGTTAGTTTGTTGATGGTTTGCAATTAGTGACTCCCGCCGGAGTCACTGATTGCAAACGGGTTGCCAAAGACGTCTGCGGCGAAGGCTTGGAAGTCAGCGAGGTCAGTTGAGGTGCTGATAAGTTGATGGACATGGTCTGGGGAGAAATGAGGGTTCTTGCTCTTGAGGTAGTCTCTGTATTCTTGATACTGGACACATTCAAATATTAAGTGGTGCCAATTTTCGCTCTGTCCACAGTAGCATAAGTTTGTATTTATAAGTCCAAATTGATGAAGTTTTTCATTAAGTGATCCATGCCCAGTTATAAGGAACGAGGATTCAAGACTGAGGGAAACTCAGATCCTATTCTTTTATGGCATCATAAAGGTCACATCTGGTAGAAAATTTCTGTTCACCCTCCGCACAGCTGAGGTGTCCCATTTGGTCTGCCACACGTTAATAAGTTCATTTAAGCATCGAGCTTTCTCTCTTTTAACATCTGTATTTAAGGAGAGTTCTATGTCAAGGATAAAGGCAGGAGTGCCTTTCCTGAGTTAGTAGCAAAGACCTCTATAGATTATATATAAGTCTAATGGAAGGGTACCTGCTATTACTTGGATTGCAGCTGTGGAGACTGTAGGGCAGACCCAATGGGTTGCCAAAAATATTCCTCTCTAAATTGAGTTTCTCTATCATTGTGACGATATGAACCCGATGAAACCAAGCCCTGGCTGTGAATGAGACAATTGGGAGAAACACGCCTTGTAGTAGAGCAGCAGGGTATGCCTTGATATTCCCCACTCTCTCCTGGATATTCTTACAATAGAGGCTGTGAACTCCTTGGTCTGTATACCCAATAGGTTGCCAAAAGCATTCCTCTCTGAATTGAATTGAGTTTCTCTATCATTGTGACGATATGCACCCGATGAAACCAAGCCCCGGCTGTGAAGACAATTGGGAGAAAAACAACCTTGTAGTAGAACAGCAGGGTACGCCTTGATAGTCCCACTCTCTCCTGGATATTCTTACAATAGAGGCTGTGAACTCCTTGGTCTTTGTACTGAGATGCTGGAGAGGTGGGAGGAATGATAGCGGGTGGGCGATTACCACTCCAATGGCAGATAAAACTGTTGGATGAAAATGGCTGTCTCGCTTTGTTTCAGCCAACTGGAGCGCGACAGTGGCATATATCACCGCCGACGTCAACGATGGAAGTGACAGAAACGTCTCCACCAAGCCCATCAAGCAATCATTAGCCGCAATAAACGTTACCAGAGTCCCATTGCTAACACCACGACACAGGACTCTGCGCCTCAACTTGGCGGAAATCATCCAAGGTCCAGTGCCGAAAGGAACATCGGCCTGGACCTTGGATGATTGGAAACGGGTCTCCTGTTCCGATGAGTCCCATTTCGAGTGGAGGGAAGGATGCGTATCTGGCCGAAACCGCACAAAGCTTTGCACTCGTCATGTCAACAAGGAACTGTTCAGGCAGGTGGACGATCGGTAATGGTCTGGTTCGTGTTCAACTGGCACATGTTGGGACCTCTGGTACGTCTAGACGCATCTCTAAACGGCCCAGGTTATGTATCTATCCTTGCAGACTATATGCATCCCTTCTTAATCATCGTGAACTCACAGGGCAATGGACTCTTCCAACAGGACAGTGCTCCTCCCCACAGAGCCGTGGTGACGAGAACATTGTTTGAAGAGCATTTTGCAGATTTTGCCACCATGGAATGGCCTCCTCGTTCACTGGACATGAACCCTGTGGAGCATCTTTGGGATGCTAAGGAAAGCGCCGTTCGAGCTTTGGGTCTTCCACCCAGGAACGGGACGGAATTTTGGACAGCGGTGCGGCAAGCTTGAATGGAAATATCTGTGGAACATTTTCGTGAACTAGAAACTCAATCGCTCGTTATGTGACTGCCCTTGTCAGGGCAAAAGGTGGGCCTACTCGTTACTAGGTAGGTATCCCATGATTTCTGTCCACTCATTGTACTAGATGTGCATGCGAAGCAGACATCGATTTACAGTGCATCAAATAATAAAAGTACAATCCATCATGCAAGTGAAATACAAAGAAAAGTAAATAATATTAAAATACTCTTTTGCACAAGGTTTGCTTGGGGATTTACGACGGACGGAACGTCCGTCGTAACAAATAATGATTTATGGAACATACAAATCATTATTTATTTAGAAATTTGCTTGATGTAAAAATTGTAGTTTTCTGGTACTCTCATAAATGTCTGTGTGTTATTTGTGCAGGTCTAGTTCAAGACAATACAATACAAAAAGAACAGAAAAGATTTAAATTAGCCAACTCAAAGAAAACCATTGATGTTGTGAAATTGGAACATCGAGTGAGAACCAGATTTTGACAAAAGGAAGAAACAGGTCAAAAGTTATTAATAAATCCACGAAAGCGTATATGACGATTTTACTCCTTGTGAATATCAAATAAAATTTTGGCCTAGGCAGCTGAAATGAAGTCGAGAAACCACCCGAGAAAAACCTAACCAATGACAATATTAAATTACCCTGCTTGGAAAAACCAACAGAAATGAGAAAATATTAAAGTGCGTATGATTGCTAGAGAATATCATGTTTTTAAGGGATCTGTTCTAACCATCCCCCATGCTAAAAATGCTCACATCTCTTAAGAAACAGTGCAGTGCAGTGCAGTGCTCAAATTTAAGAGTTACAATTTACTTAGGCGTGATGCAGATCCAGAAGGATATGATATCTTGAAAGAATTGTAAATGGTGATGAAACTGGGAATATTCATCACTGGGATTTGGAAGAAAATATAGGAATCGAAACACCATCTCGTAAAATCTTCAGATTGCGACTTCTATTGTGAAGTTCATGGCCTAATGATTGCAGGCACTTTTATTTTGATGGATATTTTTAAAATCTTACTTATTATAATTACAGGGTTTTATAGTTCATATTCTCTTGAAATGCTCTTTCATATGACTAAGGTCATATTGTTCCGTATATGCGTCTGTAAATTGGGTGTGTTCTGTGGTCTATTTCTGTTTTTCTGGACCAAAATCCGAGTTTCCAGGAGAAAAAATCATGTTACATCGCCTGAGACGGACTAACTCAGCTTGGCTGTGAAAAAGGGTTATAAAAATTCCTCACGTCATCCACCTGAATGTACTCGAACTCAAGTCTTTTCCTTCCCATGTGGGGAGAAAGGCGATTCTACTGACTGCTACCCACGAGGGCTTTAAATATTACCTGACATATAAGCACCTCTATGCAGCGTTTCTTTATTTATCCTTAAAGTCATTTTAGCTTTTCCTTTAGGATCCCCTGATCTTAAGCTGCTACTGCAGCTGCACCACAGGATTGATAACCCCATTGGTTATCTTCATTTTTTATTCACGACTAGTTTTTTTTCTAAATCTGAATTTAAATATCTCACTTGTCAGTTATATCAACAATTATTATTATTAATATTATAATTATTAGCCATATGGTGCAAGGAAGCCTGAGGCTTATGCTGCACCAGCCAAAAAAAAATTTTAAATACTCTGAGAGAGTAGTAGGGGGGGAATCACCGAAAAAGAAAATGATGATATCCAGCTCAGGACCCTGAGTGTGTCAAGTCCATACTCACCAGATGTAAGACCCCCCCCCCGTTAAATAATTTTTAAATGTTTTTATTAAAGACACAACTTAACAAATTAATGCATTCGAATGCCCTTGAAATGTTCTTTCTTGAGTAAAAACGACATCTGGACAAATATCAATGTTATCTGATTTTTTTTTTTTTTTTTGTAAATCTTATTATCACAGTTGTCAAGGGTGCCGCTGTGCTCTGTTTCTGTTGAAGTAGTCACCGTTTACTACGAATTATAGGCCTGTAATTTTTAATAAGAAATAATTAATTCCATGAAATGAAAGATAACATTGATATCACTTAGCATTGCGCCATATAATCGTTTTATTATTATTATTAAAATTATCTGTAGCCCTTAAAGACAATGTGAATAACTGGACAACTCCACGTGTCTATCTAAAGTAAACATAGGTGCCAGGTGTGCAATGCCGGTTCTGCAACTCTTAAATATCCTGTTGGTGCGATGTAGCGGTCTTTTATGCGGTCTCTGCAGTACAAGCAGGTGGTTATTCTTTGAGGTTTAAACCCGTTTTATATTTATCATTCTTTTCTATTTGTTTTGCTTATTTTACAGTTACAATGTCTGGCATTAAGAATCTTAGGGAAACAGTTGTTAACTTCAATTGTAATAACGTGAATGAATCAAAAATAATAAAAGAAGCTGCCGATGGCGATTTCACCACACAATCCAGAAGCAAAAAGGTAAAACAAGATGTGCACTTTGAAACTAAATCTATACACGAAGGCCAGGACCCAGTAAAATGGAATCATAGAGCTGTTATACCTCCAATATCCCTTTCTACAACCTTTCTTCAGTTGGCACCAGCACAACATGCGGTAAGTTTAAAACAAAGCATTTATGTGATATATTTTTTGTATATATGTATAAATAATATTTTGGTATAGTATATATAAATAAATAATAAGTATTAATGTATATATATAAATATTAAATATATATGTGTATATCTTTTTTTTTTTTTTTTACTTCCCTGTTTGTACTTCTGGATAAATATAAGTAAAAAGGAGTTAGTATTCAGATACTATCTTAACACTGTATGCCACGTGTAAAGTATGTTCATCCCATAAACCGGTTTTAATTGTAGAGGTCAACGAAACAAGTGTGAGATAGTTTAGACAGTTAAACGTAACATATTTAGAGATCTTGGCAATGAAACAAAACTTGCAGGCTCAGCTTCTTGTTACCATGACAGCTATGTTAATCAGGTTAGACCATCTTATATTTTAAGTTCAGATCTTTTGATTACTGCTTGGAGTGACGTACGTAAAAGGAAGTATGCAAGCATTGTGAGTCGAGCCCATATGCTACCACAAAAACTACACTGCACGTTTAAATTATTAATGTTCTATTTTGGCTGTCAAACAATTGTAAACTTATAGCTACTTGGGACTGAATTGGAGTGTAGAAAAGAATTTTTTTTCTTCCCTTGAATGTAGGATTAGACAGTTGACTATACTCCCTTTCATTCTTCCCAACTTCCTCAAATAAATAACTGTGAGGATACTTGTCTATATTGAGGTATTCTAACTAAACAGTTAAGTGTGTATGTGGCATTATATAATTCTGAATTGTTTAGAAACAAAGTTTTCTTATATTTGTTCACTGTGTGAGAGTTGTAGAAGTTCATTTTTTTCAAGGTCATATTCTCTTATTCCTCTAGCAAACTTTGAGTGCAGTTGATATGAACTGTATTTACAGAGAAGCAATAGTGACTGAAGCTGCTGTGCCAACTGTGATAAGCTTTGTTTCAGTCTAAGTTGACACCAAAGAAAAGTGCTGATTAACTAGTTTTATGTAATATTCCAGCATACAAAATATACTTGAACTCTCCATTACTCATTCCCTAAGTGGAATAAATATGCTTATGGCATTGTGAGACATCTTTCTTTGTTTTAATTATTAAAAAAAAAAAAAAAAAAAAAAAAACTTTTTTTACTGAAATGAAAATGGTTTGTTAATTATGATTTGCTAAACTTAATCATAAAATATTGAACAAAAATTAAAATAAATGAGAGAAACCAATAAGGATTATAAAGAATGTTTGTTTATTATATTTTTTAGAATTTCCAAGGTTACTCATTCCTCAAATTAAAACACAGATTCCACATGAAAAGCTATGTTTTTGTCAGCTGTTTGCCTTTCGCCAGTGAAGCCAAAGCTCTATAGTCCATGTTGGTGTCTTATACCATGTGAGAATGGAAGGTGATTACAAGAAAGAGATGCTTTTTCTTGCCTGTCATCTGTTAAATGCCAAACAAAAGATTTATTTCTTGTGGTTCATTATATATTAAAATGAAAATAGAAACTACTATATAATCATTTAGAGAATGCAGGTGGAGTTAGGTACATGGGAGGATTCGATTTCATTTACAAATAAATAAAAGTAGTATCTATCAGATACCACATTAAAAGTGGAGGGTTAATAGTATTAATATCATTTATAAATATATAATTGTACAGATCCAAATAATATAAATTTGGATCTGTACGATTTTTTATGGAAGAATTGGCATAATAAGCATTAGACTTTTTTTTTTAACGTAAAAGTGTAGTTGCTGCCATGATCACTGCCTTTTCTTTAATCATGGGTTAGAATGCATTGCGTTCAAAATCAGTCATGCAAATTTGACTTTTTTTCTCTTTTTTTTTTTATTTCCTACTGATCAAAAATTACAAGTGATAACATTTATCATTACCATATATATTTCAGCATATAATTTGACTTCTGAATCATTAAAAAGTAGTCTACAATTTTAAGATTGGCTTATATGCTGAGTATAGAATTATAAAATTGAATTAAAGTCACTTGCTTAGAAAGACATGAATTTTTATATTTATTCTATATTTACAATTTATTGTATATATAATTCTTCAAATATACGTCATTGTTTGACATTTTATATGTCAAGGTTTTTATAACCTAAGAATTTGTTCATCTCCCTCAAAAACAGTTCGTGGAAGTTACTGCGGGTTATATTTTGAGTTGGCAAAAGGTAAATTTCTTATAGCAAACATGGTTACATATTGAGGCACTGTTAACAGAGAAACCAATTTGCAGTGCATAACAGACACACATATAGTATCAATAAGAGGGATGATGGCATGAACAAGAGTGATGCCACGCAGGCAGTTAGTCCGCAGGTAGTTAAGTTTTTTTTTTTTTTTTTTGTGGCCTTCTTTGTAAGCGAGTAAGTAATTTATGCACTTCCTGCTTTCTTTAGTTTACTGTGCTGTGTAATAAAATGTCACAGTAAAAATTTTTAAAGGAAAGAGTAGAAATTGAAAAGTAGACAGTGGTTCTCAATGCAAATTTTACTCTAATATACCAGTCTACAAGATGCTAAAGATAACTATAAAGAAAGGGGTCGACTTATGCGTTGAATATGTGATTAATCAAGAATTTTCAAGGCAAAAAACAAGTTGACTTATATGCCACATTATGTTGTATTTATTTATAATTTTTTTAAATAAATATTTATGCATATTTTTTATTTATATTATAATCGGAAAAGAAAAAACAAAACAAGCTAGTTACAGAAGAGCATAATATATTAGTACATTATGCCAGGCGCCTCCGTAGCCAGGTGGGAAGGAGCAGCAGTGCGTAACACACGCTTCTTGATTAGACCGGGGTTCGAGCCCGTCACCACCAAATACGGAGGATGCGGAAAGGTCATTCAGGGAATAACCACCGCATATCCCGGAGCAATATGGCCTTAGTTGCTAATGCTCCTAAAAACCAAATAACAACAACAACAACATTATGCCATCTGTTGTGTGTGTGTGGAGACCCTGCACTTTCTCAGTGGTATTAACTTAGGTGAAGCAGAGTACAGTGAAACTCAAATGCCTTTGTGATTAATGTCATTTATGAAGTTTTCATTGCTTACTTCAAATAATACTTCAAAAATGACATTTAAAAAAGTAATCCTGAATTTCTGTTTTATGCAGTGTACAAGTCTTATGTAAAAAAAAAAAAAAACATGCAGATTTGCCTTTTTATAAAGGACATAAGTCTTCAATGTAGCATTGATCTCTGTTGCCATATTATCAGAATGATGTAACATGTAGTACAAATAGTAGAAACATGTACAGATTTCTTAAAGAAGGCGGCTGTTGTTGCTCTTTAAAGAATTCCAAATAAATTGTGACAGTAGATAAATAAACTTAACTTGAATACCACAATTTTTGATAAATAGGTGCATATTCTTGTATTGGAGAAATATTTATCCTGCAGTTTCAATGTCTGGTTTTGTAAGTAGCATTAAATCCATTTTTTGTATTAAAAACAAATATTTTTAATTATTTTTAGAAAACTAAACACCTGTGCAGCACTTAAGACATTTTTTTATTCTCTCTTATTTGAATATTATCTCCATTATTATCTTTGATGGACAGCAAGCAAAATGTCAATTGGAAAACCAATGTGCCTTAACAACTGGACACAAGCCATACTTTTTCATGACATGAAGCTAGAAATGTAATGAGTAGTGATGAGCATCATTGAGAGTTATAATCAAAATAATATGCAGATTCTTCATACAATAAAGATCTACAAGTGAAAGGCCCTCTGGGTGGCAGTGGTCACAGTGTGCTGATGCGAGATTTACTTAAAGACATAACTATTGTCAAGTGTAAAGGGAAGGGTTTTTGTTTCCGTAATAAGTAACTACAGTTGTTAGAAACAGTTCTTGAATTCTATACAGTGAGACCATCTGATAATGTTACCAACAGCAAATTCTAAATGGTACACGTTCAAGGAAATAATTGTAGAAACTAGGCTTTTCATACCAACTAAGAAATACTGTTCGGGCTTAGGCCAAAATGGATATCAGATGAACTGAAGAGATTTGTGGCAGAAAAGAAAAATGCATGGGATGCAGAAGCCTATGGTAGATATAAACTAGATTGTAATCAGGTCACAAGGGAGGTAAGCAAGCTAAGGCAGATTACGAGAAATCTCTGGCAAAGAATGCTAAGAAAAGCAGCAAAGACTTCTTTACTTATATTAACAGTAGAAGGAATGGGTTGAATCACATTGGTTCACTTCATATCGATGGTTTAATTGATTATAATCCTGCTCAGGTTGCTGAGAGACTGATTGGTATTCATGCATGAGGAGTTCTTTAGGGAGGAAAATGGAATCAAAATCTGACAGGGAGCTAAATAATTTTGTGATAACTGAGAGAAAAGTAGAGGAGAAATTGTTGAAGTTTAACATAAAAAAGGCACCTAGAGTGGATGAGATCTATCCAATTATATTAAAAGAAGCAGCAAAGGAGGTAAAGCAAACCCTTAGCCATAATTATGAAAGCATCTTTGGATTCAGGGAAAGGACCCAATGAACTGGAGAAATGCAAATGTATCCCCAGTTCACAAATGGGGGGGATTAAAAGGTGACACGAGTAATTACAGACCTATTAGTGTAACTTCTGTTCCAGGGAAAATAATGGAGTCTCTTGTTAAATAAATAATATAGGACCATCTAGACAGGAATATAGTTATATTTCAGTCACAGCATGATTTGTCAAGATGTGATCTTGTGTGACCAATTTCATTGGATACTGTGATGCAGTAACAGAGGAACTGGATGCAAAAAAAAAATAACTTTGATATCATGTACTTGGATTTCAGGAAAGCTTTTTATTTGTACTTGGATTTCAGGAAAGATACTGTTGTACATAAAAGACTGCTGTACAAATTGGAGCAATGTCGCATTAAGGGGCAAGTTACTGCTCTGGATAAAGGTGTGGTTGAGTGAAAAAAAAGACAGAGTGATTATCATTGCTCTTCATGGACTAATGTTATTAGTGGAGTCCCCAAGATTCAGTGTTAAGCTCAGTGTTGTTTTCTATATTATTAAATGATTTTGATGTAGGTATATTTGGCTTAATGTCTAAGATGATAAGATGATTGGCAGGGTGATTAATGACAGTAATCAGGGTAGGCTGCTGCAACAAGATCTAAAAAAATGGGCTGAGAAACATCAATTTTTAACATTGACAATTGCAGGGTACTGCATACGGGTAGCAGTAATTCCAGCTTAATGTACCAACTGTGTATTATTATGCTCAGGGTAGTGGAAAATGAAAAGGATTTGGGTGTAATTATGCAGTTAGATATGAAGTTCTGAGCAGTGAAGACAGGTTGCCAGAACAGGTCATGTGGTTCCGTCAATGATATGCAGGCACTTTACTAGCAGAGATAAGGAGGTAATTATCCCATTGTAGAAGGCAGTGGTTAGGCCGCATTTCACGTACTGCATACAAGACTGCAGGTCTAATTTTAGGAAGGTTGTAGACCTGCTGGAACAGGTGCATGGAAACGCAAAATGATTGGTGAAAGGAACAAAATGGTGGTGTTACCGAGAAAGTCTTCAGTGCTGTAAATTACAGTCTGTAGACTAGGCACCTGTGAGGTGATCTGATCAAAGTGTTTAAGGCTTTGAATGGGCTGGCATTCTTCCTCAAAAAATGCACATGATGGGGCATAAATTTGAATTGTGGAAGAATGGTTCCAGGATAGATGAGTGGATGTTTGCCTTCAGCCAGTGGATGGTTGATTGTTGGAATGAACTTCCATCTGTTATTGTGGAAGTTGGTAGTTTGGATAAATTCAAGGAAGAATTATTATTATTATTATTAGCCATATGGTGAAGGAAGCCTGAGGCTTATGCTGCACCAGCCAAAAAAAAAAAAAAAAAAATTCCCAAGTTATCCTGAGAGAGAGAGAAGAAAGGAATCACCAAGAAAAGAAAGAGAAGAATGATGATATCCAGCTCAGGACCCCGGGTTTGCGAAGCCCATACTCACCAGATGTGAGCCCCTTGAATTAGACAAATTATTGGAGGGGTTGTGGGAATTTTTTTGGCTGATGCAGTATAAGCTTGTTTTCTTGCATCATATGCCACAACTACTACTGCTATATATATATAACTTAACGGACTTGACGATGATAGTAGTATAATAAATAAGTAAATAAAAGTAGTAGAGATAAGAGAAGTAAGTAAAAAGTGTGAAAGAAGAAAGGAAAGAAGGGTAGGAAAAATAAAAATAAAACATATATAGAAATAAGTCAATATTATTATACGTGATAGATACATGATTATATTGTTTAATATCACACAATCCTGGTGGGTGCCTCCGTAGCCAGGTGGGAAGGAGCAGTAGTGCGTATCACATGCTTCTTGATTAGACTGGGGTTCGAGCCCGTCACCACCAAATACGGAAGATGCGGAAAGGTCAGGGAATGACCACCGCATATCCCGGAGCAATATGGCCTTAGTTGGTAATGCTCCTAAAAACCAAAACAACAACAACAACAATCCTGGTGTTGTTTTCAAGTGTCAACCACCAGAAATGCCCAACAAGACAACAATATAGTGTCCTCTGTTTCTAACATAAAGTACATGGTATGGCAAAATAGAATTACATCAAAATATAGTATTGGGAGAAAGAAAATGAAATCATGTAAAATTTAATTTATAAGGGAGGATATATAAACTGCTGACATGTAATTTAAGGTTGACACAACAGAGGACCTGAAAATAGTTCTAAACATAAATGAACAAAGAAACTAAAACAAAAGCCATTGTTGAGCGTAGACAAAGGCTAATGGTGGTAACATGTATACTGTTACTTATAAATATTTATACACATTTCCTCCATTATAGCCTTTGTCTTCTCACAACAATGGCTTTTGTTTTAGTTTCTTTGTTCATTTTTGTTTCATTGTTCATTTACGTTTATAACTATTTTTGGATCCTCTGTCGTGTCAACCTTAAATTATATGCTT
The DNA here is from genome assembly GCF_048544385.1 of Mastigoproctus giganteus. NCBI lineage: Eukaryota > Metazoa > Arthropoda > Arachnida > Uropygi > Thelyphonidae > Mastigoproctus > Mastigoproctus giganteus. Next base: position 25,215,391 of record NC_143578.1, on the reverse strand, counting down.
GCAGCCTATATATCCTCCTTTATAACTTTAATTTTAAATTAATTATTTTTTTCCAATACTACATTTTGATGTAATTCTATTTTGCCCTGGCATGTACTTTACGTTAGAAACAACACTATATTGTTGTCTTGTTTGGCCATTCTGGTGGTTGACACTTTAAAACGACATCAGGATTGTGTGATATATGACAATATAATCATGTATGTATCATGTATAATAATATTGTACAATAATATTGTACAATAATAACAATATAATCATGTATAATGTATCATGTATAATAATACTAATGATATTAAGAGTAGGAGACCGGCGGAATTCCTTAGCAAGTACAGGTCACTGTTGAAAAAAAGCCGTGAATTAGGGTTGAACTTGAAAGTGTCTGCAATTCTGCCCAGACACGATAGGAGGGAGTATATGATGAGAGCCTTGTCGATCAATTCGGCCCTGGAGGGATTGTGCAAGGCTCAAGGGGTAGAATTTTTTTCAGCCTGGACTGTACTTGTTAACAGGAGAGATTGCTTCTACAGGGATGGGATACACTTAAATAGAAAGGGTGCAAGAATTTTTGCTGATGCTGTCGAGGCAGTGTTAGGTGGGTCGGAAAACTGCTAGTTGGGGGGGATACAAGGACTAATAGATTAACAGTAGCCACTGGCAGAGGTGGAAGGGATTCTTGCACTGCTTCTATTCAAATAAGCAGAAGTCTGAAAAACAAGATGCAGGATATTTCAGAGACTGCTGGTAGTCATTGCGTTACAAGTAAACACATGGGTTGTGTTAGGGTAGCTAAGAATAGAAACAGGTGCATGTATACCTGCGTGTACACCAATGCTAGGAGTTTGGTAAATAAATTTGATGAATTTGAGGTATTGCTCAAAACATCAAAGGCAGATATTGTTGGGATATCAGAGACGTGGTGTCACACAGATATAAGTAATGCGGAACTGGAATTTGGGGAATACAATGTATATAGAAAGGATAGACAGGACAGGAGGGGAGGAGGGGTTATGCTATTAATTAAGAAACACATAAAGTCAAAGGAAGTGAAGCCAGTTGACATCGATGGACAGGGCAGTGTCGAGTCAGTTTGGTGTGACATAAGCATAGGGAAATCAAAATTGAGAGTAGGAGTGTGCTATAGGCCTAATGACTCTGATGAGTATAATAAGAAACTGTTCGGAGAAATAGTGGGCCAGTAAATCAGAGAGTCTTATAATGGGGGATTTTAATTTCCCAGATATTGACTGGAATTTGTGGGTTGGTCACTCGCACACTAGCAAGGCTTTTGTGGATTTATTGGATGATTGTTTTCTACATCAGCATGTTCGTGAGGCAACAAGAGGGAGCAATACTCTTGATCTGATTATCAGTAGTGATTCTTCATGCATTAAGAACCTGCAGATAAATGAACCACTAGGTGGCAGTGATCACAGTGTGTTGAAGTGGGATTTACTCAAGGAGGTAACTACCATCAGAGGTAAAGGGAAGGGTTTTTTGTTTTCGTAAAGGCGACTATGATGGTCTGAGACAGTATTTAAATTCTATACAGTGGGACCAACTGATGATGTTACCAACAGCAAACTCAAAATGGGAAGCATTCAAGGAACTAATCTTGGTGGCTACCAGGCTTTACATACCAACTAAGAAATATTGTTCAAGGTTTAGGCCTAAATGGTTGTCAGATGGACTAATGAGACATGTGGCAGAGAAGAAAAATGCATGGGATACATACAAATTAATGGGTGACATGGAGGCCTATGATAGATATAAGTTGGTCTGTAACCAAGTCACAAAGGAGATTAGGCAGGCAAAGGCAGACTACGAAAAATCCTTGGCAAAGGATGCAAAGAAAAACAGAAAGGAGTTCTTTACATACTTGAACTCGAGAAGGAAAGGGATGAATCAGATTGGTCCACTGGATATTGATGGTTCAACAGTTGAGGATCCTGCTCAGGTAGCTAACAATCTAAACGAGTATTTTGCATCTACATTCACGCATGAGGAGTTATTCAGGAAGGAGAATGATGTAGGTAAAGTAAACATTGGCAGTGAGCTGGATGATTTTGTAATAACTGAGAGGAAAGTGGAGGAGAGATTGTTGAGGATAAACATAAAAAAGGCACCTGGAGTGGATGGGATCTATCCAGTTATATTAAAGGAGGCAGCAAAGGAAGTATGCAAACCCCTAGCCAGAATTATGAGAGCTTCTTTGGACTCAGGGGAGGTACCCATAGACTGGAGATGTGCAAATGTAACCCCAATTCACAAAGGAGGATCAAAGGCTGACACAGGTAATTATAGACCTGTTAGTTTAACTTCTGTTCCAGGTAAATTAATGGAGGCACTGGTTAAAGAAGCACTGCAGGATCATCTAGACAAGAATTCAGTTATAGCTCAGACGCAGCATGGTTTTGTTAAGGGCAGGTCTTGCCTGACCAATTTGATTGGATACTATGATGTAGTCACAAAAGAACTGGATGCAGGGAATAACTTTGATATTATATATTTGGATCTTAGAAAGGCTTTTGATACTGTTGCACATGGAAGACTGCTGCACAAATTGGAGCAGTGTGGCATTGGAGGCAAATTGCTGCTATGGATAAGGGGATGGTTGAGTGGCAGAAGACAGAGAGTGGTAATCAATGGACACTGCTCAACGTGGACTAATGTTATTAGTGGAGTTCCTCAAGGTTCAGTGTTGGGTCCATTGTTGTTTTCGGTGTTTATGAATGATATTGATGATGGGATATCAAGTTTAATGTCTAAGTTTGCAGATGATACAAAGGTTGGCAGGGTCGTTAAGGACACTACTGACGCTATGCTGCTGCAACAGGATCTGGAAAGGTTGAACAGATGGGCTGAGAGGTGGCAAATGAAGTTTAACATTGACAAATGTAAAGTACTACATATGGGTAACAGTAACCCCAGAGCAATGTATCAACTCTGCGGTACTACACTGACAGTGGTGGAGAATGAAAAGGACCTGGGGATAATTGTGCAGGCAGATATGAAGTTCTCTGAGCAGTGCAGACGAGCTGCAAGAGTAGCTCATGGTGTCTTGTCAATGATATACAGGAATTTTTCTAGCAGGGATAAGGAGGTGATTATTCCCTTGTATAAGGCAATGGTTAGGCCACATCTTGAGTACTGTATACAGGTCTGGAGGCCTCATTTCAAGAAGGATGTAGAGCTGCTGGAACGGGTACAGAGAAGGGCAACAAGATTAGTAAATGGAACAAAGGGTTGCTCTTACGAAGAAAGGCTTAAGTTTTGCAAATTACAGAGTCTGGAGACTAGGCACCGGCGAGGTGATCTGATAGAGGTGTATAAGGCTTTGAATGGTTTGAGCATGCTCAATGCCAATGGGATTCTTCATCTTTCTCAGAATAATCACCTCAGAGGGCATAAATTCAAATTGAGGAAGGACGGATGTCGGATAGATGTGCGGAAATTTGCCTTTGGCCAGCGGGTGGTTGGTTGGTGGAACCGACTTCCATCACTTGTTGTTGAAGTTGATAGCCTAAACAAATTTAAAGCTCAACTGGACAGGTATTTCGAACGAACGGAGGGGTGAAATGGGAGAGGGTTTTTTTTTTTTTTGGCTGATGCTGAATAAGCTTGCTTTCTTGCATCATATGCCTCTACTAATGCTAATGCTATTGACTTATTTCTCAATATGTATTATTTTATTTTTTTTCTACTACTCTTCTTTCCTTTTTCTTCTTTCACACTTTTTACTTACTTCTCTTATCTCTACTGCTTTTATTTTACTTACTTCTCTTATCTGTACTACTTTTATTTTACTTACTTCTCTTATCTGTACTACTTTTATTTTACTTACTTCTCTTATCTCTACTACTTTTATTTACTTACACATGCATGTCTTACATATTTATCTGAGAAAGAGAAATTGCTGAAGTGGTAACACTGATTATTTTTGAGAACATGGCATTGATGCCCTCCACTGTTTTTTTCTTTTTTCTCCTTTTCTGCTTCAGTTTTCTTGTCCATTTCATAATCGACTATTTTGTATATAATTGAATTTATAATGATTTGATTATACCATCACTGGTAATGACTTGGCACATTGCCATAAAGTGTTAAGAGTGCACATTTCAATGATTAGAGGTGCACACTGATTTTAAATTTGTCTCTGAGCATGTGTATACAATGTTCAAAGCTCACCTTAATTTGATCCTGCATTTTTACTTTTAGATTTCAGGAATTTTCAGAAAAATAATGAAGATAACACTTTTGTTAAAAGGTATTGAAAATTTCATTTATGTGGATTGAATACAGTAAAATCATCATTATTACAAATGCTACAATGATGAAATCGTTTTGCATCCCCTGCCAATTCTCTGTGTATCTTTATGTAAAAATGGTAATTTTAAAAAATACCATTTTAGTGCAATAAAGATTCATATCTCTACAAAAAAAAAAAAAAAAAATCATAATGAAATTTGACAAAAGAAAATCCTTAAACAATACAACGAATTCCTATTGGTCTTTAGCATCTGGCAGTTTTACAGTTATTATTATTATTATTAGCCATATGGTGCAAGGAAGCCTGACGCTTATGCTGCACCAGCCAAAAAAAAATTCCGTGTTACCCTGAGAGTGAGAAAGAGACAGACAGAAGTAGAAAGGAATCACCAAGAAAGAGAAGAATGATGATATCCAGCTCAGGACCCTGGGTGTGCCAAGCCCATACTCACCAGATGTGAGCTGAGCAGTTAATTACCTGCTAATATTTATGGCTTTTGATCTGTCTGATTTCCTGAAGTCTTGCTTGAATAAGTTGAGAATGCATATTTCACTAAATATGTAATCTATAGTTATATATTTGGTGACACATGCTGATAGATGAAGCATCAGCATTCAAATTACATTGAAATTATGTTTATTTTCAGTTTTGTATGAAGAAGTACAGTTGTTACATTGCATTATCTGATATTTGCACCATTTTTATACATTTTTTGTACATCTTTATATGGTTTTATACATTTGAAAATGGAAGAGATTGTAGTTTCATGTTTATAATGTTTTTTTTTTTTCCCCTTCAGGGTAGAAGTAATAAACACAAGATTAAAAAACACAATTTTTAGTAATATAAATAATAAATATAAAATTTCATTTCATAAGTAAATTTCATAATAATTATTTTATAATATGTAACTTATTTTTCTGACTTTTTTTTTTTTTTTTTTGGATCTGTTTCACTCAAAATTTCATTATAATAAATGCATTTATATTCACCCTTATTAATTTATTTCACTGCTAATTGCACAACCTTGCCAAAGTTCATTTTGAAGACCCCATGCTACTAGGTCTGGGTTAAATACTGTTTATTGTATTTCATAATGGCATATATACATAATACACTCCCTCCTAAAAGTCAGAAATTGCATTTCGTTTTTCTTAATTTTCAAAAATTTTTATCAAAATAGGACCAACTTTTTTTTCTAATTTTTATTAAGATATTTTCTATTATGTATAAAAATTCAAAAAACTGAAATAATTAAAAAAAATTTTCTGGAATATTTGAGAACATTCCAGAAAAGCATAGAAGATTTCTGAATGTGGTAGAACATTGGAGATGGTTTTAGAAAGTGGGTGTATTGTTTCAGTATTATAGAAGATTGTAGATGATTCTAGAATGTTTTTCAGTAATATAAATTGCAGAGTAAGAGCTCTTAACTTATAAAATTGAACACCTTCAGAAAGTGTTTGACATAAGTTTTATTTGTTTTGTGATAAAAATGGCAAGAAATAAGGAAATAAATGTTGAAAAAATAAGTCCTGCTGTAACTCTATATAAAGAAGGTTATTCCATGAAAAGTATTGGCAAAAAACTAGGTGTTTCGTTTAAAGGAGTACAAACTACCATTCAATTGATTTAAGAAGACTAGCAATATAAAGGACAACCGCAATCAGAACAACCATGTGTAACAGTGGAAGCACAAGATAAGACCATAACACTGAATGGGCTTATCTGGTACAAATATTGCATTTCTAAGTGTAATCAATAGCCTCCTGCACCTGAAATCTGAGCTGAGTTCAATAAGAACAGAGAAACTCCTATGTCTACATCCACTGTAATGCTTCATCTTAAACAAGCAGGACTTCATGGTCATATAGCAGACCTTCATGGTCATGTAGCAGTCTAATTAAAACTATAAAAACTGAAAGAAATGGTTTGCTTGGGCTAAGAGCCATCAACATTGGACAATTGAAGAGTGGAAAAACGTACTGTGGAGAGATGAATCTAAATTTGAAATTTGTGGATCCAAGCATAGTTTGTGGTATGATCAACCAAAGAAAAAATTGTATCACGTTTTTGAGTGCCTACAGTCAATCACATGGTGATTCTATCATGATCTGGGATTGCTTAGGAATTTAAAAATATATATATATAAAAACATTCTTGAAAATAATGCAATATCCTGGACTTGTGGAAGAAATTTTATATTACAACAAGACAATGACCCAAAGCATAGCTCAAGCTGTTCTTTGGTGACTTCCTAGCAACTAAACAACATCGTTGGGGGGAGGTATTGCAAATTATGGTGTAGCCACCCCCGCTTGCCTGACTGAAACCCAATAGAGCTTTTACGGGATCATCTGGACTATGAAGTCTGCTCATCTTCTCAAAATTTATGTAAATCCTGGCAGGTCACTTGGAATAATGTTAAAGACACTGTTATAAAATTACTTGCCAGAATGTCACATCTGTGTACGGGAGTAATAAAATCTTGTGGAGTATATTTTGTTGAATAATCAGTAATTAATATTGTTAATATTAATGATTTCAGTATTTTTTTGCTGTAAATTTTTCAATGTGTAATAAAAAATATATATTAATATATTTGCAGTTTTTTTTTTTTTTTTTTTTTTTTGTGTTAAACCTTATATTTTCCTAGCTAATTTAAAAAAAAAATTAATGAAAACTGTTGTCATATGCTGTGATTCCAAACTTTTAGGTGGGAGTGTATATCCTTTTATCCATTGCATGCTGAATTTGTTTGTTATTTTTAATAATAATTTGGAAGAACCATTCTGGAATTCCATTCCATCAGAAAGACAGATTTTTATTAAAAATGGGGGAAAAAATTCATTTTCTACTTGTGGTAGCCATATAGGATTACAGTATATAAGAGAAACTACTTTAATAACACTGACTTTTCAAAGATTACACATCTTCCTCAGTGATTGGTATAATATGCTGGGGACTGAAATACTAACTAATAGTCAGCTGAGTATGACATCCCTGTGATGTAGGTCCTTTGTTAGGGACATAGAAAACCTGCTCTATCAGTACTCCACTGACAGCAAACTCCAAGAACAAGTAGTGGAAAAAAATTCTCTCAGTGATGATTTCACCTGATAAATCTTAAAAATAAAATAATAATAATAAACAAGTATATTGTGTTAATTTTATAATTTAAATGAATTAATTTTAAGAAAAATGCAACTTTTTGGTAAATGGCTGGTGAGTTTGTGTAGTCGCAACCAAAAATTGTAACCTCAGTTTATCTCTGCTAGTATTTAATGCAAATATTACATTAAATATTGTGAATTAATAATTATTCAGCATAAAATAAAAGTTTAATTTGTAAAATGGCATAAAAAATCGATATTAAATTGTTTTATTTTTTTTCCTTCAGGGTTTTGAATATTCACGAAGCGGCAACCCAACACGACAATGCCTTGAAGAATGTATTGCATCTCTGGAAGGAGCTGAATATGGTAAGTCAGAAGTATGCCATAAAAATTATATTTATTATATTTACTTATATTTATTAGTAATAGAAAAGTAATTTGATTTTACACCACTGAATGAAGAAGTCTTGATCATTCAGCAAGACAAGAGGCTGTTAACAGTACAGCCAGGTATGGTCTGATGATAGGTTCTTGAAATATTACCTAATTGTATATTACATTTAGCCAATAATGCTAAATAAACTAACTTTAAAAACCCACATGGTATAAGAATGATTATTTAGAGAGAAAAAATAAAACTTTTGTTGTTTTATTTCAATAACTGTATATGTTGTTCTGTATGATTTTAGCATTAGCATTAGTAGAGGCATTTGATGCAGAAAGCAAGCTTATGCAGCATCAGCCAAAAAAAAAAAAAAAAAAGTAACATAAATAAATAAAAATAACCACTTCCACTTCACCCCTCTGTTCGTTCGAAATACCTGTCCAGCTGAGCCTTAAACTTATTTAGGCTATCAACTTCCACGACAAGGGATGGAAGTCTGTTCCACCCGCTGGCTAAAGGCAAATTTCCGCACATCTATCCTACATCTGTCTTTCCTCAATTTGAATTTATGCCCTCTCAGGTGATTTTTCTGAGCTAGAGGAAGAATCCCATCAGCATTGAGCATGCTCAAACCATTCAAGGCTTTGTACACCTCTATCAGATCACCCCGCTGGTGCCTAGTTTCCAGACACTGTAATTTGCAAAACTTAAGCCTTTCTTCGTAAGAGAACCCCTTTGTCCCATTCACCAATCTAGTTGCCCTTCTCTGTACTCGCTCCAGCAGCTCCACATCCTTCCTGAAATGAGGCCTCCAGGCCTGTATACAGCACTCCAGGTGTGGCCTGACCATTGCCTTATACAAGGGAATAATCACCTCCTTATCCCTGCTAGAAAAACTCCTATATATCATTGACAACACACCATGAGCTACTCTTGCAGCTCGTCTGCACTGCTCAGAGAACTTCATATCTGCCTGCACCACCACCCCCAGGTCCCTTTCATTCTCTACCACTGTCAGTGTAGTACCACAGAGTTGATACGTTGCTCTGGGGTTGCTGTTTCCCATATGTAGTACTTTACATTTGTCAATGTTAAACTTCATTTGCCACCTCGAAGCCCATCTGCTCAACCTTTCCAAATCCTGTTGCAGCAGCATAGTGTCAGTAGTGTCCTTGACAACCCTGCCAACCTTCGTATCGTCTGCAAACTTGGACATTAAGCCTGATATACCATCATCAATATCATTTATAAATACAGAAAACAATAAAGGCCCCAATACTGAACCCTGAGGGACTCCACTAATAACATTAGTCCACGATGAGCAGTGTCCATTGATTACCACTCTGTCTTCTCCCCCTCAACCACCCCTTTATCCATAGCAGCAACTTGCCTCCAATGCCACACTGCTCCAATTTGTGCAGCAGTCTTCCATGTGCAACAGTATCAAAAGCCTTTCTAAGATCCAAGTATATAATATCAAAGTTATTCCCTGCATCCAGTTCTTTTGTGACTGCATCATAGTATCCAATCAAATTGGTCAGGCAAGACTTCCCCTTAACAAAACCATGCTGTGTCCTAGCTATAACTGAAGTCTTGTCTAGATGATCCTGCAGTGCTTCTTTTACCAGTGCCTCCATTAATTTTCCGGGAACAGAAGTTAAACTCACAGGTCTATAATTACTTGTCAGCCTTTGATCCCCCTTTGTGAATTGGGGTCACATTTGCACATCTCCAGTCAATGGGTACCTCCCCTGAGTCCAAGGAAGCTCTCATAATTATGGCTAAGGGTTTGCTTACCTCCTTTGCTGCCTCCATTTTAACCTTTGTTGTATTTCAATAACTGAAAAATGGAAATATGAGTTGAAGAATCCAACAGATTTCAATCAAATATTTAAGGTCTTTGACTATTTTATCAAAAAAAAAAGAGAGAGACAAAGTTCTTACCACTAATAACAGTAACTTAGAATTTCAATGTACAAAACTATTATTAAAAGTAGGCATTAAAAAAAGATGGGTAAAACATTTCATTTAAACAGAAAATATTCCTAAATGGTTGTAGCTGAAAGAATTTGTGATAATACTGCCTGCAACCTATGTCTACATAATTGATATCCATTTTTGAATATGTGCAAATTGTGTTTTCTATTCTATTGCTTAGCATCCATGAGTTCCACAAATGCTTTTCTGCTTCCCTTAAGAAGAAAAGGATGTAAAAATTTCTAATATGAATGCATTAGAAAGAAACAGAAGCAGAATGCAAAAGAAAACAAATTTATTTTACATGGTCAAAATAAAATAATAAACAAATACTGTTGTTTATTATTGTTGATGTGCAGCTGTCAGTTACACACAGACTGTTGTTGCAAACTTAACATCATCTTTAATAAATAAATAAGTTGTTGAATGTTGCCAATTTAACACTGAAGAAGTGTATTTGAACAATTTACTAACTGCAGTTATCATCATAAATTTACATGAAAAATATATTGTTATTTTCAGTAAAAATCTTAGGATTGAATGAGAGCAATGTCTAACAAATCATTCCCCTAAGTTACTCTATGGATAGTTCAGGCTCATAGCATGGAGAAGTTCACTGATTCAGCTGGTGGGAAAACACAAATATTGTTTTTATGATTTATTTATTTATTTTTATTTTATTTTATTATTTTTTCTGGCTGGTGTAGTAAAAGCCTATAGCTCACTTCCACTGTATGGCTAATACTCATTTGGAAGGTAAAGTGCAGCCATTATCAACCCACTGCAGGATGGAAACCTCCTCAACAATTCATGCTGAGGGAAATGGACCATAATCTGCCACGCTGGTCCAGTGCGGGTTGGCACATCGTTATGCCATTCTTTATAACATAAGATACTGTAATCTTCTCAAGCTGAGGATATTTTATTGAAAACTTATTAAATTTCCAAAAATTAAAAATCATGTAAGGAATGAGATTATAGATTTGGTGCATACAGAATAGGAGTTGATATTTTTATAGGCTAAATCAACCTGCAGAGCTTGCAATATAAAAAAAGTTTGAGCAGAGTAAGTTCCTGTTCGTTTAATTCCATATGCTCAACTTTTATTGTACAACATCTTCAGAGTGATATCCTGGGTCTTTTCAGAGGATAATTTATTATTAGCATTAGCATTTCTCATATTTAGTTATTAGCAAATATTGATAAAAATTAATCCAGTATTTTTTTTTTACTTCCACAGCACTCTGTTTTGCTTCTGGGTTAGCAGCAACTGTTGCCATAACTCACATGCTAAATGCAGGGGACCATATTATTTGCTGTGATGATGTTTATGGGGGTAAGTTTATTTTGAACTGAATTTTCTGAGTACACAATGCCCATATTGTATAAATTTTTAAGTGTATACTGAACTTCTGTAAAAGGGATATCAACATATAATTTAAAAAATATATAATTTGTAGGTCACAGAGGAAGTTAAAATAAGAAAATAAAGTTACGTTTTGTTTGCTGCATATTTTACAAATGAAGTAATGGATTCTTAAAATTGTAATATATCTTTGCCTTCTCAATCAAAACATCATAAAATGCTTGCATAAATTCAATAATATTTATTGAGATTATTATTTTTATTTTTAAGATTTTATAGTGTACATATCTAAGGGAAAAAAATCACAGTTTTTGGCATATTACTGTACAGAATTCACGTCAGATTTTTTTTTTTTTGGGCAAGAACTAGCTGAAGCTGGGAAGTGCTTAAAACTTTATTTTAAATTCTGACACTATATTGTATAATAAGATTAAAAACAGTTTCCCTAACTTCTGTCAAAGGTTAACTTTCAGGGTTGAAAAGTTAGCAAAATCTAAGGGCATCACAAGCTGTGTAGAAAATTTAACACAGGTATAGTAAGAAAGTGCAGGTTTTTTTTGTTTTCTTCCCCCCCCCCATCAGAGAAGACCCTGAAAGAATATATTATGACTATACTTCTCCAAATAAAAAAATAATAATAGTAATTAATGATGTGGGTCTGGAACAAATACCATACTTTATGTGAATACTAAAATTCACACAAATTTTTCTGATATTGATAATGGCTACTCACCAACAGTGTTCAAAGGTTAGTTTTATATGAGCTCTTGAGTAGTCCTGGAAATATACAAATAATATTCACATTCTCCTCATACTTTCTATAAGTTAGATGCTGACATACCAGTCAGAGTATGTCAGTGCTTGATGAATCTTATTTTTTGGATTAGCTGGATAGGGAAGAAGTAGTATATGCAGTCAGTCATATAAAAGCTTGCCATCTCTTTGTAAGAAATGCTATGTAGTGTTTACATTTTTCATACAGTTGATACAGGAGATCTCTCAGATCAAAGGGGGATAACTTCAGGGAGTTAACTATGACTTAAAAGTAAGTCAAAAAATTTTAATAGAAACAGTAATTAATAAAATTTCATAAAGTCATATTGCTGAATTCTGTATTAGCTTTTAATAAATGAAAGTTGTCATGAAATCACATGATCTGATGGCAGTGATTTTGGCAATAAATTATTTTGAAATTCAAATAAAATCTGGTTTTTTTTTATATATATATCTTCTTCTGTGAGATACTGAACTAGCTGCAAGTCCTTCATGACGTAAAATGAATACAGTAGTTTCAACTTTTGTCACTCATTTGGAGATATCTATGTTTAAATCCACCCATAAACTGGAGAAATTCTTAAAAATCTTCTTACAACTATAGTTCTGATCTGAGGCAAGGGATATAGAGCCCTTCCCCCACAAGTTATTCTAGGCACATTTTAAAGCCATTCTGGAGGAAATGGCATGGGCATATTGTAACAACTGTGCAGCATGGAATTTCACCTACAAACTATAATATTCGCAGAAAGCGGTGTGTATCATGATAAAAGGCCATATTTTTAGGACCTGTAGAGGTTTTCGATTATAGGCAACAATCTGTACAAAAATTTGAAAATCAAAGAGGTAACATGATGCACAGCATGTGTAGAAGAACACTGTAAAGCTGTTTGACATGATTATTGCCCAAGTCAGGTCACTGGGAGTGGAAATGAACAGGATATCACACACTGGTTATTTTTATTTTTAATTTAGATAAAGAGTTTTTCTAGATTACTACTTAATATACGTAAAACCGTTATTTCGTTCGAATCTTGCAGCCATTGTTTTTGTATAGAGTAGTAGGTAATTCAAATTTTTAATTGTGGTAACTAGGCAGCTCTAACGTATAATTATATAGTGTAATATGCATCACTGCATTTAGGATTCTATTAGATAGCGTAGTATTGACAATTAATTAATTAAATTTATTGATCTTATTAATTTAAAAATCATGCCCCAGACTAGAGCAGCAAAGCAACGGGCACAAAGTGGCAGGAGTGCTGTGACTCGGGGGAGAACTCAGGGGGGCAATTCTCCAACGCATCACAGCCTAAAAAAATGTGCAACTTGTGAAATGTTTGCCGAACTCTCTGGAACAGAACATGATCTAGCCAAGGAGGATATCTTTGTGTGTGCCAGGTGCAGAGAGTGTCTAGAAATTAGGGATCAACTCAGCGTTCTACTAGGCATCTATGAGAGCTTGAGGTGTAGAGTATATGCCCTCGAAGAAATTAATATGAGGAGCCCGTCAAACTCTCAGCTGCCAAACTCAACACCAGAGCTCACTCCTGGGCAGCAGGCAACACAGCGCAATCTCCAAGGCAGAATGCGCTGGTCCCAAAGGAACTAGTTATTGTTGGTGACTCTATTGTCAGGGAGATGGGGAATATATTGTGTAAAAAGGATAGATGGAACAGGACCAGGGTATGTCTGCCAGGGGCAAATGTTGATGACGTTGTAAAGCATATATCAGGTGCCTCTGTAGCCAGGTGGGAAGGAGCAGCAGTGCGTAGCACACGCTTCTTGATTAGACCGGGGTTCGAGCCTGTCACCACCAAATACGGAGGATGCGGAAAGGTCAGGGAATGACCACCGCATATCCCGGAGCAATATGGCCTTAGTTGCTAATGCTCCTAAAAACCAAATAACAAACAACAAAGCATATATCATCTTTTAAGGGCACAAAAGGTGATGTTGTTGTGCACGTTGGCACCAATGACGTTAAGAGTAGATTTGCAGATTTACTTAACAAGTACAAGTCAATGTAGCCGACCAGGCTAGCCGGGTGGGTAAAGTACCTGCCTGGCAACCCAAAGGTCGCGGGTTCGATTCCCGCCTCGGGCTTGGATCAAAGTACTGCAAAAACCTTGGGAGGTGCATTATGGCCACAGAAGCCTATGCGCCAACAACTATCAAAAAAAAAAAAAAAAACAAATCAATGTTGCAAAAAAGTCGTGAGGCAGGGTTAAATTTGAAAGTGTCTGCAATTCTGCCCAGACACGATAGGAGGGAATACATGATGAGAGCCTTGTCAATCAATTCGGCCCTGGAGGGAATGTGCAAGGCTCAAGGGGTAGAATTTTTTTTCAGCGTGGTCTGTGCTTGTTAACAGAAGACACTGCTTCTACAGGGACGGGATACACTTAAATAGAAAGGGTGCAAGAATATTTGCTGATGCTATCGAGGCAGTGTTAGGTGGGTCGGAAAACTGCTAGCTTGGGGGGGATTCACAGACTAAAAGGTTAAAAGTAGCCACAGGCAGAGGTGAAGGTGATTCTTGCACAACTTCTATTAGAATAAGTAGTGACCTGGAGCAAGGGGTGCTGGGGGTTTCAGGGACTGATGGCTGTCATTGTGAAACAGTTCGGTATATGGGATGTGTTAGGGTAACTAATAATAAGGATAGGTACATGTATACCAATGCTAGAAGTATAGTAAATAAATTTGATGAATTTGAAGTGTTGGTCAAGACATCAAAGGTGGATATTGTTGGGATAGCAGAGAAGTGGTGTCACACAGATATCAGGAATGCAGAACTTGAATTTGGGGAGTACAATGTGTACAGAAAGGATAGACAGGATAGAAAGGGCGCCTCTGTAGCCAGGTGGTCAGGAGCAGCAGTGCGTAGTAAACGCTTCTTGATTAGACCGGGGTTCGAGCCCTTGACCACCAAATACGGAGTATGCGGAAAGGTCAGGGAATGACCACCGCATATCCCCGGAGTAATATGGCCTTACTTGCTAATGCTCCCAAAAAAAAAACAGGATAGAAAGGGAGGAGGTGTTATGCTGTTAATTAAGAAAAACATAAAATCAAAAGAAGTGCATCCAGTTGATATAGATGAACAGTGCACTGTTGAGTCAGTTTGGTGTGACATAAGCACTGTGAAAGCAAAAATAAGAGTAGGAGTGTGTTATAGGTGTAATGACTCGAATGAGTACAATGAACAATTGTACAGACAAAAAATAGTGGGGTAGTAAATCAGAATGTCTTATAATGGGGAATTTTAACTTTCCCGATATTGACTGGAACTTGTGGGTTAGTCACTCACACACTAGTAACACTTTTGTGGATTTATTGGATGATTGTTTTCTGCAGCAGCATGTTCGAGAGGCAACTAGAGAAGGTAATACTCTTGATCTGGTTATCAGCAGGGATCATTCGTGTATTACGAATTTGCAGATAAAGGAACCACTAGGTGGCAGTGATCACAGTGTACTGATGTCAGATTTACTTAAAGATATAATTACCATCAGGGATAAAGGAAAGGATTTTTGCTTCCATAAAGGCGAGTACAGTGGTCTCAGACAGTTTTTAAATTCTGTACAGTGGGATCAACTGACGATGTTACCAACAGTGAATTCTAAGTGGGAAGCATTCAAGGAATTAATCGTGGATGCTACTAAAAGTTTCATACCTATTAAGAAATATTGTTCAAGGTTTAGGCCTAAATGGTTATCAAATGAACTAATGAGACTCGTGACAGAGAAGAAAAATGCATGGGATGCATATAAATTATCAAGCGACTCAGAAGCCTATGGCAGATATAAGCTAGTCTGTAATCAGGTCACAAAGGAGGTTAGGCAGGCGAAGGCAGATTACGAGAAATCTTTGGCAAAAGATGCTAAGCAAGGATTTCTTTACTTATATAAACTCTAAAAGGAAGGGGATGAATCTGATTGGCCCACTTGATATCGATGGTTCGACTGTTGATGATCCTGCTCAGATAGCAAACAAACTGAATGAGTATTTTGCATCAACATTCACACATGAGGAGTTATTAAGGTTTGAAAATGGCAGAAGGTTATCAAATTGTAGCAGAGTGCTTAATGATTTTGTAATAACTGAGAGCAAAGTGGAGGAGAAATTGTTGAAGTTAAACATAAGAAAGGCACCTGGGGTGGATGGAATCTATCCAGTTATATTCAAGGAAGCAGCAAAGCAACTAAGCAAACCCTTAGCCGTAATTATGAGAGCATCCTTGGACTCAGGGGAGTTCCCCACAGACTAGAGATGTGCAAATGTATCCCCAATTCACAAAGGGGGATCGAAGGGTGACATGAGTAATTACAGACCAGTTAGTTTAACTTCTGTTCCGGGTAAAATAATGGAGTCACTCGTTAAAGATGCATTGCAGGATCATCTTGACAAGACTGCAGCAATAATTCAGACACAGCATGGGTTTGTTAAAGAAAAGCCTGGTCTGACAAATTTGATAGGATATTATGATGTGGTTACAAAGGAACTGGATGCAAAAAATAATTTTGATATCATATACAGTGGATTCCAGTTATTTGAGCCAGCGGTTAATCGGCGCAGCCGTTTATTTGGGGCAAATCTTAAAAAACAGAACCCAATCGAGAAAATAGCCAGGGTTTACTTCGCTTAATTGGGACAACATGCCGTTTAATCGGGGCAGGAGACTGCAGCACTGGAGATCACCCTATGATTGTCTCCGACCATACCACGTGGTTCGGTCCGATTTCTGGAGGTCACAACCATAAAATAATTAGCAGTCACCAGTTTATTGGGCTTTTCTGTTAGTGCAATCTATCATAAATGGATAGTAAACTCGATCTTACTGAATTTGCGATAATACCGACAGCTGGAATTCTGTGGGTTATTATGGTGAAATGTGTTTACACTTCCATGAAATCTTCAATCATATAAAAAAATTAATTTTCATAATCTTCTCTTCATTCTATTTTTAAAGATTCATAACTTGATACTCCATTCTCACTTGCGCGTATTGTGTTACTTGCAATTTGTGTGTGCCGTGTTCTTTGTTATTGATTGCTTATCTTTTTACTGTTTTAAATTTTAACCCCCACTCACAAATGTCAGTGAACAGAAATGTCAACTAGTTATTATGTGCATATTAATTATTCCAATTATCACGTATATTCTTCCGATTTTCAGGTATCATTTAATTGGTAAGGTAATAAAGGGTAAATTTGTGCTTAATATATCTTTACTTTTATAGCTTGTGGATAATATTCCTCCTATTTTCGCTAATTAGAATCGCTGTTTAATAGAACTAAAATTCAATTCACACACGTGATCACAACGATCGGCGCTTACTACACATCATATAGTGAACGGTACTTTACTTAGGCGACTCCATCGTAACGTGATTTGATTGTATAGTGAACCAATTGTAAAGCAGGGGTCCATTGTATTTTTAACTTTTTTTACGTGAAGCTTCGGATAATTGTTGCAGCCGCTTAATCGGGCCAAAATGCGCTAGTCCCGATGTGTCCCAATTAACCGGAATTGACTGTATTTGGATTTCAGGAAAGCTTTTGACACTGTTGCGCATAGAAGACTATTGTACAGATTGGAGCAGAATGGTATTAAGGGTAAGTTGCTACAATGGATAAAAGGATGGTTAAGTTGGAGAAGACAGAGAGTGGTAATTAATGGGTGCTGCTCTTCGTGGACTAATGTTATTAGTGGAGTCCCACAGGGTTCGGTGTTGGGTCCTCTGTTGTTTTGTATATTTATCAATGATATTGATGAAGGTATATCAGGCTTAGTGTCGAAGTTTGCAGATGATACAAAGGTTGGCAAGGTTGTTAATGACAGTAATAGCAGGGTGCTACTGCAACAGGATCTAGATAATTTGGGCAGATGGGCTAAGAAGTGGCAACTGAAGTTTAACCTTGACAAATGCAAAGTACTGCATATGGGTAGAAGTAACCCCAGAGAAACTTACCAACTGTGTGGTACTACACTTAAGGTGGTAGAAAATGAAAAAGACCTGGGAGTAATTGTGCAGTCAGATATGAAGTTTTCTGAGCAATGCAGACAGGCTACCAGGGCAGGTCATGGGGTTTCGTCAATGATATATAGGAATTTTGCTAGCAGGGAAAAGGAGGTGATTGTCCCTCTGTATAAAGCAATGGTCACGCCATGCCTTGAGTACTGCGTACAGGTCTGGAGGCCTCATTTTAGCAAGGATGTAGATATGCTTGAGCGTGTACAGAGAAGGGCAACAAGATTGGTGAGGGGAATGAAGGGATCCTCTTACCAAGAGAGTCTTAAGTTCTGCAAATTGCAGTGGCTGGAGACTAGGCACCTGCGCGGTCATCTGATTGAGGTGTATAAGGCCTTGAATGGGTTGAGCACGCTGAATTCTGATGGGATCCTTCCCCTTGTTCAGATTACAAACCTAAGGGGGCATAAATTCAAATTAAGAAAAGACAGATGTAAAATAGATGTGCGGAAATTTGCCTTTAACCAGCGGGTGGTTAATTGCTGGAACAAACTTCCATCTGTCGTTGTGGAAGTTGATAGGTTAAATAAATTTAAGGAGGAACTGGACAGGCATTTGGAGGGAATGGTGTGATTTTTTTTTTTTTTTTGACTGATTCTGCATAAGCTCATACACTTGCTTTCTTGCATCACATGCCACTACTACTTTCAAAGAGGTATGATTGTTAGTGTGTGTGTTTATCAGGTGTTACAGCAGAGAGGATGGGTGTGCTTGTTAAACATACATTGAATAATGTCATTCAAGTCTTTAACAGTTGGAAAAATGCCCAGAAAGCATCTGAAGAGATACAGCAATGGCTGAAAATGTAAAGGATGGGGCAAGGTGCTCAACATCTGGAATAGATTATCAAGTGTATTAATCATCAAATGATGAATGCTTAACTTCTGCATTCGATGCAGGAAGTCACCAGGCATTGGTACCTGCATCATGTGAAACCCCCACAAAGAATGTGCTGTGGGAGTAGAAGATCCTCATGTAAGCCACTGATCTTGACAATAACTGGAAAATACATCCTCTGTTAGTGTCAGTAACTTAAGGATTGATCCAGGAGGACTGGAGGCAACTAATATAATTCAGTGAGACCTTATTTTTTAGAACCAGTGGAAGAAATCACTTAAGGCATCATACAACAGGATGGTTCTTGATAATACAGGCTGCTGGAGGAGTTGTGGGTCATGTTTTCTTGGAAAATTTTTCCCCTGATTTCACTGGAGGACACTATGAATGCCAGGGCATGCCTGAAGATTATTGCGGGTCAGGTACATCATGCACTGTTGTGTGTTTACTCCCTGTGGATGGGAGCTACTTAAAGATGAGAGTGCAACCATCCACAGCACTAAATGTGTGAAAGAATGGTTTGAAGAACATGAGGAGGACTTCAAGCATTTGCCTTGGCCAACTCAATTCTGGATCCCAAACCTGTTGCACATCTGTGGATGAACTCAAACAGTATGTTCATCAGCAAAATCTTCCATCCACATCACTCCAAAAATTGAGGACAGTTTTGTTGGTCTGATATTCTTCATGGCACTTCAACACCTTGTTGACTCCATGCCATGTTATGTCAGAGCCCTGATTCAGGCCACTAGCAGTCCGAACACTTTTAGCTCATGATTCTAATAAAGTGGCTGGGCAGTGTAGATAACTAACTTGTAACTAGCCCTCACTGCTAATTTTTTGCAGACTGTGAAGTAAGCCAAACATACAAGAGTAACTGTTTCAAATGCTTGGTCTACTAGAACCCTTACATTTTACACAAACAGCTGGTCTCTGCACACTGGTTATGCCATACATAAGGCTTCTTCTAATTGGTGGTTCTTTATGAAACTTGTTTATTATGGCATATTTTTTATAAAAAACAACATAAAACAGTGATAAGTCACTAATTCCAATGTATATACATTTTTCAGTGTGTATCATGATATGTAAATCACACGATATACTAAACATAAATACGATAAAAAGAAACAAAAAAAAAACATAAATCAGAAAGAAGTATATGGCAGAGGTACAAATACAGTCTATTCCGGTTATTTGGGACATATCGGGACTAGTGCATTTTGGCCTGATTAAGCAGCTGCCCCAATTATCCGAGGTCTCACGTAAGAAGTTAAAAATACAATGTACCCCCCCCCCCCCCTTTACAATTGGTTCACTGTACAATCAAATCACATTACAACAAACTCAACATAGTAAAGTACCATTCACTATACGATGTGCAATAAGCGCCGGTCATTGTGATCACGTTTGTGAATTGAATTTTAATTCTATTAAACAGTGATTCTAATTAGCAAAAATAGGAGGAATATTATCCACAGGCTATAAAAGCAAAGATATATTAAGCACAAATTTACCCTTTATTACCTTACCAATTAAAAAATTAAATGATACACGAAAATCGGAAGAATATACGTGATAATCGGAATAATTAATATGTACTGTAATATGTACATACGAACTAGTTGACATTTGTGGGTGGGGATTAAAATTTAAAACAGTAAAAAGATAAGCAATCAATAACAAAGAACACGGCACACACAAATTGCAAGTAACACAGTACGTGCAAATGAGAATGGAGTAACGAGTTACAAAGCTTTAAAAATAGGAATAAAGAGAAGATCTGAAAATTAATTTTTTTATATGATTGAAGATTTCATGGAAGTGTAAACACATTTCACCATAAAAACCCACAGAATTCCAGCTGTCGGTATTATTGCAAATTCAGTAAGATCAAGTTTACTGTCCGTTTACGATAGATTTCACTAACAGGTGACTGCTAATTGTTTTTATTGTTTTATGGTTGTGACCTCCAGAATTTCGACCGAACCACGTGGTACCATCGGAGACAATCGTAGGGTAATCTCCAGTGCTGCTGTCCCAATTAAGCGAAGTAAACCCTGGCTATTTTCTCGATTGGTTTCTGCTTTTTAAGATTTGCCCCAAATAAGTGGCTGCTCCAATTAACCAGTGGCCGAAATAACCGGAATCCACTGTATATTCATATAATTTAAAATCATAATAAATAAATATAGATTGAGCATAAAATAACTTCCCATAGTCAAGTTATGACATTTTCAGTGCCAGGGGTGTTGCTGAGTGCCTTGATATGCAATCTGTTCAGTTAATAAGGCCAAAACTAGTATAATAACTAATCTTGATTAAAAATGTTAGTTTGTCAGGTTATTGACATTAAAGGTTCAGATAGGGCTGAAGCCATAGGATGAAGAAAGTAAGGTATAGTTGAAATATTTAAGTTTCTGTAAATAGCCAATGAATTCATGTGCTAATATTCAACATGCCATAAAATATTCTAAATTTCAAATCCAATATTGAATAAGATTAATTTAATTTAGAAAGAATAAAACCCTGATAGTCTAGTTTAATTTTTCCTTTTCCTATAATTTTTATCAACTGCATGGGTAAGAACAAAACTAATATTGCTACAAAAATGCTAAGAATGATGGAAATTAAATTTAATTCAAATAGCAGACCTGCCATTATTTTGATCTTATGTGACAAATTTGTTTATATGTTCATATCACAAATTTAAATAAATACACCAACTGTTTTGATTAAAATAGTTTAATACTGTAAAAATATTGGGTTGGCTCATCCGAAAACAGTAGCATGAATAGGGATAGGGGTGTTCGGCTCCACCCCATCTTGGAAGCTGTAGTCCTTGCAAGAGACAAGCGCTTCTCGTTTCCACATTCTCGAGCCACTTCCAGTTCTGGTGCATGTGAAAGTAATACTGAACACGTGCCTGGTCAGCCACGTGTGCCGTGAACCTGATACTAAAGGATGTGTTGCCCAAGTAGCATTGTTGTTGAGAAAGGAGGCGGACGCCCCTGAAAGCTACAATCATTGTTTTATCGCTTTTAATTTTCGTATTTTATTGTATTTTAACATTTTCGTAATATATTTTATTTTATTTTATTTTATTTTATAGTGAATCAGTTTTGTAAATATTATTTTACAGTATCCACTGTATCGCTTGGTACATTTTATCATTTTTATATTTTTACAGTATTAAACTATTTTAATCAAAATGGTTGGTAAATAAATACTATTTAAATTTGTGATATGAACTATTCTCCCAACCTTAGAGGCCTTTTTGAGGATATTGTTTATATGTATATTGAATAAATTTGAATAGTACTTTAATGTTAAATCATAGCTTTAACTAAGTATAAAGACATTCATGAGAATTTTTTGTACTTTTTTTTTTAAGTTTCAAGATGAATTTATTTCAAAATGCTTAAAACTGTTTAGTGCAATATAGCAAGTGGATAAATGTGCATAATAATTATAATATGAATTTAATTTTTCAATTTAATTATAATAAAAATTTTGCTATAACTTTAAGTGAATACAATCATATGTTTATATACATTTAAAAGGAGTTTTAGCTTATGAAACATGTTTCAATGCAGTGATGTTTGTGAAACAATATCTCAATGCAAAAATTTCTCTCATATGAGAGAAATTGTTTCTCAATGAGAGAAATTCAGTTGTCTATGTACAACAAAGCTTGCTGAGAACAAATTAAATAGAATAAAAAAAGATGATCCTGCCAGAGCCCTATCTTGTAAGGAACCATAAGACACCAATGTCAGAAAAAAAGCCAGTGGACAATTTTAGTAATCTCCAAACCCACCAAAGGTAGGTTTGAAAGGGCCATTACCCTGTGCTATAAAAATTGCAATCACATGAAGTACTTGACAAAATCACATGAAGTACCTGCCAAGTTGAGACTGAAGAAAACAAAAAAAAAAAAAAAAAAAAAAAACCCATTGAGCACGATAGGAGCTGTTTATTTTGACAATATTATTCATATTGATAAAGTAAACAGCTCTTTTCTGTCCATAAATGGCCTCCTATTTATGAATGAAGGAAAAATGAAATAGAATAATAACCTGTAATAAAAATGTTTTAAAACCCGAATATTATTCACCAGCTAGTTATAAAATTGGAACAGAAAATAATTCTTTCAAAAACACTAGCTGCCAAGGAGACAAGTCCATCTCAGCAAACTTTGTTATACTTTCATGTATGTGTGTGTGCTTTTTAAATTTCTTTAATACTCAATGCACTATAGTCAAAAATGGGTATATTCAAAATCCCTGTGTATTGTGCCTTTTCCATGCATATTTTATAAGCATTTATCCTTGACATTTTATAATGAAAAATTCTGAACTACATACTTCTACACTGCAATAACTAGCCTTGTGTTTTATTGTTACATTGCCATTTTACTTACTGTGCAGGCACAAATAGATACTTCCGAACCTGTGCTAACAGGATGGGAATTACAACATCCTTTGTCGACACAACAAATCCACGCAATGTAGATGAGGCTATTCAGCTATCGACAAAGGTAAATTGTATATGTATTTTTTGTAATTTATTATTTGCAACTTCTGACCTTTAGAAAACTTTATTTTATATCTCTCTCCCTCTCTCTTTACAAAAACATATGTCTAGAAAAGTATGTTTTGGATATAAAAATTATAATCAAGAATAATGTCTCCTCTCTGAAAATTAACAGGTTAAGCATTGTACTTTTGAAGTGATGTTTATGTTATGTATTTATGGTTACCATATTTGACATCATAATCCTAAGATCAAGAAACTCAAAAATTTGGACAAACCTTCCAGACTGCATACAGTGAGATTCTTGCCCTTGGTTTTATATATATATAGGGTGTCTCAAAAATACATGGCATAACTTCAGGAATGAGTTCCTCATATGTAGACAATAAAAATATTTTATATCAACATATGATATGCTTGGTTCCCAAGTTATTAACCGGAATGTCTTATCTCCCGCAGGTGATTTCCTGCACGCTTCATGCACAATGGCGCTTCTTCACATTTCAGTCACCTAGCTCGCAATTACCTGAATCTAAGGTTTCCTGGTCGGTGGACCAACTGCCTGGCCTCCACGCTCACTGATTTAAACCCACTAGATTTCTTCTTGTGGGGCCATTTAAAGTCATTGGTGTATTCGACTCCGGTAGCTGATGTGGAAACTCCGCAATCGAATTGTGGCAGGTTCTGAGACAATACAAAACATGCCAGGAATTTGGCATTGTCTTTGCGAGTCCATGAAATGTCGATGTGAGGCCTGTATTCAGGCAAAAAGGTGGACATTTTGAACAATTACTATAAGGTGATGTGAACAGTTAAGTGTCATAGACAGACCTTCAAAACTTGGAAACCAAGCATTTCCGGAACTATGTTGATATAAAATATTTTTATTGCCTACATATGAGGGAACTCATTTCTGAAGTTATGCCGTGTATTTTTGAGACACCCTGTGTATATATATATATATATATTTTTTTTTTTTTCTAGATATGATAGATTATGGTAGAGTAAAAATTTATCGGATTGGCAATAAGGTAGCAGGTTGAGTGAGATTAGGTGCAGTCTGCGAAAGACCTGTGCATCAAAAACGCCCAAATAATCTCTATATTAAAATTTACAAATAATTCTTCGCCTAATACAGATATATATACAGGGTGTCTCAAAAATATTGGTACAAACATTTAGGGGAGGTGGGTAACATCTAAAGGAATGTGAATCGCATAGGAACCCATAACCGGAAACGTCATGGGAAAGTAGCAGCAGAGACACAAGAAGCAGAAATAACACAAGACAGTAATTAGTGGCAAACATTTGTTTGACATAATATTAACAATGGAGTATGAGATGGATGCATTTCATGATGTTACAACAGATGCTTGAAGGTTCCACCATGAGACGCGATGCATGCGTGACACCGACACAGCATGGATTGGCGGACACGGTCGAACACACCTGGAGTTTCTTTGACAGTAGCAGCAGCGCAGATGAGTCTCGACACTAGATCCATTTCCGTCTCCACAGGCGATTCATACACGATGGATTTGAGGGTCCCCCACAGAAAGAAATCAAGGCTCGATAAATCAGGTGAGCGTGGGGGCTAGGCAACGGGTCCACCACGGCCAATCCATCGACGCCCAAAACACCTGTTCAAATGGTCACGAACACACCTTCCATAATGGGCAGGCGCCCCACATGTTGAAACCAAATGTTGCATCTCAGATTTGCTGAAACATCGTCAAGTAACCCTGGTAGAACTTGTTCAAGAAAGATCTGATATTTAGCGGAGTTCGTGCGGGATGGTAACAGGTATGGGCTGACTAAGCAGTCACCGACCATACCATCCCACACATTTATTGCAAAGCGATGTTGTGCCGAGGGCGCACACTGTGTGGGCCCTCTGCTAATCCATACACTAGGTGTATGTCTGTCAGCTCACAGTTTGTATATCGATGCATCCTCTTCGTGCCGCGACTACTGCTTGAATGAATAAACCAGAAATTTTCCCTCTAATCGCAAACTGATGAACAGCGCCATGTACCGACTTACGGTGACGTTTCTGGTTATGGGTTCCTATGCGATTCACATTCCTTTAGATGTTACCTACCTCCCCTAAAAGTTTGTACCAATATTTTTGAGACACCCTGTATATTTGAATAATGGCTTTAAAAGTTAGAATGAAATGAAATAAAAAATAAATAAATATAAAGCTATCATTAGAGGCAGCAAAATGCACATCCTCCACATGATGCTTAGTACATAATTAATATAAAAATAAAAATCAAATTAATACATACACCAGTAGCATGGCAAAACTGTAGAATGAAAAATTAACATAAAAATTAAATCAACAGGGAAGGGAAAAGTAAAGGTAACAAGACAATCTGTAGCCGAAAGTCTTGAAATAATTTAAAGTTCAATCTAATGATAGCTTTATATTTATTTATTTTTTATTTCATTTCATTCTAACTTTTAAAGCCATTATTCAAATATAAATCAGGTGGTAGTATTGGGTTTGACATGCTAAAGCTGCGCCTATACCGCCAGCTATATTTTATTTCTTTTTTCTGTCTATATAAGCTGGTTAAGCTTACATTATGTCAGGTGTGGCTCTGCTCTGGAGTGCTGGTCTGTTCTATAGTTTATTTCTCGCTGCATAAGGACCACCGCTATGCAAATCCTCTGCAATTGTGGGTCGATCGGGGGATGGAGGGGGTGGTTCGGTCCTTCAATCGGTTCATCTTTGCGACAATTTGTCTAGCGATTGAAATGCAGCAGTTCCATGTCCGTTATTAGCCTCGTTGTCCTCCGTCGATATGGAGCATAATGGTCAGTCTATTATTTTGTTACTTTGTTTTATTTTAGTAGTTCTTTTTAGTCCCATTTTGGTCACGTCTCTCGGAACTGGTACCTTACAATGGGGGGGGGGTGCTAAATTATTACATAATTGACTTTATTTTAAATTTAAAATGGATTTATTATTAATTGGGTTTAATTGAACTTCTAAATTATTTCAAGACTTTTGGCTACAGATTCAGTCTTGTTACCTTTACTTTTCCCTTCCCTGTTGGTTTAATTTTTATGTTAATTTTTCGCTCTACAGTTTTTCCATGCTACTGGTGTATGTATTAATTTGATTTTTATTTCTATATTAATTATCGATTTTATATATATATATATATACACAAGATATTTATTTTTATTTCAAACTATAAAGCTTAAGTCTTTACACAACGAATTACCAGGAACCCTGCTAAAGGACAGGGATTTACACTCACTCCCGGTAATTTTCCGAAGTAGTTTGCTGTCTTTACCTCTACTTTCATCTTTATGCTATCTAGCTCTTTTATCTTATGCCTCAAAATCTATTAGAGTAATTCAAGGGAGATTGAGATACTATTGCTATACTTGTTGCCTATTTCTTTCGCCTAATTTTTTGGGCCTATGCCCTCACTATTCTTGCCTCCTGTCCATTTTGCTATGGAAACAGAAATACTTGTGTAAATATTCCATTAATGTTTAAGAGTTTGGCTATCTGTAGGGCTAGCAGTTATATTTTGCAGTCTGGCTTTCTAATTTTTTATAATGAGTTTCATATTTATTTTGGTTACATTAGCTCATTTAGCTACTTAAATTTAATCTTAAAGCTATTATGTATACTATATTTAGTATATATGAATATGGTGAGGCTGGCATGTAACTAGCAGAAACAGATAGCTCATGTTGTTATTGATGGCATATATTGAGAGGCGCTATCCCCGTTTGACATGCCTTTTGATGTAAGCCTTATTCAGTAATGACATTATGGTAATATTGATTGTTTATTTTGTTAATATTGGAATTAGTGTGGCTTAGCTATATATTGAGACAGTTAGGGCCCTTTGTAGGTTATGGTTACACCTTTTTCTTAAGCTTTATAGTTTGAAATAAAAATAAATATCTCGTATTTTTGTAAGCTTATGTAATGTTCAATCATTTCTGATGGCATTAAGCTGTCCTGTCCTGTCCTGAATATATCAGTTGTTTAAATGATCTAAATTATTTGGATATTAGTATTAATTCTGCTTTTATATATATAAAGTATGAGTCATATGGTGCAAGGATGTCCCAAGCTTTGCTGCCAGCCAAAAGGTGCCTCCATAGCCAGGTGGGAAGGAGCAGCAGTGCATAGCACACGCTTCTTGAGTAGACCGGGGTTCGAGCCAGTCACCACCAAATACGGAGGATGCAGAAAGGTTAGGGAATGACCACTGCATATTCCCGGAGCAATATGGTCTTAGTTGCTAATGCTCCTTAAAAAAAAAAAAAAAAAAAAACCAAACCAAATAACAATAAATAAGCCCCAGCCAAAAAAAAATAATTATTAAAATAAATTAAATATATAATAAACTATCATATAGTTAATTATGAATTAAATAAATAAACTATCACTGATAGTTTATTTAATTTATTTCTTCTTCATGTAGGTACCTATTCACCTGAATTTCCTAACCTGTCAGTCTCAGTTAACCATGGAGGTGACTTATTCTAGTAAATAACAACTTGCTAAAAGAAATTCCTACAATTCATCTAAACCTTTTTCCCTGTAATTTGAATTAAGGGATAGCAAAAATTGCTATCCTTCTCAAAGCCGTATAGACCTCAATCAGGTCCCCGCTATGGTACCCGATTGCCCAGATTTGTAGTTCACATATTTGACATCTTTCCTTATTACAAGTGCCCTTTTGCCAATCTCACTAAGCCAGTTGCTCATCTTTGTACTTTTTCAAGAAGCTCAATATCTTTCTTTAGGTGCAATCTCCATACTTGGACAGAGTAGTATTCCAAGTGTGGTCTTACAATTGCCTTATACAGTAGGATTATGACCTTATCTCTACAAGCAAATGTTCAATAAATTGATAGGACACCATGGGCCCTCCTTGCCACCTGTCTGTGTATAGAGAACTTCATGTCCACTTGTATTGTAATCCTCAAATCCCTTTCTTTCTCTATTGTTCTTAATTCATCTCACTAAGTGTATAATTGTATTTATAAATAATATTGATGATGGTATATCAAGCTTAATGTCCAAATTTGCAGCATATGAAGGTTGGCAGGGTTGTTAAGGACACTAATGACAGTGTGCTGCTGCAACAGGATCTAGAAAAGTTGAGCAAATGGGCTGAGAGGTAGCAAATGAAGTTTAACATTGACAAATGTAAAGTACTATATATGGGAAGCAATAACCCCAGAGTAACGTATCAACTCTGTTGTACTACACTGACAGTGGTAGAGAATGAAAAGGACCTGGGGGTAATTGTGCAGGCAGATATGAAGTTTTCTGAGCAGTGCAGACAGTCTGCAAGAGTAGCTCATGGTGTCTTGTCAATAATATACAGGAATTTTTCTAGCAGGGATAAGGAGGTGATTATCCCTTTGTATAAGGCAATGGTCAGGCCACACCTTGAGTACTGTATACAGGTCTGGAGTCCTCATTTTAAGAAGGATATAGAGCTGTTGGAACAAGTGCAGAGAAGGGCAACAAGATTAGTGAATGAAACAAAGGGTTGCTCTTACGAAGAAAGCCTTACGTTTTGCAAATTACAGTTTCTGGAGACTAGGCACCTGCGAGGTGATCTGATTGAGGTGTATAAAGCCTTGAATGGTTTGAGCATGCTCACTGCTGATGGGATTCTTCCTCTTGCTCAGAATAATCACCTGAGAGGGCATAAATTCAAATTGAGGAAAAACAGATGTAGGATAGATGTGTAGAAGTTGATAGCCTAAATAAATTTAAGGCTGAGCTGGACAGGTATTTGGAATGAATAGAGGGGTGAAATGGGAGCAGGTTTTTTTTTTTGGCTGATGCTGCTTCTTGCATCATATGCCTATGCTAATTTATTTTGAGGTTACTGTTCCCCAAGTGTAAGACCTTTCAAAATGCAAAGTTTTACACATTTTGCAATATATTAGATCGTCAGTCTAGGAAATCAGTATTTACTATTTATGAACTTGTAGTTAATATTAAGTGAGGTTAGCAAACATTATGAAAAAGTGCACCAAAAAGTAGAGAGTGGCAGCAAGTGAACTTTTATACTTTCTTAGACTAAGTTCAGATTTCATGACATTACATTTTGCATTTTAGTTTCCTCAGTAATACAAATTACTTGTTTAATACACTGGTGCTTATACTATATCATTTTATTTTTTATTCTTTTATAGATGGTATGGTTGGAAACTCCAACAAATCCAACTATGAAACTTTCAGATATTAAGGCCATTTCAGCAATTGTCAGAAAGCATTCCAGAATCATTCTAGTTGTTGATAATACCTTTATGTCATCTTATTTTCAGGTAATAATGTACCAAAATTATATTGCTGTTATTTACACTACTATTACTACCACATACCCATTCAACAAATTAGTTCTTAAGTGATTTTGAAAATATTTGTAGCAGACAGTAAAAAAAAATTTCTTTTAACAGCAACCACTGGCCTTAGGAGCACATGTTGTGATGCATTCCTTAACTAAATACATGAATGGTAAGATGTTCATTTCAAATTATGTTTTGTAAATCCATTTTTATCATCTTCATTCAGAATTGAAACAGAAGTCAATATGCTACGATATCCAAATGACATTTTCTTTTAGAAAATTTGTCTTAAACCATCAACCACATCATAAAACTAGTATTCACTATAGATGTTTATATGTATGTGGGTTTGATAGCAGAGAACACACTGCTATTTGTACAATGCCTTCATTATATTATGCAAATATAATGAACATTTTATGCCTTCATTATATTATGCAAATATCTTTATGGTTTAAACCAGCTTGGGTTTTTGATTCTTGAAAATTTTTCTCTAGAAAAATGATTGCTGTCAAAACTCATCACCAGTGTAAGGTTTAACATTTATTTTACAAGACAAATTGATAATTTTTTTAAGAATATTTAAGAAGAAAAACTTTAATAAATTAAGGGTACAAAAGTAGTTTTCTACAAACCACCAAACATTGTTCAGCTAAAAGTTATTTAAGAGCATATTTGGGGTTAAGCAGGTTATCTGATAGAAGTCACATCACAAGTACAAAACTTTAAAAAGGAGAGTGGGTTTTTTTAGCTTTGCACCTACTAAGTTGAGCAAGTTGAATGCTGTTGGGATTCTTCCTCTTGCTTAGACTAAAAACCTGAGGGGTCACAGTTTCAAATTGAGGAAAGATAGTTGTAGAATAGATGTGCAGAAATTGCCTTTAGCCAGGGTAGTTGATTGGTGGAACAGGCTTCCATTTTTTGTTGTGGAAGCTAATAGCCTAAATAAATTTAAGGCTGAGCTGTACAGGCATTTGGAACAAATGGAGGGGTGAAATGGGAAGTTTTTTTTTTTGCTGATGCTGCATAGGCTTACTTTCTTGCATCGTATGCCTCTATTAATGTTAAGCTTAGCTTAGTAGGTCAGTCAGTTATATTTTTTTGTAAGTCTGAACCATGCACTCCAGTCCAGAAGAAGAATGTAAGATGGCCTTTGAAACTTTAGCTTCACTTCACTTAACCTTAATTACTTAAGGTTGGCAATGTTAAAAAAAAAAAATGTCATTTAATTATACATTATATTAAAATATTAAATTGAAAGTATAAAAAGGGGGGCTTCTCTACCTAAAACTAATTAATGTTTCAGACTAGAGCATTCTGACAAATTATATCACTTTTCAAAAGACTAAAAAAATAGCAGCTTTATGTGATAATCTTGTTCTTAGTTTTGTACAAAAGTATTAAATGGAAATGTTTTTCTTTCATTTTGAGTTGAAATCAATATTATAGTTGACAATACACTCAAAAGAAACTTTAATTTATTTTAATTATATTGCCTTTTTCATAAATACTATTTAAATCCTACCAAAGAGATAAATTTTACGTCATAAAATTAAATAAAATTTTCATCTCCTTTTTTCTAACTAAGGCTTTTTTTTTTCATGTAAAATTTGTTGGAAGTGGAATTTCTCCTTGTGACTTTAACATCTTTTGACCTCTTTTTCCATATACATGAAATAAAATCTTTCTTATTTTAAAACAGGGCATTCTGATGTAGTAATGGGAGCAATAGCCACAAATTCAAAGGATGTATGTGAAGAATTAAAGTATCTTCAGAACTGTAAGCGTAACTGGAATTTTATAAAATAAAAGTTTATAAGGTAAAAAAATAAGCTATAGTAACTTGATTAGTTGCTCAGGATTTTTGGTGAAACCGTTTTAATTCTCATATAATATTTCAGCAACATTGATTTCATTACAGTTTCAAATAACTATGTTAGACCTCTTTTCTAACCCTATAAGTAAAGATTTTTCTGAACTGTGCTGTACAAGAAATAAAAAATAAAAAAAAAATCAGAACAAAAGATCTTTATTTAATGTGGAAATTCAACAGATGTCAATATAAAGTAACACCCCCATCCCCTCTAATAGCAGAGAAAACTGTTATTAATGTCTTAGCATTGAGTCAGAAAGGTGCTTTATATTCTCTTGAGGAATATTCTTCTGTCTTTTTTCATAACAAGACTACACATACCATCTGTATGTGGGAAACCTTAAACCACTTCTGATGGAAAATACTGAAATTCTCTCTCTCTCTCTCTCCCTCCCTCCCTCCCTCGTGAAAGTCATAATAAGGATAACCACCATGGTTATGGCTGGTTTAAGTAAAAAGCTCTAAGTTTCATACTTTCCTAAGTGATATGCTTCCCTAACCTGTTAATCAACTATTTTATCTTCTGTTGAGCATGTCTTGGATATGCCCAGTAGATGGTACATCAGGTGACTTAACAAGTCAGGAAAGCATGTCAGCATTAATGATATCAGTCTGAACATTGTCCTTTGAAAAACAGAAAAATAATGGGTCTAAGTACAGTCACAGTGTAATATTAACTTATTAGGTTACCTTTCACAAAACCTAGCAGTGAACAGCTGTTGTAAGAGATGGTTATCTCATATCATTGTTTTCCCTAAGTGTAGTACCACAAGTGCATGGTACTGCACTTAGGGTGGTAGAAAGTGAAAAAGACCTGGGAGTAATTGTGCAGTCAGATGATGTTTTCTGAGCAGTGCAGACAGCCTGCCAGAGCAGGTCATGGGGAATAGGAGAATTTTATAAGGCAATGGTCAGGCTACACCTTGAGTACTGCATACAGGTCTGGAGGCCTCATTTTAGGAAGGATGTAGAGTTGCTTGAGTGTGTACAGAGAAGGGCAACAAGATTGGTGAGGGGAACAAATGGGTCCTCTTACCAAGAAAGGCTTAAGTTCTGCAAATTGCAATGGCTGGAGACTAGGCACCGACGAGATGATCTGATTGAGGTGTATAAGGCCTTGAATGGGTTGAGCACACTGAATTCTGAGAGATTCTTCCGCTTGCTCAGATTATGAACCCGAGGGGCATAAATTCAAATTGAGGAAAGACAGTTGTAGAATAGATGTGCGGAAATTTACCTTTAGCCAGCGGGTGGTTAATTGCTAGAACAAACTTCCATCTGTCGTGGAAGTTGATAGCTTAAATAAATTCAAGGAAGAACTGGACAAACTTTTAGAGGGAATGGATGTGTGAGATTTTTTTTTTTTTTTTGACTGATGCTA
The DNA here is from genome assembly GCF_048544385.1 of Mastigoproctus giganteus. Taxonomy (NCBI): domain Eukaryota; kingdom Metazoa; phylum Arthropoda; class Arachnida; order Uropygi; family Thelyphonidae; genus Mastigoproctus; species Mastigoproctus giganteus. Next base: position 25,182,491 of record NC_143578.1, on the reverse strand, counting down.
CATAAGCTCATACACTTGCCTTCTTGCATTACATGCCTCCATTACGATTACTATTGTGATTACTATTGCTTTGTATTGGGGAATGCTTTTTTTATACCATTCCCTAAACAAGATCCTTGACTCAACAAAATCAATCCATCCATTCTTCACTCCAGCTATCTCTGCACCACTGAAGTAGTTGTTGTTGTTATTTGGTTTTTAGGAGCATTAGCAACTAAGGCCATATTGCTCCGTGAAGTAGCTGTACGTGATGAGATGTGGTGAGGGGAGTTGACACAGCATACATTGTGAAAATATTGCTGAGTTTATGCAGTATTGCCTCTGCCAGTCAACTATTAATTGCCCTTCTTGGGGATATCATTAGTAGTTGATGCTCCCAAGGTGAGAATTAATATTATCTCTAATCCCTCTCAGAGAGAGACAGATTTCAATCAAAGCCTGTCAGTGAATTATCCAATTCTCATACTTTATTTAATCACTCCAGTACCTGGGCTGTGGGTATGTGTTGTGCTATCCACTAGTGCCATTGACCAGCCACCTTAGGAACTCATCCAAGGTGGAATAGCAATTTTCTGGGTCAACCAACCAAGCTCCATGATGCTGGATTGTCCATTCAATTGGTATGGGGCACAAGCCAAAAGTTTCCAGATTTAGGGCAATAAAATTAATTTATACTTAAGCGTTGTTCCTGTTTCTTTCAAACTAGGCTTCTACAGATTTATACATTGATCCGGCACCTCTCCCACTGTTTGAGGCAACTCTCGAACTGCCATTCCAACACTTTCTGCGATGTCTTTGAATATTCATCCTTTTAATTAGATTTTCATTTTGGGGAACAGAAAGAAGTCACAGGGAGCCAGGTTGGAAGAATCGGGAGGGTGGTGGGGGGGGACCATTTCCATTGGCTAAAAACTGCTGAATAGACTTGTGATGTAGAAGCCAGAAGCAGTTTAGACTGGATTTGCAGGATTTTCTTTTAGCCAGCAAGCTGTTAATTGCTGGAATAAGTTTGCACAGGTAGTTGAGGCTGACACCTTGGGAAAATTCAAAGTTCAACTGGATAGAAATTTACATGAGGAGGAGTCAAATTCTATTTTATTTTTTAGTTATTGAATTAATATTTTTTGGCTGGTGCAGAAAAAGCATTGGGCTTCATTTGCACTATATGGTTAATACTAAGAATAGATCCTCAGTTTGGCCTGAAATCTATAGATGACTGGTAATATTGAGAGTGAATGCAGCTTCTAGTCTTCTGATCTATTACCAAACAGAACAAGACCCACTTGTGTAGCAGAAGACCATGACCATTGTACACAGCAGGAACTTGTGTTTAAAAGTTGCAAATTTTTTATTGTTGTAATTTGAGGTAGTATTATCATTTCCTCAGATTTGTAAAAAAAAAAAAAAATTTTTTTTTATTTTTATTTTTTTTTTAGTGTGTGTAGAGAGCATAGTAATCATTAACTTTATAGGTCAGTGAAGTTAACATGAATTTTTGACTGATTAAAGTATTTTATTGGAATAATATATTCATATGGGCAACTGAAAAATAGCAATGGTCAGCCAGTGAGGAATAGTAATACAGGATCATTTAGCTAGAAATGAAATTCTATCTAAATGTTAGCCAAGCTACCTTCTTGCTTCATTTTGTAACAGCCATGAACCTGAAGAAAGCAAGGACGAATAGTTTTATATGAATATAAATTATGGAGAAAATAGATTGAATTATCATAAAACAACTGGACGTACTAAACTGTGTTGTACAAAAGAGTTGATATTTTTCCTACAGTGTTATGCTATGAGATTGCATTCCCTGTCTTCCTAATTCATATGATTTTTTTCTGTTTTAAAATAAAGTAAATTCCTGTTTATTATTTTTAAAATGTCTGAATAATGTCCCAGTTTGTCAGATTGCTCTCACTCACTCACTCTCTTTCTTTCTTTCTTTTTTTTTTAACCTTGCAGCCCTTGGGCCAGTTCCTTCGCCATTTGACTGCTTTTTAGTAAACCGTGGACTAAAGACACTTGCAGTACGAATGAAGAAACACATGGAAAATGGCTTAGCTGTGGCACGTTTCTTGGAAATTCATCCTTGTGTAGACAAAGTAGTTTATCCAGGTCAGTTGTAGTTTTATGGATAATGAACAAGGTATTTAAACAAATAAACATAGATAGACAAAATATTTAAAAACATAAATACTTTGTTTATACATGGTGATTTAATGTTTTTTTTTCCCTTAATATTATGTGGAAGGAGAAAATTTCAGTGAATGTTTCTGAACCAGTTATTCTTTGTTATAAAACAAATTTTTACTAATCAGTAATTTTCCTATATTATATTATAATAGTATGAAACTTTGATCTTACATTTATAAAGAGAACAAAAACACTTTCCAAGAAGAAAGGAAAATTTAATATTGGTTTCAAAAAGGAAAAAAAAAATTAAAAAATAAACTGTGTATTTTAAATCTAGAAACATATTCATGGCTGGTTTGCATTCTTCTGTGTCATGAAGATTTTCAGTATACCTAATGGGGTAAACTGTGGAATCCAGGTCCACTTTCAGTATACATGACAATTTGGTGAAAGAAAGTTCAGTGTATGTGGGCATGCCAATTTGTCAACAGTGAGTTTTATACTCATGTGCAGTGAATGGGCTGTGAGTGTTGGTAAGCAAAACAAGAGCCCAAGAGTAGAGAAATCAAATGAAAGTTACTTCTTTTTTTTTTTTAATAGAAAGTTGTGGAAGTCCATACTACTCTAGTAGCATGAAATGTTTCAGGGTTGAAAAATAGGAAGAACCTCACCAGAAGAAGTAATTGAAATAAACACCAGAAGTAAAGAAATGAAGGATGTTATTTTTTGAATGGAACAGATCAGAAAGCAAGAAAGCACTTTTTGAAACAAAAATAAACAAAAATCAGAAGTAATGCAAGTAAATGAAGAAGGTTTCTGAATTTTTTAATAGAAGGTTGTTGATGTGTATAGTATTCTAAAACCATGGATGGGCTTAACTTACTGACAGAAATTGAACTTGCAGTTTTTAGATACTGATTCCAAATCTGTAATTGATTTTGTTCTGTCACATCAGTTTTTTGTGCAAAATTAAAATATAAAAATGTGCTACCTGTAATATGAAAGTAAAGCAAAAAAGTAAAGGCAATTTATTTTTTATTAAATCAAGAAAAGATAAATATGCAGAAATTTTAGTATTATTTTTCCATATTTGGCCCTGGGTTTCTCCAGACACTTCTCAAGTTGGTCCATAAGCTCCTTAATGCCTTCCATATTTGTTGACTTCATCATTTTAAAATCAACATCTACATAATGCTTTTTTCAGAGGGCCAAAAAAGGTGATAGTATGTAGGGGCAAGATCTGTTCTATATGCTAAGTGAGGGAGACGTTCAGAACAAAGTTTTTGAATCATTTCAACAGTTGAAGGGGCTGAATGAGGTCAAGCATTGTCGTGCTGTAGCAGAATGCCTTTTGATGGCAAATCTCTACAAATAAAGTTTAAATTTTCCATCTGACCTGGCACAATATCTATGTGCCATTGATAATGTTTCCTGGTAATGTTCTAGAATAAGCCCATTCAGATCCCAAAACAGTGTCAGTGTGACTTTGATTGAAAAAGTCACATTTCAGTTTTTTGGTTGTTGAAAATTGACATTCACATTTTTTTTTTTTTTTTTTTTTTGGCTCATGGTATTTCCACTCCATGCTTTGCTGCTTGCTTTCATCTCCCATAACATTTATCATAGGACTGCCCTTCCCTCATCATTCTACTGCTGCAAAAATTGCATAAACTGCAGCCATTATCAACCCACTGCAGGATGGAAGCCTTCTCAACAATTCATGTTGAGGGAAATGGATGCTGTAGTAGTCTGCCACGCTGGTCCAGAGCAGGTTGGCAGATTGACCGTATTTAGCAGTCAGGGGCTTGAACCCCGGTCTAATCAAAGAGCATGTGCTACTGCACTCCCAAAAAATTGCATACAAATCATCTCCAAATTCTTCAGTTTATACTCATCCGAGAAAGGTTTGATTTTGTACAAACGTTGCAATATTTAAGGGAAGGTGTTCTGTATGATTGAATGCATAGAATTGCAGCTTATGCCCACCTTTCTGGCAACATCAAATACAGTAATCCATCTGTTTTCTTGAATGAGCATTAGCTGATCAAGCTATTGCTTGATCAGCTAATGATAAACAATGCTGATCAAGCATTGTCTATGATAAACAATACTGAATGCTGATAAACAATAGTATTGTTTATCATTGTCAGATGGCCTTCACCAATCACACTTGTTCTGCCACTTCTAAATCTTTCCATCCATTTGTACACCTTTCTTTGACTAATACACTTTTGTCTGTATTGTGCTAACGTTCTTCTGTGAATCTAGGAGAGTTTTGATGCCTTTTGACCATAAAAACTGATCATAGCTTATTGTTCACTAATGGCATAATTAGAAAGTGGCATAATTAGAGCTTACATGATTACACCTTAACTCTCTAAAACAGACTGAGTGCAGGCAACTAACAACACACATAGACCTGTCTAACAATATAGGAGATATTATGACCTTAGGAGCAAGTTCTGACATGTTAATTTTACACACACACACAAATGCCTTTACTTTTTTGATTTACTCTTGTAAAATTTATATGAATTTTGAACATTCAGCAGTTTTCAGTAGAGTATTAAGAAAAAATTATAACATACACAGGTATACTTGGTCATCTCACAATTAAAAGAAAGTTGAGGGAAATGGATGCTGTAGTAGTCTGCCATGCTGGTCCAGAGCAGGTTGGCAGATTGACCGTATTTAGCAGTCAGGGGCTTGAACCCCGATCTACTCAAAGAGCATGTACTACTGATTAAAACCTAATTAAATCAATAATTTAATTAGTGGTTTAATTATGTTTCTCTTGTACAGGTATGAATTTATACTTTTTTTTTTACTCAATCACATGAATCCCTTTTCATTCAAACATCTTTAGGTGTTTGAATGAAGTTTACATTCATTCGGTTTCATTCAAAATTCAGTGAAATTTAATTTTATTCAAATGCCTAATGGTGTTTGAATGAAGCAATAAAATGGCAGAATTATTTTATTGCCTCATTCCCTGTACCTGCCCTGGAATTTTTATTTTTTTTTTTTAACTCTCTTCTGTGATCTTTAGATATCTTGGAGAAACCTTTTATCCTAATCTACACTCAGTGCACAAGTTTTTCTGGGCAGTATGGTGTTAATAGTCTCCTTGTATAGTCGCTTTAATCACAAATGCCTATAGGTTTTCAAAACACTCTGGAATGCTAACTAAGCCTCCACTTATTTCTGAGATGTAGAAGTTTCAAAATTATCATCTTTAACAGCTCTCTGCTTTGCAGCCATCAAAAACACCAGAATTGAGTTTGATGGACTACAGTCAGAGAGCATCACTTAATTCAGGATGAAATTTTGAAACAGCATACCAGAAATAGCCTCTCTCTCTTTATATATGACATTAAAATAAATTGTATTGTTAGTCCCAGTTTTATATGAAGCAGTGGCAGAAGTACTTTGTTTGGAGAGACTAAGTGGCTCATTAATGACATTTTTGTTCTAACTGTGAAATTTGTCTTTTTGGCCAGATCTTTCTAATCTGATGATCAGCTTTAGCTCTGCTGTCCCATTTGCACAGAAAGCAAGGGAATTTTGTATAACCTGGCTGTTGTCCAGGAAGTATGGTTTATCACCTCTGAATAACCATGTTTACTGCAAGCTATTCATTCATGAATACAGTGTTTCATGTTTCCCAAACAAGAATTTGACTGTTTTACATTTTCTTTAAGTGACCAGAATTAAGGATAACTTGTTCACATTGTGTAGCAAAAATTCCTTTTAAGCTCATCATTTAGCTGCCAACAAAAAATTTCTATTCTGATGGATCATATGTAATATCCAGTTCATTGATTAAACTGTTAACTTCTGTATGGAATGCAAGAGTCCCCTCTTTGGAGTAGAAATTAATGAATTCTTTTTCTTTATATCTCTAATAAGCAAATGACATGTCAGGTGCCAACAGATTCCTCTTCACTCATCTAGTATTCAGATAATTCGGAGCTGCTGTCTGAATACTGGGCTTGTACTGAAGCTGTCAATCAGTGACAAAGCCAAGAGGATGGAAATTTGTTGGTAAATTCCACTATGGTTACAATTTTGTGATCTACTGCAGCTCCCATGTTTTCTTGTTGATGAATAAAAAGTTCAAGATATCCTCTATCACTTCGAAGGGGTTTCAGGTTTGAATCATGTACCCTGTTCATCATGCAGTAATGTTTTAGTTTTGTAAAGGTTTATGGAATTCCTATATTCAGGGGGGGGGAGATGAATAGTTTTTAGCCAATTTGGATATTGCATTGCAGTTTTGTTCTTGGTATTTGATATTCTGTAATATTGCACATACAAAAATAGAAATGTGATGTGTGGTCTTGGGATAGAGAGCTTTCAGTTTCTTTTATTGATTTTCAAAATTTCCTAGCAGCTGGCTCTGTGGAGTGAGTTTCTTTATATATTTTTAAAAAATATGAAAACTTTGTACATTGCACATAAACACATTTCAATTTTAATTTATTCTTATTTTTACTTGCCCAGTGTTAGAGTGAAATTCAAGACCCCTGGTCAGCGTGAAGTGGAAAAGACCAAACCCTCCAGCATATGACAGCACAACAAAACAAATGGCCCTCAGTCCCCAGCGGCTTTCACTCCCCTCTTACGGCAGCAAGATGATCAGAGTGGAAGCAGAGGGTGCTAAGAATCTCTGGGTACGACCAGGCTGCCATGCATGGAAACTGAACTTGGCCTATTACAGCATAAGATCGCTCATCGGTGAAGAGAGAATATTAGAGCTGGAAAGGGAATTAGAAAACGTGAATTGGAATATCATCGGTTTGGCTGAAACAAGAAGAAGAAATGAATCACTTATAAGTTTATCAAGTGGAAATCTGCTGTACACCAATGGAAACAGTGAAAGGAGTGAAGATGGAGTTGAGTTTCTGGTCCATAAAGATTTAAAAAAACAACATTTTGGAATTCAAAGGTACATCACCAACGGTGTCAAGACTAATACTCATGATTTCTAAGGTACAAGCTAAAGGTTATAATGATTTATGCACCAACATTGAGCCATGATGATGAAGAGGTTGAAGAAATGTACACTGAAATTGAGAGTCTTCTAGATGAGCAGAAAACCCACTACACTATTATTATGGAGGACTTCAGTGTTAAGGTTGGAAAAAGACAAAACAGTGCAGAAAGGGGAACTATGGGAAATTTTGGAATTGGTGAAAGAAATGAAAGAGGTGAAAGACTTGTGGAATTTGCAGAATCTCAAGGATTGTCAGCAATGAATACTTTTTTCAAGAAAAGGGTGAACAGAAAGTGGACATGGAAGAGTCCAAATGGATTAACAACTAATGAAATCGACTTCATCCTCACTAACAGAAGATACATCGTAAATGATGTTACCATCCTGAATAAGGTAAATGTTGGAAGTGATCACAGAATGGTAAGATGTACACTTTGTCAGCCCTGTTTTGTCATCTGATTCATGTGTGATGATGAGGTCTAGGATATTATTTTCTATAGCACTGTCCCTGACATGTTGATACAAATAACAGTCATGTAGGAAAGGAAAAGAAAAAACTGATTTGAGTAAATAATACAAAGGCCTTTGAGATAACAGAAGAGGAGAAAAAGCAGTATGTACTGGAACTTAAGAACAAGTTTGAGCTTCTGCAAACTGCTCAGGACCATGATATCAACGAGGAATATTACAACTTTCTGAAAGTGATAAAGCCCAAGAAACCTGTAGGTAAAAAGAAATCCAAAGAAGAAAAAATCAGTCAAGAAACACTTGTCATGATGAACCGAAGATGCAAATGAAGAGCAAGAAAAACACTGACAGGGACAAAATTGAGTATACTGAGTTACGCAAAGCCATTAAAAAGAGATTCAGAGAGGACATAAGAAGATTTAACACAAGAAAAGTAGAACAAGCATTAAGGGAAAACAAAGGACTTAAATCAGCAGCCATGAGCAGTAATACAGAAAGACAAATGATACTGAAACTGAAGAATAGCAAGGGTGTACTTATAAATAGCAGAGAAGGCATAATTCAAATAGCAAAAGACTACTATAGAGAATTATACAAGGAGCGAGGGAATGATGCCAGCAGTGGGGGAAGATGGATCGGAAACTAGCATTAGCATTAGTAGAGGCATATGATGCAAGAAAGTAAGCTTATTCAGCATCAGCCAAAAAAAAAAAAAAAAACACCACTCCCATTTCACCCCTCCATTCGTTCAAAATACCTGTCCAGCTGAGCCTTAAATTTGTTTAGGCTATCAACTTCAACAACAAGTGATGGAAGTCTGTTCCACCAACCAACTACCTGCTGGCTAAAGGCAAATTTCCGCACATCTATCCTACATCTTCTTTCCTCAGTTTGAATTTATGCCCTCTCAGGTGATTATTCTGAGCAAGAGGAAGAATCCCATCAGCATTGAGCATGCTCAAACCATTCGAGGCCTTATACACCTCTATCAGATCACCTCGCCGGTGCCTAGTCTCCAGACACTGTAATTTGCAAAACTTAAGCCTTTCTTCGTAAGAGCAACCCTTTGTTCCATTCACTAATCTTGTTGCCCTTCTCTGTACTCATTCCTGCAGCTCTACATCCTTCTTGAAATGAGGCCTCCAGACCTGTATACAGTACTCAAGGTGTGGCCTGACCATTGCCTTATACAAGGGAATAATCACCTCCCTATCCCTTCTAGAAAAATTCCTGTATATCATTGACAAGACACCATGAGCTACTCTTGCAGCTCGTCTGCACTGCTCAGAGAACTTCATATCTGCCTGCACAATTACCCCCAGGTTCTTTTCATTCTCTACCACTGTCAGTGTAGTACCGCAGAGTTGATATGTTGCTCTGGGGTTACTGTTTCCCATATGTAGTACTTTACATTTGTCAATGTTAAACTTCATTTGCCACCTCTCAGCCCATCTGCTCAACCTTTCCAGATCCTGTTGCAGCAGCTTAGCATCAGTAGTGTCCTTAACAACCCTGCCAACCTTTGTATCATGTGCAAACTTGGACATTAAGCTTGATATACCATCATCAATATCATTTATAAATACAGAAAACAACAACGGACCCAACACTGAACCCTGAGCAACTCCACTAATAACATTAGTCCACATTGAGCAGTGTCCATTGATTACCACTCTCTGTCTTCTGCCACTCAACCATCCCTTTATCCATAGCAGCAATTTGCCTCCAATGCCACACTGCTCCAATTTGTGCAGCAGTCTTCCATGTGCAACAGTATCAAAAGCCTTTCTAAGATCCAAATATATGATATCAAAGTTATTCCCTGCATCCAGTTCTTTTGTGACTACATCATAGTATCCAATCAAATTGGTCAGGCAAGACCTTCCCTTAACAAAACCATGCTGTGTCTGAGCTATAACTGAATTCTTGTCTAGATGATCCTGCAGTGCTTCTTTAACCAGTGCCTTCATTAATTTTCCTGGAACAGAAGTTACACTAACAGGTCTATAATTACTTGTGTCAGCCTTTGATCCTCCTTTGTGAATTGGGGTTACATTTGCACATCTCCAGTCTATGGGTACCTCCTCAAACTAGCAACACATACAACATACCCGATATTCTTCCTGATGAGGTAGAACATGCATTGAAGAAAATGAAGAATCAGAAATCCCCATGGGAAGATGAAGTTACTGTAGAGTTGTTAAAATTGGGAGGAAGAGACATAACACAAAAACTGGCAAGGCTCTTCACAAAGTGCATTAGAAAAGGTGTGACGCCTAAGCAGTGGAATAATGCAATCATAGTTTTGCTGTATAAGAAAGGAGATAAATCAGAAATTGGAAATTATTAGCATTAGCATTAGCATTAGTAGAGGCATTTGATGCAAGAAAGCAAGCTTATGCAGCATCAGCCAAAAAAAAAAAAAAAAAAAACCCACTTCCACTTCACCCCTCTGTTCGTTCAAAATACCTGTCCAGCTGAGCCTTAAACTTATTTAGGCTATCAACCTCCACCACAAGGGATGGCAGTCTGTTCCACCAACCAACCACCCGCTGGCTAAAGGCAAATTTCCGCACGTCTATCCTACATCTGTCTTTCCTCAATTTGAATTTATGCCCTCTCGGGTGATTTTTCTGAGCTAGAGGAAGAATCCCATCAGCATTGAGCATGCTTAAACCATTCAAGGCTTTATACACTTCTATCAGATCACCTCGCTGGTGCCTAGTCTCCAGACACTGTAATTTGCAAAACTTAAGCCTTTCTTCGTAAGAGCACCCCTTTGTTCCATTCACTAATCTTGTTGCCCTTCTCTGTACTCGTTCCAGCAGCTCTACATCCTTCTTGAAATGAGGCCTCCAGACCTGTATACAGTACTCTAGGTGTGGCCTGACCATTGCCTTATACAATGGAATAATCACCTCTTTATCCCTGCTGGAAAAATTCCTGTATATCATTGACAATACTCCATGAGCTACTCTTGCAGCCCGTCTGTACTGCTCAGAGAACTTCATATCTGCCTGCACAACCACCCCCAAGTCCCTTTCATTCTCTACCACTGTCAGTGTAGTACCACAGAGTTGATACGTTGCTCTGGGGTTGCTGTTTCCCATGTGTAGTACTTTACATTTGTCAATGTTAAACTTCATTTGCCACCTCTCAGCCCATCTGCTCAACCTTTCCAGATCCTGTTGCAGCAGCATAGTGTCAGTAGTGTCCATGACAACCCTGCCAACCTTTGTATCATCTGCAAACTTGGACATTAAGCTTGATAATACCATCATCAATATCATTTATAAATACAGAAAACAACAATGGACCCAACACTGAGCCCTGAGGGACTCCACTAATAACATCAGTCCACGATGAGCAGTGTCCATTGATTACCACTCTCTGTCTTCTCCCCCTCAACCACCCCTTTATCCATAGCAGCAATTTGCCTCCAATGTCACACTGCTCCAATTTGTGTAGCAGTCTTCCATGTGCAACAGTATCAAAAGCCTTTCTAAGATCCAAGTATATAATATCAAAGTTATTCTCTGCATCCAGCTCTTTTGTTACTGCATCATAGTATCCAATCAAGTTGGTCAGGCAAGACTTCCCCTTAACAAAACCATGCTGTGTCTGAGCTATAACTGAAGTCTTGTCTAAATGATCCTGCAGTGCTTCTTTAACCAGTGCCTCCATTAATTTTCCTGGAACAGAAGTTAAGCTCACAGGTCTATAATTACTTGTTTCAGCCTTTGATCCTCCTTTGTGAATTGGGGTCACATTTGCACATTTCCAGTCCATGGGTACCTCCCCTGAGTCCAAGGAAGCTCTCATAACTATGGCTAAGGGTTTGCTTACTTCCTTTGCTGCCTCCTTTAATATAACTGGATAGATCCCATCCACCCCGGGTGCCTTTCTTGTGTTTATCTTCAACAGTTTCTCCTCCACTTTACTCCCAGTTATTTCAAGATTCTGTAGCTTACTGCTAGAATTGAATACACCTCTGGCATTCCCCTTGCTGAAGAACTCCTCATGTGTGAATGTCGATGCAAAATATTCATTTAGTTTGTTAGCTAACTGAGCAGGATCATCAACAGTTGACCCATCAATATCAAGTGGACCAATCTGATTCATCCCCTTCCTTCTAGAGTTTACATAAGTAAAGAACTCTTTGCTGTTTTTCTTTGCATCCCTTGCCAAGGATTTCTCGTAATCTGCCTTCGCCTGCCTAACCTCCTTTGTAACTTGGTTGCATATCAACTTGTATCTATCATAGGCTTCTGTGTAATCTGTAATCTTCTGTGTATCTATCATAGGCTTCTGTGTATCTATCATAGGCTTCTGTGAAAAATGCATGGGATAATTTGTAAGTATCCCATGCATTTTTCTTCTCTGCCATATGCCTCATTAGTTCATCTGACATCCATTTTGGCCTAAACCTTGAACAATATTTCTTAGTTGGTATGTAAAGCCTAGTAGCTTCCAAGATAAGTTCTTTGAATGCTTCCCATTTTGAATTTGCTGTTGGTAACATCATCAGTTGGTCCCACTGTATAGAATTTAAATACTGTCTCAGTCCATCGTAGTCGCCTTTACGGAAGCAATAACCCTTCCCTTTACCCCTAATGGTAGTTACCTCTTTGAGTAAATCCCACTTCAGCACACTGTGATCACTGCCACCTAGTGGTTCATTTATCTGCAGATTCTTAATGCATGAAGAATCACTGCTGATAATCAAATCAAGAGTATTACTCCCTCTAGTTGCCTCCCGAACATGCTGATGTAGAAAACAATCATCCAATAAATCCACAAAAGCCCTGCTAGTGTGTGAGTAACCAGCCCCCAAATTCCAGTCAATATCTGGGAAATTAAAATCTCCCATTATAAGACTCTCTGATTTACTGGCCCACTCTATTTCCCTGTACAGTTCCTTATTATACTCATCAGAGTCATTAGGCCTATAGCACACTCCTACTCTCAATTTTGATCTCCCAATGCTTATGTCACACCAAACTGACTCAACACTGCACTGTCCAGCAATGTCGACTGGCTTCACTTCCTTGGTTTTTATGTATTTCTTAACTAATAGCATAACCCCTCCCCCCTTCCTATCCTGTCTATCCTTTCTGTAGATGTTGTACTCCCCAAATTGCAGTTCTGCATCCCTTATATCTGTGTGACACCACGTCTCTGATATCCCAACATCTGCCTTTGATGTTTTGAGCAATACCTCAAATTATAGACCAATTAGCTTGTTATCCCACACCTACAAGTTGTTCACAAGGGTCATTACTAACAGATTAGAAAGAATACTTGATGAGAATCACCCGAAAGAGCCAGCTGGCTTTAGGACAGGATTCTCAACTATGGATCACCTTCACGTAATATCACAGCTAATGGAGAAAACAAATGAATATAAAACACCATTATGCCTGGCATTTGTAGATTATGAAAAGGTATTTGATTCCATACAGCATAAGACAATGTTTCGGGCACTGGAAAGACAAGGCATAGATACCCTATATATTATGATTTTGAAAAAAATATATGAGAACGCTACCTCCTTTATTAGACTAGACAATGACAGTAGGAAATTTAAAATCGAGAAAGGAGTTCGACAAGGAGACAATATCTCCAAAGCTCTTCACTGCTGCCCTTGAGGAAGCTTTCAGAAGATTAGACTGGTCGCAGAAAGGAGTCAATGTGAACGGAGAGTACCTAAACCATTTACGATTTGGAGATGACATTGTGGTCATAAGCCACAATCAAAAAGAATTAGAGGAAAATCTTTATAATCAGTTATGCACAGTTAGTAAGGATTTTGGACTAAAGATGAATATGGCTAAAACAAAAATAATAATGAACAAGTATGCCACAGAAAGGGACATAATGATTGAAGTAGCAGTAATTGAAAAGGTGGAATCATATACTTATCTGGGACAAGTTATTAGCTGTAATAATGATAAATGGCTGGAAGTCAAGAGAAGAATAAATTTTGGTTGGATAGCATTCAGAAAATATAGTCACATACTGAAGGTAATATCCCAGTTTGTCTGAAACGTAAAATAATGAACCAATGTATACTCCCCAACATGACTTATGGAAGTGAAACTTGGGCACTCACCAAAAGAATTGAAGAAAAGCTGTGAACTACACAGCGAAGAATGGAACGAATTATATTGAGAATCAGACTGTGAGATAAGAAGAGAAACACATGGATTAGGCAGCAAACTCAAGTAAAGGACATTCTTATCAAAACTAAAGAACTAAAATGGTCTTGGGCAGGACACATAGCTTGAAGACATGATGACAGATGGACTAAGAAAATAACAGAATGGTACCCAAGAGGAGCTGGAAGACAACGGCAGAAATGGATAGATGAAATTCATGAGTTTGTGGGTAGTAAATGGATGGCCATTGCACAAAATAGAAGGAACTGGAAAGTTGCTAGAGAGGCCTTCATCCTGCAGTGGATTGAAAATGGCTGATGATGATGTGATGAGAGTGAAATTATTATCAAAAATCAAATTAGAAGTTAAAAAAATTTTTATTCAGAAAATATGTATTATTACTCTTTTTATGATATAATATCTATTTATAAATTATTTTATTCAGTGTCTTCAACTTCTGGTTCTAAATTCCAAGGAATTTTTTCAGTTTTAGCTTTTTTTAAAACTCCAGTTGCACAACTGAAACTAACAGCTGTGATCTCTCCAATTTTCAGAGTTATTTTTATGCTTCTATCTATTATAAACTGTCCCGAGTTATTTGAAAACAAAGAAGAGATAGCAGCACATTGTTTTAAAAAACCTTGAAAATGTATATACATACTCCACAAATCCCACATGAAAAATGTGATACACACACTTATAAAAGGTTAAAAAGATTTTTTTTGCTATAAAACTTCATTGAAAGGTTTTATTTTGTGTTTTTAATGTAAATTATTTTTGTGCAATGTAGGCTTGCCCAGTCATCCTCAGTACGATCTGGCATGTCGTCAGTGCAGTGGGTTCAGTGGTATGGTTAGTTTTTACATCAAAGGAGATCTTCCTGAAGCTGAAGAATTTACTAAGAGCTTAAAACTTTTTTTGTTGGCAGAAAGCTTAGGTTCTATTGAGAGCTTGGTAGAGATACCGTAAGTTGAAAATAGTACTTTCATTTTGTGTTTGTTTTAAGTTCTGAGATTTAGATGCATTTCTTTATAAATAAGATAGTTAGTTGAATTGTTTATAAACAGTGGGTTTTGTTTAAACCTCCAATTTATGTACTGTTGCATGAACAGTTACATAAATTGGAGAAATGTGGCATTGGATAAAGGAATGGCTAAGTGGTAGGAGACCGAAAAGTTTATAGGTCACTGCTCTTTGTGGACTAATGTTAGGACTGCAGCCATTACTGTTTTTAATATTTATCAATGACATTAATGTAGATATTTAAAATTTTATGTCAGAAATCAATCAGGATCTGTTACTTTGAGAAAATCCAAATAAACTTGACTGATGGAATTAAAAATGGCAATTGAGGTTTAAAAATCGAAAAATGCAGTGTACTGCATTTGGATCACGGTAATCTTTGAATAACATATCATTTGGGTAGAACAAACTCGAGATAGTTGATAAGGAAAAAGTTCTGGTAATAATTCTACAGTTCAATGTGTGAAGTTCTCTGAATAGTGTAGACAAGCCGCTAGAACAGCTTGTACGGTTCTCTCAATAATATATAGTAACTTTACCAGGAGGAGGTGATTACCCATTGTATAAAGTAATCGTTAGGTGACATCTGGAATAAAATGAGGTTTCCAAACCTGTACAGATTTGGAAACCCCATTTTAAGGACATAGATATGTGGGTTAAGAAAAAAAACATTTCTGGCTGATGCTGTATATGCTTTTTTTTCCTTGCATCATTTTTCCTATACTAATACTCATGAATTACCAACCAAAAGTTATGAGAATGGTCATGTAACAGTGCTGTCTATAATAGAAATTTATTTTCCAGCTACTGGTGATAGAGTATACTTTTAGTCACACATTCTGTAAGTTATCTATGTGAAGCTTTCTTAGTGAAGATATGTACATGCTTTGCAGTTTTCTGAAATGGTCAATTCAAAGGAACAGAGGTTGCATCAAGCTTGACAAAATTGCTTTGGAAACACTTAACAGGTTACAACCAACCTTTAAAGAAGATACTTTATGAGAAGCACAAATATTCAGGTGATTTTTCTAGATATAAAAGAGACAAACTTCTGTGGAGAAACCCACTGTTTTGAATAGCTGCTGAAAAGCAAAATAAATGAAAACATTGAAAGATTCAGCAAGATAGGCAATTCACTATTTGTGTTTACCTTTCAAAACCTACCAGATTTTTATTGCAAGAACTGAGTGTGTAAAGGATTTCTTCTAAATTTATTCCTTATCTGTTAATGGATGAATAAAAGGAAAACAATTGTTATGATCTTAGAGAAGTTAAAGATGATTAAGATTTCTTTCCTTTGAAATCACTATAATCACCTCATCCAAAAGCTAGGTAAGTTCTGTTAAATATGAAGAGCTTTGCTCTTTTTATTTATTTTTAATTTCTGTGGATCGCAAATTCATTATATTATCCCCCAGGCCAAATTGTCAGTCATTAATACAAGTACTGGCTGCAAGATAACACTCTAAAAAAATGGAGATTGATTGATTGATTGCTTTGTTGTGACAGCATGTCTGCTTATACCACTCTCTCTGTCTGACAGTTTCTGACCAAGAACAAAATGCCTATGGTCCCCTCTCCCATTATTCCATAGATCTTTGCTTCCTGTAATTTCTTGTTTCTAAAAAAGAAATTGAAACTCAAACGAAATAGATTTAGCAACGCTTGGATTCAATAAAAGAAAATTTCAGAAGATACTTAAATTAATGAAAAAGAATTTAAAATGTGCTTCAAACAATGGCAGAATTGCTGGGGTCAGATGGATATTAAATTTCACAGGATGAGTTGCTTTCAAGGAGTATGATGCAGAAATCAATGAAGTTAAATGAACATTTGCTTTCAAATTACATTCTCAGCTTTTGTTGGTAGCACCTTATTTCATTTAACAGTATAGGAAAACTACTTCTGTTTGTTTTGTTAAGATGTCTACAAAACATAAGTTATTTTTCTACTGAGGTGTTTATAAAGCACCACAAGGAACTTCACTTAAAAAAATTCCAAAACATAACTCAACTGGAAGCACAACTAGCATACATTAAATTGCTTGCAACAGAAATGGACTACTGGAGAAAATAAATGAACAGATTCGACAAATGATTGAAAACTGATATAATCCAGGTAATTGAAACAAAAAAGCTGAAGTGGTATGGACCTATCAGAAGAATGGAGAAGGGTAGACTTCCAAAAGTGATTATGAATATGGTGGTACCAAGAAGAGAGGGAGACCAAGGGAGGTGTGGGTGGATGGAGTTCAAAAAGGCATGGAAAGATGAAGACTGAGAGAGGAAGTACAGAGAACAAAAAAAGACTAGAAAAATAGGGGTTTTTTTTTTTGGTTTTTTTTAGGTTGAGGAGAACCCATTGTATAATGGAAAATTCCTAATGATGATGATGCAGTGCATTATGTAGTTATAAGACACAGATTTCCATATAAGCTTTGCACTTACTGGTGTTATATTCAGTATAATCACCAGATGAAACATCCAGTATAAAATGAGTGATATTGGATTGGCAAAAAAAATGAATTGCACCATTGTGCATACAAGTCTCCAACGTCCTGCACAGGAAGCATTATTAAATTATAAATTTGTAACACAAGCATTTGTTATAATATTGTGGGTTTTAAAACTTGGTCTGATTTTAGTATTTTTAAATAACAATTTACGATCATCATTTAAAACTTTATTATGTAGAATCCGTATTTTATCTTGTTTCTTATTAACTATATATGAGCACTTATTTAGAGTAAGAATATTTTAAATTGGACATGATTCACATAATAATAATAAAATTCTTTATTCATAGAAACGTAGGACACGATTCCCACTATGGGCAACCAGAGGAATCTTACAATTAACTGTACACGTTACATTCAGTACATAAAAAAACTACGTGGGTGCACAGCAAATACATAGAATACATAGACAGTGCAATATACACAGCTAATATCGCAATCAATGGATTTTATAGTTATTATAATAGATTGATTATACAGAGCTTATATTCCGTTATAGTACATAGATTTTATATGTACTATAATGGAATATAATTAATAGTTCTTAAGCCTGTCTTAAGTGACATTTTATATATATATATATATATATATATATATATATATAATAACTTTGGTGATTTTAGTTGTATTTGCTTTCAGGTCTCTTATGACACATGCCTCTGTCCCTGAAGATCAACGTGAAAAACTTGGAATCACAAATAATCTAATTCGTCTCTCTGTAGGACTTGAATCTGTGGATGATTTGTTACAAGATTTGGATCAGGCTTTAAAGCATTCTGTAAGTATGTCTAGCATATACTTTAAACTTGTGTTTCTCAATCACCAGTCCATAATTTTTTATTACCAAGTGACCTACCTACTGGCCTATCTAACTTCTTAAGTGCAGCATTGGCATCTGCTAGTCCATGGTGCATTTTTAGTATTGTTTAGTAATTTTTATATACTAAAGTATTTAGGGGCAAAGGCCTCATGCTATGAGGTAGAATGACTAACGTGTAGGTTAGTGCAAATGCATCATTTTAACATAGCTATCTACCAAAGTAGTTGAATTAATTAAATTGGCATCATTTTGGTTATATCTCATATTGTGACTGCCTTCACGAGTTGCCATGGTATTGTACTACCTTGAATAAATAACACTTCACCAGTGGGGAAGACTATTGTTATTTATTCTTGGCGGATACCACCACCCAGATGGCACCATTTCAAAGCTTGTTGGCTTCTCTTCGGTGGGTGGGCAAGTATCCTGGTGTTGCAATAGTGACAACCCGATGCCAATTTAATTAATTAATTCAACTACTTTGGTAGATAGCTATGTTAAAATGATGCATTTGCACTAACCTACATGTTAATCATTCTACCTCGTAGCATGAGGCCTTTGCCCCTAAATACTTTAGTCTGTATCACTACACACCATCAGGCATCTCTCATATTTTGAAGTTATACTTCATAACTGGGTTGTCACTATTGCAACACCAGGGTACCTGCCCACCCACCGAAGAGAAGCCAACAAGCTTTGAAACGGTGCCATCTGGGTGGTGGTGGTATCCGCCGAGAATAAATAACAATAGTCTTCCCCACTGGTGAAGTGTTATTTATTCGAGGTAGTACAATACCGTGGAAACTCATTGTGAAGGCAGTCACAATATGAGATATAACCAAAACGATGCCAATTTAATTAATTAATTCAACTACTTTGATAGATAGCTATGTTAAAATGATGCATTTGCACTAATCTACATGTTAGTAATTTTTATATACATTTTAGTACAAAAATTGCAGTTGTTAAAATTTTTTTAACAACTGCAGAGATAATTCAAACACTAGTCACATTATTAACCTAACATGCCTGTACTACTGCCAATTGGAGTACCACTTGCAACAACTCATATATAATACAAACCTTGAGCTTACTTTGTCCACTTATGAGGAACTAAACTTCTGTCTTAGGAAACTCTTATTCATGAAATTTCATGCCAATCAGGTTCTAATGTTACCTTGGTTCTGCAACCACTAATTTTAAAACACATGCAAGCCACCTCAAAAGCAGTTGCCCCATTACAGAACTTAGGATGCATAAAAAAAATTTGTGCATCATCTGGTTTTTGAACAGTTGCCCATTGTAAGAAACCTGCTTTCAGTGTATAAACTATTGTTATATGAGACAACTGCAATGAAATAGTTTAAACTTTGCCTCTAAGGATTATGTTAACTTTTTTTTTTTTTTTTTTTTTTTATGAAACCCCCAAACAAAAGGTATTGGAACCTTTAGTACTGAGTACCATGCATGGATTGAAGGTTGAGATGATGAAAGAAGATACTTTGCTGACATTAGACTTCACTTTCTGTAGATTGTAATTTTCAGAAAATACATATGAAGGGAGATTGTTGGATAAATAAGGAAGAAGAAGAAAAGTTGGTTCTAGAAGTAGTCTAAGTTGGACAGTAAGTAGATGTTGAACTGGTTTGTAAGAGAGAGAGGGAGGGGAATTATAGAAGCCAATTCAGAAAAACAGCACACGTGGAAGTATCTATAGAAAAGCTGTACAGCAGAAACAGCACATCTGAGAAAGAAAGTGGGGAGACTTTGTAAGAGCTGGGTCATTAATTAACCTAACTGCCCTCTTTTGAATGGCATCGAGCCTGGGAGAAGTTGTGGGGGCATTGCCCCAGATGTGGGCAAAATGGTTTGTATATTTGAGATTTGTACATAACGAGTAGCTGTTAAGAAGAAAAGTAACACTGAAAGCAAAAGAGAAAATCCAGTTAGATGCAGAGGAAGCACTATTTGTGATTTGCTTATGCCGAGAGAGAGAGAGAGATTAGAAATCAGGGTAATCCTAATAAAGGTATATGACCTTGTCTGTAAACCTGAGTGTCATCATAGGAGCAGAAGTTCTTTTTACAAGTTATAAAACAGGACTTAGTTTTAGAAGGATTGAAATTTACTAAGTTATTTTTGCCTCATTGGAGAATTACCTGGGGATTAGCATTTAAGGAGGTGGTGGTGGATATTCGAGAAGTTAAATCTGCTGTTTGTGCAGGACAAGATTTCTTAAATTGTATGGTGGAATGCAATGTGCTGTCATCGGCAGAAACAGTGGAAAAATGTCATTAATATACAAGAGGAAAAGAGTGGGAGAAACAACTGAACTGAAATTTAGACGACAGAGAGCCATGTACCATTACCTGCAGTGAGTGGTCAGGGAGAAAACTGGATACTCAATTACAAAAAAAAACAGTTGGCAATCCATAAAATGGAAGCTTATTTAGAAGGCCCTTATGCCAAACACAATCAACAGCCTTTGAATGTTAAAAGCAACTGCTTGAGGTTCACCAAACTTTTCCATTGAATTTGTCCATAAATGGGAAACATATATGCCTAAATAATTTAGGTGTTGGTGGTTAATGGGTTTCTTTATTACTTTAGAAAGAATATAAGTGAGTGCAGTGGAATAATAATTGGATCAGAAGGATTTGTTACCCTTTTTTAGGAAGTCTGTATATGAAAAATTTCCAAGCATTAGAAAAACACCAGTGGAATAAGAAAGTATAAAAAGACAATTCAGAACAAAGGTAAGCTCAGACATACAAGTTTCGAGAACAAGTGGAAAAAATACCATTAGGACCTAGAGCTTTCTTGGCATCAAGATTTCAAAGTTCTTCTGACATCCTTTCGAAAGACCATGGAAGGCATTGAGTGGACTATACTGAAAATGTTAGGAGGTGGTTTACCAAGATCATCAATACAAAAATTAGAAGAAAAGTAGAATGCCAGTAAGTCAGCTTTATCTTTAGCTGAGGTGGCAATTGAACCATCAGGTTTTAAGAGAGGTGGGAGTACAGGTTTAGTGCAATCTAATTATAAACGGATAGTAAACTCAATCTTATTGCATTTGCAATAATACCGACAGCTGGAATTCTGTGGTATTTTACATTATTATGGTGAAATGTGTTCTTCCTTCAATGAAATATCTTAAATCATGCAAAAAAAAAAAAAAAAAATACAAAATCTGCTCTTCATTCCTATTTTTGAAGCTTCATAAAAATAAAAAAATAACACTCAGGTAGCGAAACCCGCTGCGCAATATAAAATTTTGGTAGTATACCTGACTGCACAAATCGAAGGATGAGTGTATATTTAAAATTCGTCGTGATCGACCAAAATTAAAGCCACGATCAACTCATTGGCCACCCTTGCTCTATATATGAATGTAGGTGGCTGCATAAGCAATATCAAGCAAAACATTGCATAACATATGGGGAAAAAAATGCAGGAAATGAGCAAAGAAAACTGCTGCTCATTTTCTTCATTTTTTATTTATTTATTTTTATTATTATTTTTTTTTTTTCATATTGCCTCTATATATTAAGTGACATACTGTTGAGTATTGCACTTTCTTTATTTTTACTATTCGTTATTATTTTGACAGTTTTATTTCTAATGGGTGTAGTGAGCAGTAGTGCTTTGCACTGCTCATACTGCCCTCTATAATCTATTTATTTTTTGTTATCAACTTCATTTCATTATTTTTGACGGCAGTCTGGTTTTTAGGGGCAAGTTCTTAAGCTTTCATGTTTTTACAGTTACTGCGTTAGGGTCTCTGTGATGTGATTTTATTGCTTCGGTGGGCTGGCATTTCAGTGAATGTCTGCCTCTGTTCATAGCTGTTGTATCCAGGGGCCTCTGATGAGATTCGATACAAGGGTCGTCTGTTTTTTTTGTTCAGTGCTCTAATTGTCCAATATCTGTTTTTCTTTTGTGATTGGTTTATCATACCATATTAGTGATATTTCACACTTTTTTGGCCTCAGCATGGTCAGGTGGCACTGGTATAAATTTATTGGCTGTATTTGCCCCATACTTAATACGGGGTCATCGAAAAAGGTGTCTGTGATTTCATGATAAAATAACAATGCAAATACTTACATCAATCAGTTGATTTATTTGTTAATATCTACAGGAATATCTCAAGTTTTACTTCATACCTATGTTTCAATATGAGCACCATTCATTGCTCAGAAAAAGTGGTAGTCAATCTCTGTCCATGTACGCTCAGTCATTTCCAGCATAACGGTTGCTATTGCAGCTGTGATCCTCTCTCTTAAATGGTGCAGATTGCAAATCTTTTCTGTGTAGACGATGTTCTTTAGGTAGCTCCCACAAGAAAAATGGTGTCAGGTCAGGTCAGGACTTCTTGGTGGCCGACACTAACTGAGGCAGTGCACATAGGCGGCATTCTGCGCACACTCACGGTGTAGCCAAGGTCATTGTTGAATGTTGAGGTGTCAAATAAACCTTAGTGAGTTACCATACTGTTTCCTGCTACGATCACAGCAATCAGTCAAATATTTCTGAAGATAATTAAAGGGGAAATTATGGACACCTTTTTCAATGACCCTGTATTTTCCAAAATTTCTAGATACATATTCCTTCCATTTTCACTTCTTTCTTCAATATTTGTTTCTTCACCCATTTTCTGCATTTTTATATATATATATATATTATGTAATGTGTTGTTGGATATTGCTTATGCAACCACTTAACATTTTGGTCATCTGTTTCTTTTCTTTTACTATTAAACATATTATTTTTAGTTTTTCTTTTGCAAAATACTGTTATTTGAATGTAATGCAATACAGATGCAAATAAAGATGGTGAAATTGAGTGAAAGAACTAAAACCATGTTAAAAAAAGACTTGTTTTGAAGACTAGAATAGAAAGAGGGACAAAAATATTTCTTCTAGTCCACATATTTCAGTAGTTTTTACTTGGCCTGCTGCTCACCTGTTTTTAATAAATTGTTGAATTACATTAATAACCACTTTTTCTAATTTAGTTGGTATAAAATGTAGATTTATTTAGAGTATACCTGTTCTCTGATGTCAGAACTATGTTTATTGGCAGGTATATAACTTTTCATATTTTGTATATATATATATATATTTTTTTTTTCCCTTATATAAGACTGGAATTTTCAAAGATTATATGTATATAGATGGTCCTCAGACTTTAGCAGCTTGTATTCTTAGAATAGATAATGCAAGTCAAAAAGAAATCAAAGCTGATTTCCAGTAGACCATATTGAAATAAATAGAAAGTATACTTCTGCACCAAAAGCCAGATACACATTTTTTTTTTTTTATAGATATAAATATTAAATGCTTTAAAAACCATTTTTTTGTGAATTGTTTGCATCGTAAGAGCAAGGTCCACTTGCCTTCTGATTGCAGACTTTGATAGTTCATTCACTTCTGATGAAATAGCCTTCCTGCTATGTTTCCTTACCTTTGAGAAATGACCTTTTCCATCATTTTGTTAGGCAATTTTTATCTTTTCCAGATAATCTGCGTTTCATGTGTCTGGGCCCCGTGGAGTAGACATATGGACATTTTTCAAGATTATCAAATTAACTTTTCAGAGTACATTACAAATCATAAGTGCTGCATTCTGTTATTGTATTTCTGAGTAATTGTAAACAATTAACAATAAATGGGAGAAGAAAATTAGATTTCAAAATCAGCTGAGGAGCTAGTGTCTGTCAGTCAATGTCTAACTTTGGGTTAAAGCTGAAATTTGCTAGAATTCAGATCCAGAAGTTGATAAAATCAAACGAGCAATGAAGCCCAATATGTCCTATTATTAATCTTAAATTATAAGAGGAAACCTCATACCTTTTTGTAGGACTGTAGTTCTCTCGACACTCAGTCATGGACGAATGTATTATTATATGAGTCAATGTCCCATGTTTAATATTAAATAAATCAGTTTGAGTTTTAAAACAGCTACGTATTAAAGTCATCATGTATTCAATTCTCTTAACCACCATAGTGAATTGAGAAGAGCCGTGAAAAGTTGACAGCCATAAACCCCCCAAAACCAACTAAATATCGCATGCCAAGATGAGAACTGAAAAACAGTTGTTGAAAAAGATCTTGAAACCACAAAATAAATATACATCAAATCACAAATAATTTAAACTTTAAAATTGTCTAAAACTTCTTTTAATGGACTGACCAACTTATTCGGACCGTTTCTGTGTTCACAAGAAGTAAAAAACAGTTTGCAAGTGATATCCCCCTGTTTTATATAAACTTAGTATTAGTAATGGCCGCATGGTACAAGAAAGCCTATGGCTTATGCTGCACCAGCCAAAAAAAAAACTAATAATTAATAAAAGAAAAGGAATTAAACATATCATCCTATGTGTTTCCCTCACCCGAAGGTACTATTCAGATGACCTTTGAATTTCCCCAAACTGTCAGCCTCTACCACCCATGTAGGGAACTTATTCCAGTAATTTATAACTCACTAGCTATAATAAAACTTCCTGCAGTCCAATCTAAACATCTCCCCCCCGTAACTTGAATTTATGTCCCCTAGTTCTAGCATCATTTATAATTTTGAAAATTTCGTCCTCATTCATTTTACTGATGCCTCTCAGAGCCTTAAACACCTCAATCAAATCTCTAAGGTGTCTAGTTTCCAAATTCTGCAACCCACATCAAAGTCTTTCTTCATAAGGATGCCCTTTTGCCGATCTCACCAGGCGAGATCTTTGCACCCTTTCAAGAAGCTCGATGTCTTTCTTTAGGTGCAGTCTCCATACTTGAACACAGTATTCCAAGTGTGATCTAACAAAAGCCTTATATAATGGGATTATCACGTCCCTATCTCTACATGCAAAAGTTCAATAGATCATCGATAGGACACCATAGGCCACCTTGCAACCTGTTTACAATGCTCAGAGAATTTCATGTCTGACCGTATCGTAACACCCAAGTCCCTTTCCTCCAGTACTGGGTTTAGTTGAACTCCACCAAGTGAATAAGTTATTTTGGGATTACTGTTTCCCAGGTGTAATACCTTACACTTTGTTGGATTAAAGCATAGCTGCCATTTTTCTGACCATTCCTGAAGTCTATCTAGGTCTCTCTGAAGAAGCTCAGCTTGACAGTGATCATTAACTACTCTACCAAGTTTAACATCATCTGCAAATTTAGACATCACGCCCTCTATCCCTTCATCAAATGTCATTTATGAAAATTAAAAACAACAATGGTCCTAATACTGATCCTTGGGGAACCCCACTTCTTACATCAACCCAGTCTGAGGAATAGCCATTTATCACAACTCTCTGCCTCCTGCCCTGAATCCATTCTGATATCGATCTAAGGATTTTCCCAGTGATTCCAACCTGTTCCAGCTTATAAAGCAACTGCTCATGTGGGACTGAGTCAAAAGCTTTGCTGAAATATAAATAAACAATATCGAAATTATTCCCTAAATCCAGCTGATGAGTGACGTTTTCAAAATAGCGAACCAGATTTGTTAAACATGATTTTCCCTTTACAAAACCATGCTGAGTATCCTTGAGAATTTCAGTTCTATCCAAATGATCCTGAATTCCACCCTTGATCACTGCCTCCATGATTTTCCCTACCACTGAAGTCAGACTGACAGATCGATAATTTCCCACTTCACTCTTATAACCACCCTCATGTATGGGAGATACATTGGCACTTTTCCAATCCAACGGAATCTCCCCAGAGTCTAGTGATGCTCGCATAATTAGCCTCAGTGGTTCAATGCACTCACTTGCCACATCCCTTAAGATTATAGAATATATTCCATCAACTCCTGGAGCCTTACTGGCCTGTAGGCTCGAAAGTTTTTTTCATTAAATAATCTTGCAAAATTTCAATATCATTAATTACATATTTTTCAAATTGGCTCCCACAATTTTCCATTGCCACAAAAGGTTTTTCTTCAGTAAATATTGATGCAAAATAACTGTTCAGTTCATCTGCAACGGCAGCTGGTGTATTTAATACTATCCCCCTTTACCTTATGTATAGGTCCAATTTGGTTTATCCTGTTGTTCTTAGCATTTATATATGTGAAGAATTCCTTATCCCCCCCCCTTTGCTAGTGATTTCTCATAAACTATTAATCCAACTTGGAACTTTCCTTGTGAGGTATTTTTTTTAATGGTAAATATGCATTCAAGGCGTCTGTGACTAATGTTTTAAAAGCATACCACAGTTCAATTGTATTCGTTCTCTGTGCGATATATACCCAGTTAATAGAGGCCACGTAGTACCTTAAGGCATCATAATTTCCTTTTCTGAAATTATAACCCATTCCTTTGTCTTTTACTACTGCTACCTCTCTCTTCATCATCCACCGTAGAACTCCGTGATCACTACTGTCAGTCCTGTTATGTCATCTGATTCATGGGTGATGATGAGGTCTAGGATATTCTTTTCTCTAGTACTTTCCCTGACATGTTGATACAAATAACAATCATCTAGTTGATTTAAAAATTTTGTTCCCCATGTCAAGTTTCCTTCCGATTTTCTCCAATCAATTAGAGGCAAATTGAAATCACCCATAATAAGACATTGACACTTACTTACCCATTCCATTTGCATGTAGAAGCTTTCGTCATAATCTTCACAATCACCTGGTCTGTAGATTACTCCTACTTGCATTATACCTTTTGTTTCCAACTATCTCACACCATACAGATTCTATACTAGCACATGAAACGTCTGAATCCGGGAAAGCTATCATCGCACACAGGCTGCTTCTGATAAGAAGCATTACCCCACCACCCCCTTCTATTTACCCTATCCTTCCTAAATACATTAGCATCAGTAGACGCATTTGATGCAAGAAAGCAAGCTTATGCAGCATCAGCCAAAAAAAAAAAAAAAAAAAAAAAAAACACTTCCACTTCACCCCTCTGTTTGTTCGAAATACCTGTCCAGTTGAGCCTTAAACTTATTTAGGCTATCAACTTCCACAACAAGGGATGGAAGTCTGTTCCACCAACCAACCACCCGCTGGCTAAAGGCAAATTTCCGCACGTCTATCCTACATCTGTCTTTCCTCAATTTGAATTTATGCCCTCTCAGGTGATTATTCTGAGCAAGAGGAAGAATCCTATCAGCATTGAGCATGCTCAAACCATTCAAGGCTTTATACACCTCTATCAGATCACCTCGCTGGTGACTAGTCTCCAGACTGTAATTTGCAAAACTTAAGCCTTTCTTCGTAAGAGCACCCCTTTGTTCCATTCACTAATCTTGTTGCCCTTCTCTGTACTCGTTCCAGCAGCTCTACATCCTTCTTGAAATGAGGCCTCCAGACCTGTATACAGTACTCTAGGTGTGGCCTGACCATTGCCTTATACAAGGGAATAATCACCTCCTTATCCCTGCTAGAAAAATTCCTATATATATTTGACAATACACCATGAGCTACTCTTGCAGCCCGTCTGCACTGCTCAGAGAACTTCATATCTGCCTGCACAACTACCCCCAGGTCCCTTTCATTCTCTACCACTGTCAGTGTAGTACCACAGAGTTGATACGTTGCTCTGGGGTTGCTGTTTCCCATATGTAGTACAGTAAACCCCCGCTATTCGTGGTATCTGTATTCGCGTATTCGTGATCGCTGATTTAATATAAAATGAAACCTAAAAAAATGTGAATTTTAAAGCGCCGTGAACATTTTCCTCCATAAAAAAACATGGGCATGGCTAAAATTATCTTTCCCAGTCAAAACAGCGCTCAGTGGGTGGGGGAGAGGGGTGACAAAATCGTGAGCGTGGATGTTTCTCGCTAATCCTTGTTCAGTGTGTGTTATGTGCTTGTCATGGAAGGTTTCATCGTTTGCTTTTAATTTATATGCTTATAAATTGAATAAATTTATATGCTTACAAAAATGATAAATCTACTGTTTTGCAGTGTAAAACAGACTTTTACGAATGTGTTAACGGAAAAAAGTGACTTTATTTGGACACGTTCTTTCTACCCCATACAAAAATATGGCTACGAATAACAAGGGAATGTGAAAATATCAAAGAAGGTGATGACATTAACGAATAAAATTGAGTTATTGGACAAAATTTCCATTGGTAAAAGTGTCTTCTCAGTGGCAAAACATTATAAAATCAATGAGTCAACGGTGCGATCAATCTAGAAATCAGAAGAAAAAATCCGCCATAGTATCCGTGAAAACGCACTAATTGCTTCAAAAACTTGCTCTGTAACTCGTGATGTTAAATTAGAAAAAATGGAAAAAGCTTTAAATCTGTGGATAGAAGACCGAACTCAAAATAAAATTCCGTTAAGTTCACTCATCATTCGTGAAAAGGCAAAACTCCTTTATCAACACTTTAGCGAAACTGGTGATAGCACTGGTGGGATAAGTTTTTTTAGCTATAGCAAAGGCGCTGGATTGAAAGATTTGTTTGAAATTTCTAATAAATATTACATTTAATATTAAATTGTTTCTTATTTTCATTTCGATGCCATATGCTTGCATTTCACTATGTACTGTCTATGTACATAGTCATGTTATGAAGGTACATATAATACATACATAGACAAAATTTTAGACTAGTTTTTCTTATATATTTCATACTTTGGAACGGAACCCCTTTATTACTATGGGAGCCATAACTCACTATTCGCGTTTTCGGTATTCACAACATTTCTCAGGAACGTAACCCCCGCGAATAGCGGGGGTTTACTGTACTTTACATTTGTCAATGTTAAACTTCTTTTGCCACCTCTCAGCCCATCTGCTCAACCTTTCCAGATCCTGTAGTAGCATAGTGTCAGTAGTGTCCTTGACAACCCTGCCAACCTTCGTATCGTCTGCAAACTTGGACATTAAGCTTGATATACCATCATCAATATCATTTATAAATACAGAAAACGATAATGGACCCAACACTGAACCCTGATGGACTCCACTAATAACATTAGTCCACGATGAGTAGTGTTCATTGATTACCACTCTCTCTTCTTACCCTCAACCACCCCTTTATCCATAGCAGCAATTTGCCTCCAATGCCACACTGCTCCAATTTGTGCAGCAGTCTTCCGTGTGCAATAGTGTCAAAAGCCTTTCTAAGATCCAAGTATATAATATCAAAGTTATTCCCTGCATCCAGTTCTTTTGTGACTGCATCATAGTATCCAATCAAATTGGTCAGGCAAGATTTCCCCTTAACAAAACCATGCTGTGTCCAAGCTATAACTGAAGTCTTGTCTAGATGATCCTGCAGTGCTTCTTTAACCAGTGCCTCTATTAATTTTCCTGGAACAGAAGTTAAACTCACAGGTCTATAATTACATGTGTCAGCCTTTGATCCTCCTTTGTGAATTGGGGTCACATTTGCACATCTCCAGTCTGTGGGTACCTCCCCTGAGTCCAAGGAAGCTCTCATAATTATGGCTAATGGTTTGCTTACTTCCTTTGCTGCCTCCTTTAATATAACTGGATAAAATTTATAATATAATATATATAAAATAATAATATAATAAATAAATATATAATATAACTGGATACATTATACAAGCCATACTGAAACTCGTCATCCCCTATTTCCGGGTGGCACCACATTTCCCTAAGTCCTATTATATCCATGTTACTTGTTTTAACCAGCGGTTCGGATTCACTCATTTTGTTGACATGTTACTATATAAAAAAAATTAAGACTTGCTGTTCTTGTATATTTATCAACCCTTGAAGTTTTTTAGGCTCTCTTCCCTGGAATTAGCTACCTGCTCACTTGAAACGTTTCTGCCCCCCAGAACATCTAGATAATAACTCTTGAGGTATGTGCAAGAGTTACTTTGACCAATATTATCAGATAAATGTGTGTTAGTATTACCCACATCCCCCCCCCCTAACTAGCAGTTTCCTCAATAATACTGGCAAAAACTTTTACACCACCTTTGTTTAAGTGTATCCCATCTCTACAAAACAAATTCCTTTTACCTACAAGTGTGAGCCAAGCTGATAGAAATTTCCCCCCAACAGCCTTGCAGAGTACTTTAAGTCTTGAATTAATCCACAAGGCTTTTAACATGTAATCCCTCCTATCGTGTCTGGGCAGATATAAGCTGAATTGCAACCACACAAGGAATATTGTAAAGAATGATACTAGAACAGTGTAATACACTGTTCTAGCTATCATCCCTCCACGGATAAATGGAGCATTATTTTTAATCAGTTTATTATTTTTATTTTTAATCACAATGCATGTAAATACAGCTCTACTCAGGTATTCTTATTAGATGAACTTATGGAACTTACTAAAAGATTTCTAAATAGGGGTTACACATTGGGTACCATCATGAAAATTAGACAACAGGCAAAATATAAATTGGAGACAGGTACTACAAATAACAGATTGGATCAGAAATATTTTATTAAAGTTCCTTATATACAATATTTGGCAGACAACTCATTAACATTTTTAAGAACACCGAATTTAAGATAGTTGCACAACCTATGAGTAAACTCCATGTCGTTTTGAAACAGAGCAATTGGTGCCATTTCAACCATGGAGGCACACAACATTGTTTACAATATTCCTTATGGTGGGTGCAATTCCGCTTATATCAGCTCAACCCAAAATTCTCTTTCGATGAGGATACAGCAGCATGCGGCATCAGTTAGGGCAGATAGGACATGTGCCTCAGAGCTTGCTTTTCGTGCTATCAAGGATGAACACTTGTTCCTTTTTAATGAATCGAAAGAAAGTCCTAAATACACAGCAGGAATATTTTAAATTATTAATTGCGGAAACATTAGAAATAAGATTAAATGCTGACTCCGTTAATGTACGCAGACCTTACAGTATTTCGAACACTTGGACTCTAATGCACATGTATGAACAGTAATTCATACATTGGTCCGTATAAATAATCTCCTCAGGTTTTGATAAGTTTATATAAAACAGGGGGATATCATTCTCAAATTGCTTTTTAATTCTTGTGAACAAAGAAACGGTCCAAATAAGTTGGTCCCTTAAAAGAAGTTTTAGACAATTTTAAAGTTTAAATTATTTGTGATTTGATGTATATTTATTTCGTGGTTTCAAGATCTTTTTCGACAATTGTTTTTCAGTTCTCATCTTAGCTTGCGATATTGGTTGGTTTTGGGGGGGGGGGGGGTTGATGGCTGTCGACTTTCCACGGCTCTTCTCAATTCGCTATGGTGGTTAAGAGAATTGAATACATGAAGATTTTAATACATAGCTGTTTTAAGATTAATAAATTAGTATTGCATCAAAAGAGGTGTTTTTTTTTTTTAAATTCTAATTTGATTTTGAAATAATTTCATACTAATATTAAGTAACCAAAGCCAAATTAAGAACAAATTAATATCAAAAAGCATTTATGCAAAAGTTTACATGTTTTTAACTGGATAACATGTTTCTTTGTGTGCAGAAGTGAAACTAGCATCACCGTTATGCATTGCATTAAGTGTGTAATAACTAGATATCGGATAATTTCTAAAAATTGGCAAAATGAAAAATATGCACCAAAATACTGTTACATGCAATAACATTTTTACGCTTATTACCAGTTTATTGAAATTAACTAAATTAGTGTTTCTCTGTATTCATTATTTAAAAGTATTAAAACATTTTATTAACTGTAAATGTTAGTTAGTCATTTTACAACTAGGAGTAACCTTGCTACAATAAGCAATATATTTTTCACTGGTCCATTGTAATTCTTTGGCATTTGTTTTCCTAAAATCATTTTAAAGGCAGAAAAAAATCCACATTAACCAAAGTGACTGGACATTTTCTTTCTGCATTGATCATTCATTTCATAGCCAACACAAAAGATAACTGCCATTCATTGTAAAATCTTTGCTGATTGGCAATCAGTGATTTCATAAATTTAATATATTATATTTTTGACATTTTATATTCTGTAAATTTTTTATAGCAAAATATAACTGTTATTATAAACATACTGTCATCATCCCATCAGTGATGATGGCCGTACATATAGCCACAATTTGCAAATGCATATAATTCAGTGTCTAGTAATAATCTTTTTCTTTTGTTATATATGCATTAAGGATGAAATATTAAAATCAAAAATAAACATATTTAAGCAATGATGTCAGCAGATAGCAGACTGTGTGAAATGTTTAGTGTGCAGAAATAAGTGTGAGTAGCATGATGCAGATTCACATGTTTTCTATGTCTCCAGAAGTGGACATTTACCAGCTGATTTGCATGTTTTGTAGGTCGATAAACCAACTAACAAGAAATAGCAGAAAAAACCCTGCTATTTCTGCCTGAGATTTGAAAAGGAGCTCAAGAATTCTTCATCTCTACCTCCCCAAATGAATGACAAGTAGTGAATCCACTAAATGCCAAAGAGGATGTGTCAGATTGCTATAAGTAATAACATTGGTGGCAGTTTGCTTGCAATATAATCAAACTGTCTTAAGCTGAGGACCACCTGTACACAGAACTGTGTTGTTAAATTTATGGCTTATTGTTATTAACACTTCAACCTTTTAATTTTGTTTATACTTTACTTTCCAGAAAAACATAAAGAAGAAATTGAATGTGTAGCGTTTTCAGTAATTCTTGGGAAGGTATGAATTTTGCTGACTATCTGTATACTGATTCTTCCATTAGTTCTATAACAGAAAGGTGATAATTAAAAAAAGTTAAATTGGTTATGTATGGTGTAATTTTTTTCACACATTTATGAGGTCACAAGATTCTGTGGTTGGGTAAAATATGCAGGCAGATAACTGCAGAGTAATGCTTTTATTATGTTCATTTATTATTATTTGAAAGTTCCTTTACACTAAGATGCATATTCAGATTTTGATGGGATGTTAATTTGTATCTTGTCTTCTTTTCTCTCACATACTTTATTCACCAAAAAGAACAATAAACACATAGGTAACAAACAAACATCAATAAATAAAAAAAAGGTAATGCAACCATGATGAAAAAAAATTTGCCTTTATAAACAGTGCATGCAGGGAAATTTATTGTCAGCACTCATACTGATGTAACCGAGTGGTCAGGAGCGAGAGTGCATAGCACGCGTTCTTTGAGTGGCCTGGGCTTCAAGCCCGTGACTACTAAATATGATAAATATTTGTATTGACGATTTATTGTAAACTCTACTGACTTGGTTGTCATGCCGGAGTATAAACAGAAAATTTATTTATTTACTTCAAAGACTATATAAAACTTAGAAATCGAAGGGAATCCAAGAGTGTGCAACCCACTGTCCTTTTTTTTTTTTTTTTAAACACATTAAATTATTTCTATAATTTCTAACTGGCACCATTATCTATTCTAATATTAATTAAATATCTTCATGTTATAAACAAAAGAGAACATCAGAGAACATAAAAGCAGGGGTTAGAGAGATTTGAGGCACATTATGGATTCTTCTGGAATCACAGTGGATTTACCTGTGTGATTCAGAACCGTTATCACTCAAGTAAAATAATTACACATTATTTGGTTACTGTGATTTGTGCAAAGCTAAGTAGTTTAACTAGTATATAGTGTTTGGAAAATTTATGCCTGCATCATTATCAATCTTCAGTGATAGTTATAGTAATGCATATTTTGACGTATGGAAAAAACAAAAGCAGATGATATATTTAAATAAAAATGACTAGATAGTTATTAATGTTTGTAAATTCTGTTAATGACATTCATTCTGTTAATGAATAGGTTAAGGAAGGCATCACCTTGTAAAATAAAACATTTATTTTGGCATCTAAATAACTAAAGCTGCATCATTTTGGACTCCTAAAGGAGTCCAAAATGATGCAGCTTTAGATAGCATTCTTTAGGAATTTAAAGTTTAGAGATCACTTTAATATTTAAAGCACACATTGAACACTATTGGAAACTAACTGCAATTTAATTCTCTGAAACATATCGCTAGTTATACTGAATTCCAACATTAAGCAAAAAAAAAAAAAATGCTGTTAGTTTTTAGCAATTATATGAAAATCCCAGGATTCTCCCCCTCCCCTCCAATTCAGTGGTTTAATACAACACAAATAGTATGCCTAATTTTAATAAACAGGAGGTGCTCAGTTTATTAAAATTAGGCATATGAATAAAAGTTAATCATAACATGCCAAATGATTTGCTTACACTCATTGTTACACATATGCAAATTTTTTGTTAGCCAGTGGATTCATTTCTCTGTGCAAAATGTTGGGAGTGTAATGAACTTAATTCAAAACTTGACATACTATCAGGGATGATTGTCTCTGAAGAAGAAGCAAAGCAACCACTTGTAAAAAAAAAAAAAAGGAGGGGAGCTGTCTTTTATTATATTGTAACATAACATGTAGTATTTTTCTGGCTGTAGTTTGTGTACCTCTCTGAGCTAGAACCATCTGTGGAGATCTGGCAACTTGTGAAACAGTTAATCATACAAGCTTAAAGAGTTCTTGCAAAACAAAGAGGGAAAGAACTGGTTTGCTTAACATTTACTATGGAGGTGTGATTATATGTGATAAAAAAAAAAAAAAAAGTAAAGTGCAGCCATTATCAACCCACTGCAGGGTGGAAGCCTCCTCAACAATTCATGCTGAGGGAAATGGACCATAATCTGCCACGCTGGTCCAGTGCGGGTTGGCAGATCGACCGTATTCAGCAGTCAGGGGCTTGAACCCCGGTCTACTCAAAGAGCGTGTGCTACTGCACTGATAATCACATATAATTAAATATGTGATTATATCACAAACTATTAAAAAAGAAATGTGGACCACTTAAACCATGAAATAAATACAGCAAATTAAATGCTGTTAATTAAATTAATAATAAAAATATAAAAAATTAATGCTGTCTCTCTACTTCATAGATAGTAGAGACAGCATTAATGAGCTTCACAGGAGTAAAAAGGCACTTTGTCTTTCCTTATAACCTTCTCAACAGCATATTTAATTTGCTATGCTTAATCTACATTTTTTTTTTTTTTTCTCAATATGTGTAGTTTTCACTTGCTTAGTTTTCGAGAGTAGCACAAAGGCAACCAGGACAGTCTATGAATTAAAGTCTGTGTGGTGCTTTTGTTTGCCTTGTGATTAAAAATGAGATAAACTGTTTCAGAAGAAATTGGATGCAGCATTCAAACACATAGGAAAATACACTGGGACAAACAGAAAGACATAAGAAACTATGTTCAATTTACTATGTCAATTAAAATCATGTATTACACCAATTAAGATCAAATTTTTAAAGTCACAGGAAACACAGGAGTTTTTCAAATCTACAAGGAAAAAAATAGGGCGGTGTGTATTGCTGATGTATGCATGTTAGGATGAAACCATATCTTTCTATACATTAAAATAATTTTCCTCCTAATGATATTTATTCAGCCAATGGGAAAAAAAAGTGCATGTTACGTGGTAATACGTAACAGAAGCTTGTAAAAACAAACTTCTGTTTAAGCGTGATCACGCACTATGTTTATCTAACATGACCACTTAGTAGCATTCTTGATTTCCATATGTAATGTATTTATTTAAATAAACAAAATGCAACAAGGCATAATATTTTAAGAGTTTAAGATTCTATATCGATATAATTTCAGTGTAGATACACCATAGACAACTCTTAAAGAAAAACTACAATCGTAGTGTAAAAGGCACCCACCAATGAAAAGTCAACTAGCGCTGAAACGGTGCTGTCTGGGTGGTGCCGCCCACTGAGAATAAGTGACAATAGTCTTCTCTATTAGTGAAGCGTTACTTATTCGAGGTTGTGCAATACTTGGAAACTCGTGAAGGATGAGCACAGTATGAGATAGATGAAATGGTGTATCTACACCGCGATATTATGTATTCATAGCTGAAGAAGAGCCACACACAGAGTCTGCATGTGTATGCATGGCCTGAAAGCTTTTGTTTTTTGTATCAAAAGAAGCAAACACAGCAAGCAGGGAGTGAAGCACCCTAGTTCCCATTTAAAAAAATCTCCTCCAGACAATGGGATATAGATCCTTTTACATGGAGGGTAAAATTGGATTAGCATTAGTAGTGACAAATGATGCAAGAAACCAAGTTTATACAGCATCAGCAAAAAAAAAAAAACTTCCCATTTTACCTATCCATTCCCTCCAATAGTTTGTCTAGTTCTTCCTTGAATTTATTTAAGCTATCAACTTCCACAATAGATGGAAGTTTGTTCCAGCAATCAACCACTTGCTGGCTAATGGCAAACTTCCACACACCTATTCTACAACTGTCCTTTCTCAATTTGAATTTATGCCCCTCATGTGCATCCCACCAGCATTAAGCTTGTTCAATCCATTCAGAGCCTTAAACACCTCAATCAGATTGCTTCACAGGTAGCTAGTCTCCAGATGCTGCAATTGACAGAACTGAAGCCTCTCTTGATAAGAGCACTCCTTTATTCTCCTCATAAATCTCCTTGCCTTTTTTCACATTCGTTCCAGCAGCTCTACATCCTTCCTAAAATGAGGCCTCCAGACCTGTATGCGGCGTCTCCGTAGCCAGGTGGGAAGGAGCAGCAGTGCGTAGCACACGCTTCTTGATTAGACCGGGGTTCGAACCCGTCACCACCAAATACGGAAAGGTCAGGGAATGACCACCGCATATCCCGGAGCAATATGGCCTTAGTTGCTAATGCTCCTAAAAACTAAATAACAAAATAACAAACCAGACCTGTATGCAGTACTCAAGATGTAGCCCAACCAATGCCTTTTACAATGGAATAATTACCTCCTTATCTCTGCTAGCAAAATTCCTGTATATCACTGACAAACTATTGAACTATCCTGGTTGCCATTGAAAAGTTGCAAGTGGTAGCAGTGCTAAGACACGGAACAAAATTGATTTAGAAATGAAGATGATTAAGGACAGTGTTTGTCATCTATTGCAAGGTCTCACTGCTTCCACAGTGAATACTATTTGTGATCAACAGTGATCACAAAACAGCGTTCAGGTGCTACATCAAAGATGGAACAGCTGTTAATAATATGGATGGAAAATCAGATTCAGAAGCAAAAAAAATCGAACCATTCAAGCAAAAGTAACAATTATATAAAGATATTAAGGATAAGTATGGCAAACCCCAACACAAGTTCGTGGCAGGCAAGCAACAGGTGGTTTAATAGGTTCAAGCATTGTACTGGTTTCCACATTATAGTAGTAGTAGTGGAATGTGATGCAAGAAAGCAAGTGTATGCATTATCAGCCAAAAAAAAAAAAACATACCATTCCCTCCAAATGCCTGTCCAGTTCCTCCTTAAATTTATTTAACCTATCAACTTCCACGACAGGTGGAAGTTTGTTCCTGTAATTAACCACCCGCTGGCTAAAGGCAAATTTCCACACATCCATTCTACATCTGTCTTTTCTTAATTTGAATTTATGCCCCTTTAGGTTCGTAATCTGAACAAGTGGAAGGATCCCATCAGAATTCAGCGTGCTCAACCCATTCAAGGCCTTATACACCTCAATCAGATCTCTGTGCGGGTGCCTAGTCTCCAGCCACTGCAATTTGCAGAACTTAAGCCTCTCTTGGTAAGAGGATCCTTCATTCCCCTCAACAATCTTGTTGCTCTTCTCTGTACACACTCAAGCAAATCTACATCCTAAAATGAGGCCTCCAGACCGGTACGCAGTACTCAAGGCATGGCCTGACCATTGCCTTATAGAGGGACAATCACCTTCTTTTCCCTGCTAGCAAAATTCCTATATATCATTGACAAAACCTGCCCTGGCAGCCTGTCTGCATTGCTCAGAAAACTTCATATCTAACTGCACAGTTGCTTAGCCACCTCCTTTAATATAACTGGATAGATCCCATCCACCCTAGGTGCCATTCTTATGTTTAACTTCAACAATTTCTCCTCCACTTTGCTCTCAGTTATTACAAAATCATTAAGCACCCTGCCACAATTTGATAACCTTCTGCCATTTTCAAACCTTAATAACTCCTCATGTGTGAATGTAAATGCAAAATACTCATTCAGTTTGTTTGCTATCTGAACAGGATCATCAACAATTGAACCATCGATATCAAGTATGTGGTGAAGTCGCCAGTGCAGATTCTGCAGCTGTAGAGAAATTTTGTGATGTGCTGGAAAAAATTATTGATGAAGGCAACTATTCGACACAGCAAATTTTTAACGTTGACAAGACTGCTCTGTATTGGATAAAAATGCCAGACCAAACATACATTGCCAAAGAGGAAAATACAATGCCAGGTTTCAAGGCGTGCAAAAGATAGTGCCACGCTCTTGCTTGAGGCTAATGCAGCAGAAGATTACAGATTAAAATCACTGCTTCTGTACCATTCTGGAAATCCTCGTGCATTTAAGGGCATCAATAAAGCCAACCTACCCATGCATTTCCGATTGAACCAGAGAGCATGGATAACAATATCTCTTTTGAGGATTGGTTTAAATGCTGCTTCATTCCCTATGCATCTAGATGATTTCAATTCGAATCATATTTCTACTGCCAAACATGATTTCACTTATCCAACCTATGGATCAGGGTGTTTCGAATTTAAAAGCATACTATTTATGCACATTTTGCTCAGGCATTGTCTGCAGTAGACGATGAGAAAAATTTTACGTTAAGACTTAGGAATCTTACAATATTTACCACACCATCTTAAACATTAATAAGGTCTGGGAAGAAATTATGCCCACGGCACGTAAAAGGCTTCAAAGGATTTGAAGAAGACAAATCATATGAAGAAGTTACAGATAAGATTGTACAGGTTGCAAAGCTACTTCAGTTGAAAGTTGATGCCATAGACATGGTGGAGTTAATAGAAGAAGAGAAGGAATTATCTAACAAAGAACTTATTGACTTTCAGGCAGCGATAGTGAAAGAAGAAAATGCTGACGAAGCTCATGATGAACCAAATGAGGAGCCAAGATGGTTCATCACCAGAGAGATGGCAATGGCATTTCGTGAAATTGCATTGGCAATGGCAAGGTTTGAGAAAATGGATCCTGACAGCGAACAATTCTTAAAAGTTAACAGAGGGGTGGTGAATGATATGCTTGCTTGCTATGAAGAAATCTATGAAAAGAAAAAAACCACCATCCAGTCATCCAATATGTTTTGTAAGCTTGAGCGGCCAACCCCTTCTTCTAAATCGGCGTACTTATCAGCTGAAGATGTCGATTCTGGCAACGAGAGGTAAAACTTACCGACGTTTATGCCTGTCTTCTCTCTTTTTTTGTAATTTTATAATTTTGAAATTTTTTTAAATTGCACACTTTTGTAATTTTTCCTGCACATGAGATAAATACATTAAATAACTTTTACATATTTGTTGAACATTTCTTTTTTGATTCAATCAATTCAGTGAGCACAGTTGTGTGCTGCACAAGCATGGAGGAAATTCCAACTTGCATAGCATTCTGCAGAATGCAACTCTTACGTAAGTCGGGGAGTGCCTGTAATATAAAAGTAACTACGACGCCTACTCTCAGAGGCCAAAATCTTTTTTTATTATATCTGGCAATACCAAAAGAAAACATCCCAGAACTGGTCAAAGAAAGTGACCAATCCATTTTGCACGAATTGCTGAAAGTATTGCCATCTAGCATACAGCAGTCAAATTATGATTATAAATAAAAAAAAAAACTACCACTTTACAGGCAAATCACATAATGCTACAATACTTTAGTTTGTTTGTTTTCTTGTTTATTTGTTTGCCTTCAAAACAAAAAAACAGAGATATCAAAATGTACGGTGCATGCACCACATACTGGTACAAACCATTTTTTCATCATTGCATCTGCCTATACCATATTTTGGTCAAGTCAAGAGGCATTTTTTATCTCCAAAAATGTATTATTACTCTAAACTAGTCTTATTTTTTTAAACAAGTCAATTCCATTCCTCCAAAATAAATTTCAGTTTGTAAGTGTAAACATCTGAAAATTAAGACTACAGCAGACATCTCCACAAATTTTATTGGTGGAATTCATATTACAAAAAACAAAAAAGGTACTTTAAATACTTTTGGTAATGGTGATGTAAACAGTACTATAAGAGACAATTTGATTACATGGCAATTTTTTACCAACAGCAATTTGACAAGTTTCATCTGTATGTTTTTATTTAATAAAATAAAATTTTTTGCACTAAAAAAAATGTGCACAAACAAAAATTATTAAAAAAAATAACACTATTTACTTTGAATCACATACTTTTTTTATAATTTAAGAAACGTTCAGATTTTTACTGAGGCCCTCACTTTTTTTTTTTTTTTTTTTCAGTATCAATATACTGTGATTTGGATTTAAATAATTATACAATCCCTTACCAACCAACTGCAATTTCAAGTTTACATAATTTTTTTTTTACTCAAAATATTTTATTATAAGCGATATTTTCATGTATACACAGTTTACAACTTCATTTCAAAGTAATTTATAATACTAATAAATTCATAACCTGTCATGCATAGTAGCGAGGCGAGAGTTGGTCAAGCCGTACTACAACATTCAATGTGTTACTCTGAATGCTCGGAAGTGATGTGTTGTGTTCAGTTTTTGGCACCTTTTATCATATGCATTTTTTACTCACATAAATGCTGTTTTTTATAATGTATATTTTAAATTGTATTGTTGAGACCCTTATCATGGCTTATAAATGTCCACACAGTGTAACAAGTGAAAATGTAAAAAGGAAGTGAAACATAATGGCTTTAGAACATAAAATGAATGTGCTGGATAAACTTCACTAGAACAAGTTTTTTGATGTAAATGAGTCTACTATTCAAACAATTAAAAAAAAAAAAAAAAAAAAAGAGAGAGAGAGAGAGAAGGGTTTCTATGAGGGCTAGTGTTGCATGTGGAACATCAAGTTTAAAAGTGTTGTGCATGCCTGTGTTATCACAATTTAGAAAAGACTGAAAAAGCTCTAAACATATGAATAGGAGATTAAAAAAAAAAGAGCATGCCGTTATGCACATCAGTAAATCGAATCCTTCACAAAATGCTGAACGGCACTTTGTGAAGGATTCTGAAAGCACAGACTATAAGTGCAAAAGATAGACAATTTAATGCAAGTAAAGGTTAAATTTACACATTAAACTAGTGGGAGACTGCTGGTCACGATGCAGCAACCACTTTTCCTGAACACTTGAAGAGGGTGACTGAAGAGAAAGGACCAAGTTTTTAATGCTGATGAAACTGGGTTGCTTTGGAAGTGGATGCCTTCTAGAACTTTTATTTCAAAGTATGAAAAAATGTTCCAGGATTGAAGGCATCCAACGATCATTTGACTCTTCTCTTCCATGCCAATGCATCTGAAGAGATAGGTCTCAACCCTTGCTCCTGAAAGGCAAAAATAAAGATCATCTTCCTGTATTTTAGAGGAGTAATCAAAAAATGTGAGTTATGGCGGCATTGTTTACAGACGGGGTTCAACAACTGTTGCATCACTTCAAGAAGTGATGCAACAGTTGTTGAACCCCGTCTTCAATTACTTCTTATCAATAATACACCAGGTCAACCTAAAATGCTTCAGTGAGTTAGGTGCATTATAGCCACAGCAGCTTATGCGCCGTTAAAGCCCTAACAAACAAAGCTTCAGTGAGCTCATCCAAACATAAAAGTTATATTTCTTCCTCCAAACACGACATCTCTCTTACAGCCTATGAACCAGGGTGTTATAGCTATAATAAAGAGTATTACATTTGGTGTCCTTCACACACATTTTAGATGCTATGGAGAGAGACCAATATTAACTGTGATGCAATGTTGGAAAAATTTTGCCACAGACAAAAAATCTGTTGATGAAATAAAGCCATCAACATTGAATGCCTTCTGGAGAAGAATTTGGAAAGATGCAGTGAAAGATTCTAATAATATCTGTCTGATTACAGGTGAGATTCTCCACATAACAGAAGTAGCAAGAAGTTTAGAGAGGCTCAGGTGACATGCAACAAGGTGATGTTGAGAAATTTCTACACTTGCAGGATGAGTTGTCATCAAAAGAAGACCTTGAAAATCTTTTAGAACACCAAATCAGTGATTAGAAAGGTGAAATTGTGGAAGAAGAAAAGTCAAGTCATTTCAACCTCAGCAGCCTTAACCAAGGGAATGTTTATGTATCTTTCTGACCATTTTATGGCAAATGACCCTGTACAAGAAAGAAGCTTAAATTTTAAGCCGTTTACAGAAATTACTTGAACTTTATGCAAAGTTCAGTGGGAATTAAGAAATAAAATGCAACAGCAATCCACACTTAAGTTTTTTAGAAAGTGTATAACATCATTAAAAAAATAACTGTTAGTTTGAAAAGACTTCACATTAAAATATTTTCTTTAGATTGCGGCTTATGTTTTTTATTTCCCCGAACCCCTTATTTTTTGAGATCCTTCCTAGTCTAGCCAACCACAGCATTTTCCAGGAATGTAACCCCAATGGTTGGCAAGGGATTACTGCATATAATTTTTTGGTGTTTTTTATCTAATTTTCAAATACCAGTAATTCCAAAAGTGCCAGATGTCTTTATGAGATACCATCTACAACACTTATTTCAATAAGCATGCAATATTGTTTAACTGTAACTATACACTGCATTCTTGAATGCTGAAAGTAACAATGATCAATGATGATTAGCTTATATTTTCTAATTTTCAATTAAATTACACCATTTCCTTAGAGCAACATTTCTCATCCAAAATGCTATACAGATTAAGCTATTTCAAGCTTCTGCATATTTGAACAGCTCACAAAAATAAAGCACTATTGTATTTCAATTTAATTTTTAAGGTGGTACTGGCATCAACAGAAAGACTGCATAACTTTTAAATTTTAAAATTGTTCTTATAAAATTGGGCTCCCTCCACCCCTTCCCATATGAAATACTATAAGCTGTGACAGCAATTGAATTTTTAGCATTTCAAAATTTTTTTAACCATTTAAAGGTTCTTTCAGTGATAAAAGGAACAACTAGGAATTGCTGACACACAAACTTAGTAATGATTTATGCAAAATATAACTTTTGTCTATTAAGCTCAATGGAAATGTGTTTTACATGTTTTAAAATCTGCTATAACAAAGTTATATATTAAACAAGATACATGGTGGTAAATTGCTGTGATCTCTTTTACAAAACAGACCAAATGAATACAAAGTGTAGTAAATCA
Organism: Mastigoproctus giganteus; assembly: GCF_048544385.1. Taxonomy (NCBI): domain Eukaryota; kingdom Metazoa; phylum Arthropoda; class Arachnida; order Uropygi; family Thelyphonidae; genus Mastigoproctus; species Mastigoproctus giganteus. The sequence continues at coordinate 25,139,219 of NC_143578.1, read as the reverse complement.
AATCTCTTTATGGTTTTAGTTAATTTTAACATGAAATCACATATATACATAAAGAATACAGGTCTTTAACTTTTGATGGTAGAAAATGACTAAGAAATATGTGATATGGACAGTTATTACGGAAGCAAAATATCATCAAACCATAAGACAAATATCTTGTGAATAGAGAGACCACAGAAAAACTAACTACAGACCTATTTCCTACTGCTGATACTACAGTTAAGTAATTCAAAATTAAGTTAACTTTTGAACACGAATATTCATAAATTACAAGAATAATCAGTTATATTACAAGAGTGTATGGTGTAAGAGTATCCATAATGAGTTACCTATACTGCAAAAACAAGGAAGAATTTTATTGCACACAAAATATGATAGAAATGGTTATCAGACTAACTTCTTTATTTGTATAATCAATGGTTTTTGGCCAACTCGCAAGAAAAAATCAAGTGAAGGCCAAAAAAGCACAAACATATGGTGGCATTGACTTTATATTATAAAAAAAAAAACTGGACATAAGAAAAAATGCTAGCGAACAAGATAGGCAAAAAAAAAAAAAAAAAGAAAAAGAAAAACAGACCACTACAAGATAGTGAAGGGAGGGGGGGGAGGGGGGGTTTGGCTTGGCTTTTCTGTACCAATAGTAAACAGCTTGCAGAAAAGTTTACCTTGCTTGTTATGGGGATGAAAGGTACACAGCAATTTCCTAACTAAGTGGTATAAGATATGACGAAAACTTAGTAGTGGAATGAATATCATTGGTTTGGGAGTGAGAAAAGGAAAAGGGTATTTTAAGATTAGGTTCCTTAATGATTCTTAATGCCAGCAAAAAGTCACTGTCCACATTTCTGAACTGAGATAAATTTTCCTCAGATCAGAAGCATGATGAAAACCCATTGAAAGTGGAGATTATCCTGGCTTGAAATACTATAAAATTCATGCAGTTTTTAAGAAAAACCAATGTAAGTTACTAGGTTGGTATTCTACTCAGGTTGTAGAGATAAATACAAGTATAAAAGTAGAGAATGAAAATAAGTCATTTCAACAGACATAAGGAAAATTAGAAATATGAGTATTTACAAGAAAAAAACTTAGTTCTGTGCCCTACTCTCCAGTTAAGGAAAATGCTCTACATCTAAACAAAGTATTCTTATCATGGATGCTTCACAATATTAGATTTTAATTAAAAAGAAATATGAAGATTAAGAAGACCTCGTCATTAATAAACAGATGAACACAATAGTCTAAACAAGACATTCTTCAATAAGTGGGATGACAAAAATGCTGCAAAAAAACAAGGGAAAGGGAAAAAGTTCTTCAAAAACTTTCTCATGCTTTGACATATTTAACTAAAATATATAGGGCCAACTTATTTTTGAAGTAGCAAATTACCAACAAAATAAATGCTCATAAAATTAATCAAATCATATTTCTCAGTTGATTCTTGAAATTTCAAATATTTATGACATTAAAAAAAAAAATAAATTTACATCAGATTTTATGCTCTAAACAACAACAAAAAAAAAAAAACTTTAAAAAACTTGAAAAGTATATCAAGATAGTTAATTTAACCTATGAGAATGTGAATGGGGTATGTATAAATCCCAGTCGATTTTCATTTTTTTATATTCTTGAAATCACTCTGTTCACCCACTGGTAACTTACAGTACCTTTCAAGAAACGCTTTTTAGCTCAATTTCTCTATAAAAGATTCACATAATCTCCACTGAATAGGCTAAAAATAGCCAGGCACAACTGGCATCTGCAGTTAACTATCTGGGCATGCCTTTCAAGCCATTCATAAGTTTTTATACAAAGACATCAAATAACTATACTACAATATACTGTATTATTACTATACTAGCCACTGTTCAATTAAAAAAAAATAAATAAGCTGTTTTAATTGACATTATATTCAATGTAAACTGCAATTTCTCTTTTCAGTGAGCATAAACAATTGACTGTTTCATAACATACTAATGACAGTACAGTAACAAATTCTTAACACGTCCAATTTCTTTGGCAAATTAAATTCAATGCATAATTTTTTTTTTCTCTACAAAGATAAATCTTTATACACATCAACTGCTCATTACCAAATGTTTTGCCAAATTTTATAATATAATAAAAAAAAGACTGATATAACCATATGCTTTTTTTGGAAGCAAAATGGCATATCAAGGGATATAAAAATAAAGGACTAGGCATTAATTCTCACATTCTACTTTACTAAAGATATTACACAAATAAGATAAAAGTTCATTAAAAAATCGGAGTTATGTGCATGCTGCACAAAACTTATTAAAATGATGAAGTTTACACAAACTATTTCTTCTGTGTTTAATTTATAATTAACCAGAAGAAACATTTTTGATGAATAAAATTCTCAATGTATACTTTGAAAAATATGGTAAGTGGACTTCAAATCAAATATGGCCAAAGATGTTCCCATGCCTGTTTCAAAGCATTGCATATCTGCTAAAGAAGTCTGAATTTCAGTAAAACTGGTACTTCACCTTTCCCTTCAAGTGGAGATCAACCCTCTCTTCATTTTTTTTTAAAATAATAGTCTACAATTTTAGGGGATCTACTATGGTGAATAATTTTTAATTGGTCACATGGGTTTGTTGGAAATTTTGTGTGCCTGGTTAAAGGTTAATAGTAAATAAAAGCACATAATGTGAACTGTGTTTGTAATGCCAAAACAATGATTTTTAAGAAAATATTGCTCCAACGACCCATCTTCTTATTTATGAAACATAAATAATAGAAACATCATAATAAAGAACAATAAAAGGGAACATAAACAGTGAGTCAGGTTAAAACAAATGTAGACTTGAATACTAATTAATAACTATAAACAAGTTATTGCTTATCTTAATATTTTATGCATTTAAAAGCAATTAGTCTTTTCTAGCAAATGACTAATTTTAGCTGTTCCTTAAATTAATTTGTTTACATTACAATATTACATGCACTTTAAAAGGCTAGGATAAAACATCTAATTCACTATAGTTCACATTTATTTCTAACATATAAATGCTTACACATTCAACTCTATAGCCAAGATATTGCCAATTCTTTTACAAGTATAATCATTTAGAGTTCTAACATACTGTTTTTAAAACTAGGATTTTATCTGTATTAGTAGCCTAATATTTAATTATCTATTTATATATTCAAATTCTCACATCATATATCTGCACTATTCATATCTCAAATTATATCCTGTATTTTGTGGCTAGTAGGCTTCTGTGGTGCATATTAATAGCAAATCTCTCTCTCTTACTGAATAATGACTTGAGCTGTATTATTTACATATTAGAAAGGAGCACCTTTGGTCATGGTGTATCAGTAATTTAGGTGGTTTTTTTTTTTTTTTTTGGGGGGGGGTTTTTTTAAGTTCAGTTTGCCTATAGAATGAAAGACTAGCGTTTCTTAGCTAAGGAAGGCATCTATTCTACTTTTGCTAAAACACTATATAAAAACATTAAGTAATGGGAAAGTATTTTTTTTTTTTCAGTAGGTAGTGCGATTCAAAGACTTAAAATTAATTCATTATATTCTCACCATGTAGTTGTGCTATTTTAAAAATATGTTACCAATTAAAATCTTATTACTGAAACAGGAAAATTATGAAAAGCAAGAATACTTCTTAACCCTTGTGTTTTTGTGGTTGACAAGATTTAAACTGTCAAGTAAATGCAGTAGTCTCAATTCTCACTGCAGAACAAAATTGTTATGGTTGTTAAATCTGCCACCTTGGTATTGGGCTACTCTTAAATGGCATCACCAAACATTGAGATTTCTGCAGTGCAATATCAAGGCAAGTTAATGGAAATACATTTATTCTTCTGTGGATATTAAGACCACTGCATCTATCAGGTAATTGAAATCCTGCCAATAACAAAAACACATAAAAGGATGGAAACCCTACTTTTTATAAATAGGAAAATTTGATCCTGTAACAGCAAAATTAAAAAAAATTATATCACTTTGGCAAGCAGTGCATTATATTAATCCATAAAGCCAATTTTTTATTGTTTTTTTTTATCAACATTTATCTATTATCAACTGTTTTGATTAACTCACTGGTTGTTTTAGGAGTTTCTGGTGCACTGAACTACCTTGTTCACAGGGCAACAATTCATGTTATGCCAGTTCATATGGTTTTTTTATTGTGTATAGGTAGATTTGCACATTGCATAAGCTGAAAAACCTAGAATAACTTAGGCATGGGCAACTCCATTCCCTCTGACAGATATTAGCTAACTACAGCCCTAAACAAAAGAGGCCTTTACGAATTCCTGCAGTCTCTGACAGGATTCAAACCTCTAGACCTCTCCAAATGAGTGACAATTAGTGAATCCACTATACTGTCACAGAGGAACAACTGTTTTGACAATGGCACATTAATAGCATAGATCAGTACTTCTCAAACTATCTGTGGCGAAGGACCAGTTCCTTTTATTTCCAATCTCTCACGGGCCAGTACTTTTGTAAAATACAATCATCGCGGACCAATAACGTCCACAACAAATTTCCAATTTGTTGTGGCACCAGTCCATGGATCACACTTTGAGTAGCACTGGCTTAGATGACTGTGTAAGCATGATACAAAAATGCACAATTTCTGTTATTAATCGTGCAGTTTTATGAGATTTTTCTCACTCTGGTTAATGTACAGCTTCTCTAAACATGGTAGGCAGGCAAGAAATTATGAATTAATTCTAAAAGATAAAAAAAAAAATCTTTAAAATATATACTACCAGGGTATATGGCTAAACTTCAAGTAACAATAACGTTTTTGGACCCCATAATTCAAAAATAACAGCAGCTTATCAGTTAATGATCTCCACTTGATGGAAATGGAAGTTTAAATTTTACTGGTGCTATCATGAATACTTTGGCATTATTAATATGGAGTCCAATACTATAACATTATGGTAAAAGGAATTAAATACTTCCTCCCATTTATTCTGTTGACTATTTGGACGATGACTGAAACCATATAAAATGGTGCAGTTCTCTAAAGACTTAAAAAATATATAAATTAACATTTATACACATGCACATAACACCATCTGCATGACAGTTAGCAGCCATAGATCAGAAAGTTAATCAAACTGAACTGTGGGTGCTAAATGAATAAGATATAATACAATAAAAAATATAGTTTAGCTGCTCATGAAAAACAGTACTAACAAAAAACACAATACAATAAACAATTATGTCAGTCTCTCTTTAATATTTCTGTACAGAATATGAGAATTGTATTTATTCTGCCATTTTGAAGAGGTCAGATCCATTTCTACTCCATCGTCCACATCATTGCTTGGCAATGGATGATAGTAACCTGATTTATTTCTGTATTTTTCTCCTTGCCGAACTGCTAGCCGCCACATGAGAAGGAATGTAGCACTGCATAGCAGATTCACAATGACATTCACATACATCAATACCATAGGTTCCTGGTTGATGAATCTATTAACAATAAGAGGAATAGCTATCTCACCAAGGGCTGAACCCAAGATGAATGTTGCAGCTGTCATATTAGTGATATGGAGATAATGTTCTACCCATGCAATAGCAGCTGGAAAAAGAGGTGCCATGCCTAATCCCAAAATCACAATTCCTACCCACAGCAAGGCCTCAACTCTATTTGCTCCAGCTACTAGAAGTATAGATGCCAGTGAACACACTACAAGGTTAACCAGAAGCATATTTAATATCCTAACTTTAGCTGCTAGGCATATTGCAAATCCTCTAGCTAATGCAAAGCTTCCCCAGAAGAGATAAGTAAGAAAGTATCCTCTAGACTTTGGCAGCTGTAAATCTTGTTTAGTGGCAAAGGTTTGTAGCAGTTGGCCTACAGCTACTTCCATTCCCACATAAAGACACAAGAAAAGGGACATGAGGCTCACAATTGAAATTCTAAAAGTCCTTGTGACTTGCCTGGTCTTATCCAGTCCCTCTTCTTGCCTTGATCGAGGTTCCCTTGGACTCATACAGAGAAAAACAAGAAAAATAAAAGAAACAATAAATGTATAGATGCTTAATATTACGTAGGCAAATTCAAACTTGCCAAGTCTATGTTTATGCATCAAATTAAACAGATGAGTTAAAAAGTCAAAATGTTTGGGCACTGTGATATTTTGATATAAAACTGGTAAAAGCTGATCTTCATGATCAGCTTCTATGGTAAACGAAGGAAAAGAACTGTTATCATGTAGGAGTTCAAGCTTCTTCTCAGCACTAAATTCAATCTTGTTATCTGGTTGAGAATCATTAATTTCAGAGTTGAAGAGATGTCCTGTTGAAGAATCAAAATTTTCCATTTTCTGATATTCAGTAAAAGATTCCACCTGATAAACAGAAGAACTTGTAATCAGCTTCTGCTGATCTAAGGAAAGCAATGGTTTTTTAAATGAGCCTGAATTTGTTGAATTATAAGATTGTAAAGTAGATGTTTCATCTGTAGTAGTAAGTAATGAATTTTCAGCACTGTTGGGGGAAGGTACATTTTCTGTTACAATTGATTCTTTGGAGATCTGATGAGTTAATGAATTCTTTACTTTACTGGAACTATCTCTTTCTTCTAATTCCACCTGGTTCTTTATATTTATGTCACTTGGTTTCAAACTGTGACTTAAATTTGCATCAAAAATTGCTTCAGTAGAAGTATGTATCTGCATTTCATTTCCTTTGAGGCCTTCCTCAAAGCTCCTTGATGTGCTCATTTCAACACTTGGAACTGGAGAAAAAAATGTGGTGTTTACTACAGCTGCTGTAAAATTAGTAGTTATTACAGAAGTAGAATTAGCAGGTACATTTGGGGCAGCTGCTTCTATCTGCTGGTCGGTAGCCTGAAGTGAAAAAGACGAATTATAGTCAAGTGTAATTTTTGATACGTGACTAACAGATGTAGGAGTGGTGTGAGCAAGTACAATTTTGTCCTTAACTAGCTGAGAATCTTGCGAATGATTATTATAACTAAAATGACTACTATTGTTCTCAATATTCTCTAACTCATCAGTAATATTTGTTACAGTATCAGTGAAGTTTTGATGGTATTCAGATGAATTGCTAACTGCAACAGAATCATTTTCCATTATCTCTTGGGAAAGATTCTGTTGAGGGCCAGCTACAGTTGTAGTTTCTTCATGTTCTTCTCTTTTCTCTTGTACTGTTTCCATTGATTTAAAAGAGGGTCTTTCCCAGACACTGTCATGTCCCAACTGATTTCCATCAGCAAAATGTGGTTTTTTAGGCTTTGGTTTTGTAACAGGAGGAACTTGAGAGGAACCCACTGATGTTTCTGGAACCTTACTATTTATGGTAGTAACAGTAGTATTACCAGATCCAGCAAAGGTCACTGCAGTTTTCACAGCAGATGTATATAAATCCTGCACATCAGAAGTATTATCAGTAGAAGTGGAATTTGTTTTATCCTCTGTAAATGATGATGAAAAATAAGTTACTAAAGTGCCATTTGCAGTAATATTCTCATTGTCAGAAGTAATATTATCATAATGTACTGCTAAATCATCTCGTTTTCTTCTACTGTGATGTGCTAGTTGACTAGTTGTGCTATTTACTGATATGGCACGATGATTATAAACAGATGGATATTTCTGGGGTGAATGTGGATGTATAGATGAAATTGATTTAGGAAGTGTCAACTCTACATTTCCATCTTCATAGTGTGTCAAAGGCTTGTTATTCACAGCTATTCCTCTGTGTGACAAAGGTATTTTTGGCAGTCTAAGAATGATTGCACTTCTATTGTCTGTCAAATTTAAAGATGAATCTGTCCTGTTTAAACTGTGAGGTGAGAGAAAAGGTTCAGCAACTAAAGGGGCAACAAATGCCCCCAATCCAAAGAAGAAATGAACAGCTTGCAAGAATGAGGCGCTCTTCTTTCCCCACATATCAAGGCACCACACATTACCACCTAAAAGGAAAATTACAGGCAATGGTTAATAATGAATATTTTACCGTATTCTTACTAAGTTTTCCAGTAGCCAAAACTAATTTTTATAAAAATATGATATTTCTTTCATTTATCAGACATTATATATGCATAAAATGGGAAATAAGTAATGAACATATTCATATGTACTGGTTCAGATGAGTGGTTTTCAATCTTTTTCTCATTGTTGTGGCACACCTTTGTTACACCAAAATTATATTTGTAAAATAATAAGAGGAGTTTACCTCAATATAGTACGTAGAACACTTCCATATGATACCCTCCAGAAATTAAAACGGAAAAAACAAAAAAACCGACAACTTACCGGTACATTAGAGTAAAATATAAATAATTAAATAATTAAAAAAACAATTTAAAACAATTAAAAATTAAATTAATGCAATTAAAAGAATCTAACGAAAATATTCAAAACAATATTCCTTCCTGAAGCTAACAACACTTTTCGACTGTATGTCGTGATCACAGGAATGAAAATTACCGAATCGGGTTAAACCTGAAACTTAAATAGTGATTATTTGTCTTCGCGCATGCAGGTCCACGCATCGGAGATCAAATATGGCCGCCGAATATTAACAGAATTCTCATGTAATTTAATTTCTATGGTTTCTGCAATTAATAGTCACGTATAATTACGCTGAACATTAAGTATTTTGGCCTTGTTAAATAAAAAAGTATGTTTTTCGTTAATGGCATGAAAGGCTAATTCTGACGCTGCTGGATGAGAAGCACGAACTGAGGCTTCGTGTTGACTTACACGAATATTAAGAGAAAATCGCGTCGAACCTTGGTAAGACGAGTTGCAATCACCGCAAGAAATGTTGTATACCAGATCATTAATTTGTGTTACGAATGCGGAAAGAACCGAGCGATTGTTCAGTATAGTGTGTAACTTCTGTATTGGCCTGGCTACAATTTTAAATTCAGTATCTTCAAAGAATCTATTAAGCTGTTTGTGCCACTGTTCAACATATGGGACAGAAATAAAGTATTTTTTGATATTACTATTGTTGGTTGGTGTAGTATTTTGTATCCTATCCTTAGCCTGTACCCTAATTCGGTTTATTGTGGCAATGGAATAATCCCTGTTTAAGAACCTGCTAGTTAATATTTGTATTTCTGAGTCCAAAGCAGATTCTGTCATTGAATATAATTATAGGCATTTAGAAACTGATTAAAGATAATCGATCTTTTGTAAGTGAACCGGTGATAGCTATTATAATGTAGAAGCATACCGGTGTTTGTAGGTTTTCGATAGATGCTAAATTGTATTTTATTAGTGTCCCGGGTAAGCGTGAAATTTAGAAAGTTTAATGACTTTCTATCCGTATCCTTCCTTTCCAATGTAAATTTGAGTCTAGAATGAATATTATTAAACAAATGTAAAATGTCTTGGATAGTACTACTATCAGTAATAACTAGAACATCATCTAAATACCTCCCATAGTATGTGATACGGGGTCGAAACAGTGTCAAATGTATATGCTCAATCGTTGAGAGATAGATCTCTGACATTAAGCCGCTAAGGCTCAAACCCATTGGCAATCCAAAAATTTGTTTGTACACCTTGTCTCGAAAGGTGATGTGGTTGGCCTCAACTAACAGTTTAATTAAGTGAAAAATTTCCTTAATAGGTAGCTTCGTATAATTAATCGGTGTCGAGTTTTTATTTAACATATCCCAAATAACATCTAATGTGTATTCAACATTTACATTCGTATATAACGAGGCAACATCTAGTGAGAATAAATTGTCATTGTCGCCAAGTCTACAGTCTTTAAGATTATTAAATAATGTATCATAGTTCTTAATCCCAAATTGTATTACCTGTCTAAAGGGTTTTATAATGTTATATACATGTGTGGCTAAGGATGAAAATGCTGAGTTCCTGTAGGAAACAATAGGTCGAATAGGAAATCCAGTCTTGTGTAATTTTACCTGACCGAAAAGTGCAGGAATATTGTATGTTCTGGCTTTCAATTCCTTTAACTGGGCCATAGTAATGTAGTCATTTTTTCGATACGTGGTTAACGTTTTATTGTATTGATTGACCAAATTGGTAAACAGTGCCGGGTCTACTTCAAGATAAGTGGAGGTATCTGAAACAACTGAATCTAACTTATTAATATAATCAGGTTTATCTAGTATTACCACTGTATCTCCTTTATCTGCCCTCTGTATAATGATGTCCTTATTTCCCCGAAGTTCTCGTAAAGCTGAACTGTCATGTGTATTCAATTTCATGTAATTATACGCGGCTATTAATTGCAGAAACTGTAGAAATTAAATTACACGAGAATTCTGTTAATGTTCGGCGGCCATATTTGATCTCCGATGCGTGGACCTTTACGCGCATGCACAAAGACAAATAATCACTATTTAAGTTTCAGGTTTAACCCGATTTGGTAATTTTCATTCCTGTGATCACGACATACGGTCGAAAAGCGTTGTCAGCTTCAGGAAGGAAAATCGTTTTGAATATTTTCGTTAGATTCTTTTAATTGCATTAATTTGATTTTTAATTGTTTTAAATTGATTTGAATTGTGTTAAATTGTTTTTTTAATTATTTATATTTTACTCTAATGTACCGGTAAGTTGTCGATTTTTTTCATTTTTTTTCCATTTTAATTTCTTGAGGGTATCATACGGAAGTGTTCTACGTACTATATTGAGCAAACTCCTCTTATTATTTTACAAATATTATTATCAACGTAGAACATATTGAGTATTACAGCTCTGACTCATACTAACCAAAATTATATATACAGCAATAACTCGCTTAGCACGGCTTCAAACAGCACGGGTTTCACTATAACATGGTTTTCAATTAAGTTTAAGTTGAAAATTTACTGTACATAGTAAAACTCATTTAACAGCCTAGACACATACTCTACATATATATGCTGCATTGTCGTAGCCTAGGTATGTGTACATATATGCTGCAGTGCCAACTCTATTGTCTCACATGCACGTGTCAACAGCTCCCCTCAGGCAGTCAGCGGCAATGTGCAACTGCGTTCAGTATTCTTAATTCCATCCTGATGAGACGACGTGATATCTTTTCAAACATTTCATTTCACAATTTATTTTTTACCCCTTTAAATATGATCGAAAATATATCTGCAACTTGGCTAGAAATCACTGCCAACAACATGCATTCTGTTCGGCAACATGTTTTGTCCCATTTGGCAAATGATTTCTGGTTTTGAATTGCAAGTTTAGACAATTGCGGAAGACATTGTGAAGATTGGAAAAGACTTGAGATTTGAAACTTTGGACACTGCCAATATGACTGCATTGATGAGCAAACTGCATATGAAAAAGAGGAAAACAATTCTCAAGTTGCACCAAAAGAATTTTTAACAGAAGAATTGGAGAAAGTTTTTCGGGAGGTTGACATGGCATGTGAGGCAATTATGAATGAAGATCAGGATGTTGAATGTAGCATCCAGATACGGCAAACTACAAGACGGGATTCGATGCTACAAAGACTTGTATGCCGAGAAAAAGAAGAGAACTTCACCAGACCTTATTATTGAAACCTAAATAAACACAATAAAACTTTTTTCTCATCTCTCATGATGTTACATTTTCATTAATAAAATTTTTGCAATATTTTTTATTTAAAATCCTTAATTGGCTATCAAGTGCAGATTGTTTATAGATTTATAGTCAATTAAAAGGAGTTGAAATAAAAAATATTGGACACTACCATAGTATGCATTCAATTAAAACTCATAATTATACCTCAATCAGCACGGTTTCACATAACAGGAACAATTTTGGTATTAATTATCAGTGCTATGTGGGGTATTGCTGTGTGTATATATATATATATATATATATATATATATTATAATTAATATGATAAATAAAAGTAAAGATGGCAGTTCGAAACTCCGGAAAGCTTAAAAAATTACATCAAAACGTCAAAAGAAAGTTACGATAGCCTACATCAGATAAAGGCGGGAAAAATTTGCTAAAAACAGTACTCCGAAACGGAAAAGAAAATATGAAATTAATAATATCTGATGTCAGCAAAGTAAATATTGATGCTAAATCAGGTATTTCATCGGGGGACTACACCTGACATAGCATCAACGGACTGCGTTTCCATACTTGCCCATAGTTATGCAAGAGAAAATTTATAAATGTAAATTAATAAAAAAAAAAAAAAAAAAAAAAACGAAAAAGTATCTCTTACAAAGTATGGACAAGGTAGGCCCTACGCAGTATTATAATTAAAATATAATTAAGGTAAAAGGGCGAATATTATAAAAAGTAGAAGATTAAAAATATTATACCTGAAAATGGTGACGCGAAATTACATGAAGTCAATACGATAGCTGCAAACAAAACAAATAAAACAGCTACTAACGAAAAAATAGATGACTAGTGACCTCTATAATCAGTTTTTAAGACAGTATTTTAAATATACAGAATAAGGTGAAATTTAGGTAGAGAAGAAGAAATGAGGCGAGAAGTGTACCACACAGGACCATATATATATAAAAAAAAATAAATAAATAAATAAAACGGGAGAGGCTGTGGTTTTAAGCTTAGCATCGCGCAAAGCAGCAGATGGCTAAAACTTAAATTAATATAAATAGTGCATTAAAACCAATAGAGGTAACAGAATGATAAAAATTGTTTGGACAAACAAATGCACCAAAGCGCGCAAAGCAGCAGCAAAGGATACAGATGTATATAAAATAATATAAATGCCAATGCAAGCAACACTAAAGGCCACAAGGAAAAAATAGATTAACTATAGAATAAAGATTGAAGCCAGCAAATGGCAAACCGGAGTTAAAAACAAGACCATCTAAAGACTGAATAGCAGAGATGGGTGTAATTTAAAGAACAGTATCGCGCAAAGCAGCAGATAACTAATTCTTAAATTGATATAATAATATAATATATAAAATATTGTATTAAAGAATAAAAACAGAAAACATCAGAGAGTTAAATAAACTGGATATGGCAAATGCACTGAAGCGCGCAAAGCAGCAGCAACGGATGCAAATGTAAATATATGTATATTATAATTAATATGATAAATAAAAGTAAAGATGGCAGTTCGAAACTCCTTTAGATGGTCTTGTTTTTAACCTCCGGTTTGCCATTTGCTGGCTTCAATCTTTATTCTATAGTTAATCTATTTTTTCCTTGTGGCCTTTAGTGTTGCTTGCATTGGCATTTATATTATTTTATATACATCTGTATCCTTTGCTGCTGCTTTGCGCGCTTTGGTGCATTTGTTTGTCCAAACAATTTTTATCATTCTGTTATCTCTATTGGTTTTAATGCACTATTTATATTAATTTAAGTTTTAGCCATCTGCTGCTTTGCGCGATGCTAAGCTTAAAACCACAGCCTCTCCCGTTTTATTTATTTATTTATTTTTTTATATATATATGGTCCTGTGTGGTACACTTCTCGCCTCATTTCTTCTTATCTACCTAAATTTCACCTTATTCTGTATATTTAAAATACTGTCTTAAAAACTGATTATAGAGGTCACTAGTCATCTATTTTTTCGTTAGTAGCTGTTTTATTTGTTTTGTTTGCAGCTATCGTATTGACCTCATGTAATTTCGCGTCACCATTTTCAGGTATAATATTTTTAATCTTCTACTTTTTATAATATTCGCCCTTTTACCTTAATTATATTTTAATTATAATACTGCGTAGGGACTACCTTGTCCATACTTTGTAAGAGATACTTTTTCGTTTTTTTTTTTTTTTTTTTACATTTATTTATTAATTTACATTTATAAATTTTCTCTTGCATAACTATGGGCAAGTATGGAAACGCAGTCCGTTGATGCTATGTCAGGTGTAGTCCCCCGATGAAATACCTGATTTAGCATCAATATTTACTTTGCTGACATCAGATATTATTAATTTCATATTTTCTTTTCCGTTTCGGAGTACTGTTTTTAGCAAATTTTTCCCGCCTTTATCTGATGTAGGCTATCGTAACTTTCTTTTGACGTTTTGATGTAATTTTTTAAGCTTTCCGGAGTTTCGAACTGCCATCTTTACTTTTATTTATCATATTAATTATAATATACACATATTTACATTTGCATCCGTTGCTGCTGCTTTGCGCGCTTCGGTGCATTTGCCATATCCAGTTTATTTAACTCTCTGATGTTTTCTGTTTTTATTCTTTAATACAATATTTTATATATATACACCTAATTCTGTTTTTGCACGAACTTTTTTTACACGAATTTGATTTAACACGAATTCAAAATAAATATTTCATTCTCTTTTTACACGAGTCATTTTGATTTAACACGATTTCTATGAATTTTTTTTTGCCTAAATTGTAAGAATTTTTTTTTATTTGTGGCATATTAGTATCATTTCTATATTACACGCACCAATAGATTGGATAACAGCTAGTGTGTGCGTTTTGAAACGCGTGCTTTTGCTTACCAATGTGTACGTCTAGGTATCTATGAATCATCAACGTTTTTATTGAATTTGGTGCACATTTACGGTATTCGTGCATTGTACCTTCGGCAGACATGTAGTAGTAAGCTCTATTTCAAAGTGAAAGAATCTTTAGTGAAATTTGTGCACATATAAATTTATTAATTTTGCCAATAGTCAATAAATTGTAAGTTTACAAATTTTTCATACCTTTTTTTATTAATTATAACTGAGATATTTTTCGGTAGCCCTTATATAATGTCGAATAATTCGCCTATTACCAAAATGAAAAGGAAAACGATTTCTTTGGAACTTAAAATTCAAATTTTAGATCGTCTTGCAACTGGACAAGGGGCTACGTCTGTAGGAAAGCATTTTGGTGTACATGAAGCTACCGTAAGAACTACTAAGAAAAATGAAACTGCAATTAGGAAGTCGGTATGTTCTGGAACAAAAGTAAGTGTTAATTCATCATCATATACAAGAGATATTGTCAAGGAAAAAATGGAAAAGGCTCTGGTAATATGGATAGAAGATCATCACAAAAAAGAGTACCAGTAGATGGAAATGCCATCAAGCAAACAGCACTAAGAATTTACAGACAGATTAAAGAAAAGGAGCCAAGCATTTCATCTCAGTTAAACAGAAAGTATGAATTTTCTGCGAGTACAGGTTGGATGGCAGGGTTTCTTAAAAGGAATGCTCTTCATAATATAAAAATTAAAGGTGAAACTGCATCTGCAGATGAATCGGCTGCTAAAGTATTCCAGCAGGAACTTGCAAAAATTATTGAAGATGGAGGATACACTCCTGATCAAGTGTGGAATGCAGATGAAACTGGTTTCTTCTGGAAACGAATGCAACAGAACGTATGTAGCCAAATCGCAGTAAACTGCTGGTGGTTTTAAGGTAGCTAAGGATCGCGTGACCTTATTATTTTCCTCCAACGCTTCAGGAGATCGTATGTTGAAACCACTGCTGGTAAATCGAGCCCTAAACCCACGTTCAATGAAAGGTGTAGATATCAATAAACTGCCTGTTCACTGGATGGCAAACAAGAAGGCCTGGGTGACCACTACTATTTTTACAGAATGGTTCAACAAATGTTTCGTCCCAGAAGTCAGACGTTATATGAATTTGAAAGGTCTCGAATTTAAAGTTCTTCTGATTCTTGACAATGCACCCGGCCATCCTGTCTTGGAACACCCAAACGTACAAATTTTATTTCTGCCACCTAATACTACATCTTTGATACAACCGCTAGACCAAGGTATAATTGCAACAATTAAAACATACTACGTAAAACGAACATTCCAACACGTTTTGGACAAACTGAATGATGAAACACTAACAATCATTGATGTGTGGAAGAAATTCTCAATTATGGATTGTATCAATCAAGTTGGATTAGCGTTAACTGAATTAAAACTAGCAACTTTAAATGTGTGTTGGAAAGCGGTTTGGCCACAATGTGTAAAAAGCAAAGATCCCATCATCCCTAATACGACCGAATTTCCCAACATCATTACAATGGCACACAAAATTGGTGGAGAAGGATTCGATGATCTATCGTTTGAAGATATTGATGAATTGTTAACCGCAAAGCCCTAAGCGAAGATGAAATATTAGAGGTTGTCCTTGGGACTCCTTATCCCACAGAACGTAGTGATAATGAAGAAAATGATCCTGTTCTAAATGCAGATTTAATAAAAGAAGGTCTGGAACTGGCCAGAAAATTAGGTAATCATTTTGTCAAAAATGACCCTAATGAGGAACGCGCTGGGAAGTTTCAACGTGAACTGAAGTTGTTGACAGCCTCTTACAGAGAATTATATAACGGCCTAACCAAAACACGAACACAACGATTAATAACTGAATTCGTTCGTAAAACCGGTGAAACATCAGCACCAGAGGAGACTCGTGCTGATTTTGCTCAAGAGATCACAGAAAGAATTTCATTAATAGAGGAAGAAGACGATGTCCACAACATTTCTAGTGATGGCAGTGATATTCCAGTCATACGCAAACATACGCGCCGTTTATTATCAGAAAGTGAAAATGAATAAAATCTTGTTATGTGTAAAACAGATTTTTTTTTGTTCATGAAGAATTTTTTTTCATTTCATATGCATACAAATTTATTTTAATACATTTTAATTACATATTATTACATGTGTATTTTGTTTAAATAAAATAATAAGCTTAAAACGAATATTTTTATGGTTTTTTTTTTTAATTATTTTCACTGATTTTTTTAGATCTGGAACCAATCTTCTTTTCTTCCATAAATACAATGTCTTTTTTTACACAAATTTTTTTTACACGTATTTTTCAGGAACGTATCTATCGTGTAAAAACAGAATTAGGTGTATATATATATATATATATATATATATTTTTTTTTTTTTTTTCATCTGGGAGTATATTATCTGAAACATTTTCAGAGTATCAGTATATCTGCACCAGAAAATGTAATAAAATTGAACAATTCCAATTTATTTAATTATTTTTGCATTAGCACTATTCACAGTTTACAAACTTCCACGTGCATGCAGTTTGCCATGAAACACCAGATGCCAAATCACACTAACTGGAAACCTGATCTAGATTACCCAAGATAAATGGGACCAAAGGTATCTCAGATAATCAAATACTTGGTTAACATTAAGTAGTATGCTGCCTGATAAAGCCAATCAAGTATTGTAAACATCAACTTAAAAGTCAACAAAAATGAATATAACACTTTACGTCACATTTGTGCATACATAAATCAGTATTCAGTTTATAAAGATTGATGCCAATTACTTACATTCTTTATATCACAATAAAACCACTTATTATTCAGCAATGCATTATGGCACCTTTGCCAGAGCCTTGTTCACTTCTAAGTGATCATGGCTCCAGTAAAACTTCTATTAACATATTGCCGAATAATAAACCATTTTATCATGGTAATTTTTAATAAAGTATCAAAATTATTATAATATGGACAGCCACAATCCCTATGCTATAGAATATAAGCAATATTATTAATATTACTGACCATTATTAGAAATACTGTTCGTTTTTTTTACTGAAAGTCTAATACGAGTAGTTTCAGGGTTCGGTCATACACAAGAGAAATGATAAATATCTCAATAAGTTGGTAGAATCTTCATTTTATTTTATTTTTACAAGTTTTCACACTGAATATAACAGCTAACAAGGAAACAAGATAGTCTTAACAAGCATGTGTCCTTTTGCTGGTGCTTTCCAAAATATTCTTTTCAAAATCAAAACAGAGCAAAAAAAAAAAAAAAACATATATACTTTGCCCCCTTACTGGGAGAGATAAAACATGCCAAAAGAGTACTTTAGAGCAATTGAATTCACTCACAGAACTGAAAATTCAAACAAATACAGAGGTGTCACCTGCAAAAAGTGATGGAACTAACTGTATGCATCTTAGAGAAACATGAATTTTATATCCATCAATAATATATAATTACTTCACATCAGTCATCATGGAATGCACACTTAGTATGTTTTCAATCATCTGAGAGAAGAAAAAAAAAAAAAAAGACTAGCTGCTAGAGGTGATTCCTAGTGTCTGGGCCTATCATGCAGTGACTTTGAAATCCAGCTCACCAAGCTGTATTATAAAAACACAGGCAGATGACTAACGACAAGACCTTGAAGAACATATGGATATATTAACATACCTTGTATTCATTCTCTCTCTCTTTTTTTTTTTTTTTTTTTTTTTTTTTTTTTTTATGTAAACCCTAAACACGAGAGGTATTAGAACCTATAGTACTTAGTACCGTGCTTGGGTTGGAGGTTGAGAAGACAAAAGAAGATATTTGTTGACATTGGACTTGAACTTCTGTAGACTGTGATGTAGCCGAGTGGTCAGGAGCGGGAGTGCATACTACACACTCCTTGAGTAGACCGGGATTCAAGCCCCTGAATGCTGAATACGGTCGATCTGCCAACCCGCACTGGACCAGCGTGGCAGATTATGGTCCATTTCGCTCAGCATGAATTGTTGTGGAGGCTTCCATCCTGCAATGGGTTGATAATGGCTGCAATTTACCTTTTTTTTAGACTGCGATTTTCAGGAAATACATATGAAAGAAGGTTGTTCCAGAAAACGGCAGTTGAATGAATAAACGAGGAAGATGAAAAGTTGGTTCTGTGAGTTTGAAGTTGGACAGTAAATGGATGTTGGCTGGTGGCGGCACGTGTTCTGACTGTTCTGAAAGAGAAAGCGGGAATTATAGAAGCCAATTCAGAAGAACAGTGCCCATGGAAGTATCTGTAGAAGAGGCATGCAGCAGAAACAGTATGTCCATGAGACAGCGAGTGGAGAGACTCTGTTAGAGATGAATCATTAATTAACCTAACTGCCCTCTTCTGAATGGAATCAAGAAGCCTGAGAGAGGTTTTGGGGGCACCACGCCAGATGTGGGAACAATATTCCATGGCGGGGTGGATTTGCGTTTTATACAGAGTGAGCAGCTGTTTGGAAGAAAAGTAACGCCGAGAGCGAAAGAGAAAACCAAGTTTTTTAGATGCAGAGGAAGCAATATTTGTAATGTACTTGTGCCAAGAGAGATTAGAAGTCAGGGTAATCCCCAAAAGAGATATATCATTTTGTCTAGAAATCGGAGTGTCGCTAAAGATAAGCATAGGAGCAGAAGAATCCTTTTTGCGAGATATAAGACAAGACTGAGTTTTAGAAGGGTTGAAATCAACTAAGTTGCCTTTGCCCCACTGGAGAATTACCTGAAGATTGGCATTTAAGGAATTGGTAGCAGATTTTCGAGAAGTTGAAGCTGATTGACCAGGACAAGGTTTCTCAAAATGGAAAGTGGAATGCAATGTGCTATCATTTCTAGTCAATGGAAGAAGGTCATTAATATAAAAGAGGAAAAGAGTGGGGGAAAGAACTGAACCTTGGGGGACACCGGCATTAGTGGAGAAGTTAGAAGACAGAGAGCCATCTACCATCACCCTCAGTGAGCGATCAAAGAGAAAACTGGATAACCAATTACTAAAAACAGTTGGCAAACCATAAGATGGAAGCTTGTTTAGAAGACCTTTATGCCAAACACGATCGAAAGCCTTTGAGATGTCAAGAGAAACTACTTGTGTTTCACCGAACCTTTCCATTGAATTAGTCCATAAATGGGTAACATAAGCCAGAATATCACCAGTGGATTGACACTGATGGAATCCATACTGGCAATCGTTGATCAGACGGAAGGTTTCTAGGTAGTTTAAGAATTGGCGGTTAATTGATTTCTCCATTACTTTAGAAAGAGTAGAAGTAATTGCAATGGGACGATAACTGGATGGCAGGGATTTGTTACTCTTTTTAGGAACTGGCTGGATATGAGCAAATTTCCAAGCAAAAGGAAAAACACCTTTGGAATAAGAAAGTGAAAAAAGGCTGCAAAGAATAGGAATAAGTTCAGGAGCACAGGTTTTGAGAACAAGTGGAGAAATACCATCGGGATCTGGAACTTTCTTAGCATCAAGATTCGTCAAAATCCTTCTGACATCCTTTTGACGGAAGACCACAGGAGGCATTGACTGGAGCGTGTTAGGAATGGTGGGAGGTGTCGTACGAAGATCATTAATACATGAGTTGGAAATAAAATGGGATGTTAGCAGTTCAACTTTATCCTTGGCTGAAGTGACAACAGAACCATCTGGTTTCGACAGAGGTGGGAGCAGAGCTGGGCAAAAGTTGCGGCCAATAGTTTTGGCAAGAGACCAGAATGCCCTGCTACCATTAGGGCAAGAAGCAAGTTTTCTACTCTTAGCCTGTTCAAACTCTAGTTTGGACTGATTAATAGCTGCTTTACAATTGTTGCGAGCTTTGGTGTAGGCAGAAAATGAAACTGGAGAATTAGAAACAAGCCAATTACGATATGCAACATTCTTCTCTTGAACAGCCTTAGCACATTTATTGGAAAACCAAGGTTTAGATAATGGACGAGATTTTAAAGTAGACTGTGGGATAAAGGATTCCATTCCTGCAAGAATAATTTCACTGACACGATCTGAGCAAACGTTGACATCAGAAGTTTTGAAACAGTAATCCGACCAAGGAAAAGAAGAAAAGACGTCTCCGCAGGTCATCCCATTTTGCATTCTTGTAATGCCAATCAACACGAGGTTGGGAATTGTTATGAGATAAAGGTTCCATTGGAGAAGAGACAATCACCAAGTTGTGATCTGAGGTGCCTAAAGGACAACTCACTTCGACCGTGTACTTAGAAGGGTTGTTTGTGAGAAAAAGATCAAGCGTATTGGCTGTATGATTAGGATTGTCCGGTATTCTTGTAGGTAAATGAACAATCTGTGCTAGGTCATTAGTAATGCAAAAGCCGCAGCATCTCGGCCAGCTGGATCGGTGTGACTAGAAAACGGAAGCCAGCTGGAGTTGTGAACATTAAAATCACCAAGGAAAATTATCTCACTGTTAGGAAAGTTGGACTGGAGAAAGTCAAGTTGCAAAGAGAGGAGGTCAAAGAGTTCCAAGTGATTAGTGGAGTTGGGAGAACGGTAGAGACAACAGATGAATTTTACACAATGAGGTAGAGAGATTTTATGCCAGAGAAGATCAAAGAGGAGATTTCAAATTGCCAAGTCTCTGACAGGGAATATCAGAACGGACATATGCACAAGTACCACCTTTAAGGCGAAAGGAATCATACAGCGAATAATTTGGGCATCTGAGATGAGTAGTAGTTGAATCAACCGATAACTGAGATTCTGTCAGAAAAAGTACATGTGGTTTGGCAGACTGCAAGTGGAAACGGACATCGTTAAGATTAGAATTGAGACCACGTATATTTGTGAAATGAATTAGGAAGTGCTTGGGAGGTTTAGATCTTTTTGCAGATAAACTTGCTCTATTAGTCAGACAATTCATGGTGTATTCAACAGTAAGAAAAAGAGAGTGGGACATGCTGTATGAAGTAATGAAATTTTTGGATATGGCGTACACATGGTAAGAATATACCCAGATCCTTGACATAACGTGGCCTCGACAATGCTTCCCACATATACACTACTCGGACTCCCTCCAGTCACTATCTGGCAGAGTAGAGGTAGCAAGATTATACACTAGCTGATCCGGAAGCCTCCTAAAGAGTTACCAATAGGTTCGGTCCGGTGTACTAACTAGCAGCCGGCCTGCAAACACTGTTTTAGAGCTGTACCCTCAAAATGCAAGGAATATTGGATCTCACCATGATGTTCATCATAACCTCAAAAGTCATCAATCATACTGTATGATGGAAGAGATAGGGAAGGGTTGACCGGAACTTAGCTCTAGAGACTAAACATGGGGTTCCACCACTTCAAGCCAATAAGCAAAGTTGTGGTATTGCACCGGTTGATGAGTCATCTACCACCCAGGGCTCTATTCATATTCTCTATTCGTAGATGGAGAGAATTTTTATTATTATAAACTTAACAGTTAGTTAATCACACTACAGCCTTCTCAAATTCAATGTTTTTGTGGAATCTCTCATACAATACTTTTTTTTTTTCACTGAATAGTCTAAATCACTCTAACCACTCGATCATCTCTATTACAGATCTAAGCCCCAGGAATAATAAATGGAAGGAACCACGGTACATAAGACTGATTTCAGATAATCCCGAAACCCCACTGATAGTTCATTATGCCATGAAATTATGAAAAATGATTTTGTGCTAAAAATATTCTCATAAGGTGGCCAAGACTTCTCTGCAACATACGATTATGCAACAACCATAAAGACAGTGGTCTGCAATACATCATTTCTCTCCCTTCTCCACAGTACTGGCATTACATTAAGATATGGTATACAGCAGTGTCCAATCACAGTACATATCTGCATTCCTGTGGTCCACACTAATGACTGCTTAAAAAGGGATAAACCTGATGAAACAAAACCAGTCACAGTTTTTTGTGGGTTTTTCTAGTCTATATAATCTATGAATCTCATTTGTTTAGAGTGATGCTGTTAGGTTATTGGCTTCCAATCACAAGAAACTGTACCATAAAGTAGACAGTTACAATGCATTAAAAGACTCAGAATCATGGACACTGCAATTGGTACAGGAAATATGAAAGTAGCTTGACTGTTTTGGGGAGGGGGGTTTAGGCACACATTATCTAGTTTAGTTTAGTTTAGTATAGTATAACATAGTATAGTGCAAAAAATCATATGCTATTCAACACACTTTTACAAGTGTAGTTGTGCATAAGCTGAAAAGCCCAAAATATTCATAAAGAAAAGCCCTACCCCCCCCCTCAGCCGGAGGTCAGTTAACTACAGCCCTCACTGAGGAGGCATTTAGAGAATTCTTCCAATCTCCAACGGAATCTGAACTAGTACCTCTACACATGAGTGACAAATGCAAACCAACCACACTATTGCAACAAACCATGCGAGATAATAGAAAAAAAAAAAAAAAAAACTTTCACACAAGCAAGATGTGGTTCAGCCATTACCTGCTGGCTTTAGCCTAAACATGAACTATATTGGCACTGAAAAGGATAAACTTGATTAAACCAAACCAATCACAATAGTTTTGAGTCAGTTTTTTTCTAGTCTATAATTTGATTTCCTGTTAGCAACAGTCAGGTGGGCCACTTTTTCGTATGTCTAAAGCTAAGGATTTCAAAGACACTGAACTGTAGTGTCCAGGTTATCAGCAGTAACTTCAGTATTGAGTGATGTTTCTTTGAATACAACTTACTTAGTATGACTGCATTCCAAAACTGTAAATTTTACTATTTCATTAACATCATCTTAATCAGAAATCTATCAGACATTAGTTACATTAATTTCCACAAATGAAAATAATATTCAATGTTCAACACAAAATCATAAACATATATTTACTGAAATCCTTTATACAAAAAAATAAATAAATAAAAAAATTAAAAAGAATTAAATATTTGTGTATTACCTGTATCTAAAAAGCCCATTGTAATTCCTGTAATAGCAGTACATGCCATCAATGCTCCTAGGTCTGTACAAAATGGCATTATTACCACACCAATGGCAGTTGCAAGTAGGCTCAAAAATAGCAAAAATTGTCGATTATAACGATCAAAGAGCATACCACCTTGAATAAAAAACATGAATAAACATTTTATATTAACATGAGTGAAAGGATAAAACTGGTTACCCTATTATAAAATTTATACATTACAAAGACAAATACATAGGTCTGGAAATTTTTTAACTTTTTTAAAGGTGTTTTTTCGTTCCAATAAGTGATTTTTGATAATTCAGCTAATCTATTTTTGAAAACAGGTTTTTTTTTTTTTTTTCAGAATCACAAAAGTTTTACAAAATGGAAAAAAAGAAAATGGTAATGTAAATGAAATTATATTTTAATATAATTAACATTTGGTATCATGATAGAAAAAATAATATATAATTATGGTTGTTAAAGAAATTAAAAAATAAAAAAAAAAAAAAACTTACAAAAGAATACTGACATGAAATGAATATTCATCATCATTTATCCTGAAAGATAAATTGTATTGCATTTCATTTATGTATTACTCCTGAAGCGTCCCATTGCTTAATGTCAAAGTTTGCAGGCAGAGTTGTTAATAACAGTAATGATAGTATGCTGCTGCAACAAGATCTGGAAAAGTTGGGCAGATGGGGTGAGAAGTAACAACTGAAGTTTAACATTGACAAATGCAAAGTACTGCATATGGGTAGCAGTAACCCCAGAGAAATGACCAACTGGGTGGTGCTACACTCAGGGAGGTGGAGAATGAAAAAGATCTGGGGGTTATTGTGCAGTCAGTTATGAAGCTCTCTGAGCAGTGCAGATGAGCTGCCAGAACAGGTCATGGAGTTTTGTCAATGATATATAGGAATTTTGCTAGCAGAGACAAGGAAGTGATCATTCCCTTGTATGAGGCAATGGTCAGGCCACACCTTGAGTATTGCATACAGGTCTGGAAGCCTCATTTTAGGAAGGATGTAGAGTTGGTAGAATGAGTACAGAGAAGGGCAACAAGACTGGTGAGTAGAACAAAGAGGTGCTCTTACGAAGAAAGACTTAAGTTCTGCAAATTGCAGAGTCTGGAGACTAGGCACCTACAAGGTAATCTGATTGAGGTATATAAGACCTTGAATGGATTGAGCAGGCTCAATGCTGATGGGATTCTTCCTCTTGCTCAGATTACTAACCTGAGGGGGCATAAACTGAAATTGAAGAAAAAGTTGTCGAATAGATGTGCGGAAATTTACCTTTAGCCAGCAGGTGATTGATTGCTGGAACAAACTTCCATGTCATTGTGGAAGTTGATAGCTTAAATAAATTCAAGGAAGAAGTGGACAAACTTTTGGAGCGAATGGATGGGTGAAATGGGAAGTTTTTTTTCTTTTTTTTTTTTGGCTGATGCTGTATAAGCTTGCTTTCTTGCTTCATATGCCTCCACTAATGCTAATTATAGTATCCAACAGCAATCAGCCATCACAGATGGCTGATTGCTGATCCACCTTTCCTGATAACTCCTCTTGATATATCGATGAAAGTTTCCAATTTTTTGTTAACAACTCCAATATTTTCAGTGAAATGGTCTAAATGGGAATGTAAGAAATGAAGTTTCAAGCTAATATTACAATCCTTTGAATTTAGTGAGCATATTGTTGACACTATGTTGGTAATTTATATATGTCTGAAAGAGTATTTACCACATAGGTACTTATACTTAAGTCTCTATCTTTGTTCAATATTTTCATGAATTTCATCAAGCCTTGTTTGGAGGTAAAAGGATTTTTTTTTTTTTTTATTCCCAAGCCAAACTTGTAGCGTCAACATTTTTGGTACACAGCAACAAGGTGACTCTGTGCAGCCACTGCTTCTGCACCTAACCTTCACTAAGTGCTGAAATGCCCACTGGACAAAAAAAAAAAAAAAAAAAAAACTGAAACTTTGTACAGGTGACCCCCACTTAACGCTGATAATTCGTTCCGGAAAAACAGAGCGCTAAGCGAGCGCAGCATTCCCATAAGGTAACATGTATTTGTGAGTTTCAGTCGGTGCCACAGGATATTTCCTAATCAATAATAAACGGTAGTGAAAAGATGCACAAATGTCGGTCAAAATATTTAATATTCAAATATTTGTACATATAAAATATTCTACATTACATACGTATATAATTATGTGGTAACTACTTACGTATCAAAATTAAACTTAAAATTCCAATTAAAATCATGAATTTAATTGATCTAAATTGATTTTAATTGATGAATTTAATCATGAAAAATGTATCGATTTTGGCCCTCTTCCTGGTAAACTAAAAGGGGTTTTAATTTTAAATCCCCCGCAGAGTTACTACCCAACAATAAAGTCAACCAATCATTCACCACTTTGAAACCTGGCATGTTTTTTTCTTCTTTCAATATGAAACTTCTTTTAGGCATTTATTTCAAAAAAAGTCCTGCTTCATCTATGTTAAAAACTTGTTGAGAAGTATAACACATAATACCCCTCTTCAATAATTTTAACAAGTTCTTTTTTGAAAGTTTTGGCTCCTTGATCTGCACTTGCAGCTTCTCCCTGGATTTTAAATCTATTCAACCAGCCCTTACTAGTTTTAAATAGTTCCACTTTTTTTTTTTTTTAGGTGAATTTTCTTCAGATCATCATATAGGCTAATCTCTCTCTTTTTTTTTTATAATATTTAACTTAACTGAATTCTGCATTGGATATTATCTTCAATAAAATTAGTTTAAGTCTCTCCATTTCAATCCTAATAGCCGGCCTAGCCCTAGTTGCTTGCAGTGGAACAGCTGTCTTTCCCACTGCTAAAATTAATTCTTTATTTTTTATAATTGTTCTTACAGTTAAACTTGCCAGTCCTAAATTATGGAGCACACATCCGCTTGTCGTTAACCGGAATCAATTCGCTTCAAAATGTCTAATTTAATTTTCAAATTCAGTCTTTTTCTTATATTTATAGTCTTCGTACTGCGTTGGTTGCATTTATTATGATATGATGTTCAAGTACCGTCCGTTACGCACAATGTCTAATACTGTACTGAGTGATGACCAGACTTCGGATAAATGTATATAACGCAAATATTACAAGCAATATACTTGATCATTTTTTAAAATGTTGATCCATCAGATGAAATGATTTCGTTAAATATGCCAAAAATTCAATCTGTAAAAGAACATTAGTGATTTGTGACAGCGTTATAGTCAGATATGGGTTATAATATAAGAACAGCGTTATAGCGAATCAGCATAAAGTGAACTGCATTATAGCAAGGGCCTGCTGTATAGCCATATTTCTGACTCAGAAACATACAAAGAACTTGTAAGTCTCCACAAATTAGCTAAACCATTCAACAGTTAGTTTTCCCTTAAAAACAATATTTATCATAACCAAAGTTAAGATAAAGCTAAACTAATCTTAAAGACATAGTCAGGTAAACTTAGATAATCTTAAGACAATATAACCAGATTTATGTTTTCTGAATTCTGTATCCTCATAAGGTACTTTTTCTGGATCTTGGGTAAATTCCTTGTTTTGTTTTGTTTTTATACTTTAGAATTTAGATGCTTCACACTGCCTTTGATTGAAACATCTTTAATGTATAAATGAATGAGTGTTCCTTTATATGCATTAAAAGAATTAGATCTTGCAATGGTCCAAAACAGCTATCAGCAGAGAGAAGTGTCAGTTTTTTTTTTTTTTCTTTCCAATGAATTGTTTACACCACTGAAGAAAAGTAGAGGGTGTCCTAACAATACAAATGGCATCCTTTTCCCATTAGGAGCATGTCAATTTTTTTTTTTTCCAATATAATGAAAATATAAATTAGAAACTTGCATCAATATACATTGGTGTTCGAAGTGCATCACCTAGGAATTTCACATTGCTAACCCGTTTTTGCGATGGTATATTATATTAATGACTAGCATCACAAATAGAAATATAAACAAAATATATTTATTAATAGTTAAGGCAAAGCTAAGTAACATTTGACAGGTGCTCTCAAAATATTCCAAAATGAGCATTTGCAACCTTTATACAACAATTTTGGTAAATATGACAATTATGGCTGAAATGTTATCAGAAGCTCTCAGTTTGCTTCAGTTTATCATTTTAAATAGAAATTAAAATGAAAAGTTCACCAGGTGCAAACTAATATTTGGTTGAACCGCCTCTGGCCCTGATGACAGCAGCACACCATCAAGGCACTGACAAGATCAATTTCTGAAGATAATCAACCGATAGTTCATAGTTCCAAACACGAAGGGTCTTTGGTTTCTTTCTGGCAACTGCAGATTCCACACAATGCCAACAGTTCTCTATAGGATTCAGGTCTAGGCTGTTTCCTGGCCAGCTAACAGTTGTAATGGACCATTCTTCCAACCATTTTTCACCTATAACAAATGTAAACAAATTACTGTCAAACATCTAATGCAGAAATGAAGCTAACTACAGAAGTGCCTACTTACAATTTTCGCCTGATGACAAGGAGCAGAGTCGTCCTGAAAGATGCAGTTACTTGGCAGGTTGAAATGGTCTCTAATGGTTGGCAGCAATTTGCCTTCCAATATAGCCAGGTATCCATTGGCATTTACGGAACCTTTTATAAACTGCAGGTGACCTATTCCACGATACAAAATGCACTCCCATATCATTTAGCTGGTAGAGAATTTCACTGTAGACACCATACAGTCTGGATGGTATTCTTCATGTCTACGGCAAATCGTTTGTCTCCCATCAAAGCCATGCTGGTTGAATTTCTTCTCATCCGAGAAAATAACTGACTTCCACTGCTCGGGGATCTATTTGACATGCTCCTTACACCAAATTAATCGGGCCTTTTTCATTTTTTGTTTGAGGAGGGGCTTCATCTTAGGATGACGAGCTACAAGTCCATTTTTGACTTGTCAGAAATTAGCAAGTGCAGTAAGTCTTCTGACTTACTGCACTTGCTACCACTCCTGTATGTTCTTCCCATTCTCTTTTCAGCTCAGACAAAGAAGCTTTACAATTTTTAAGGTATAAAATGCTTCAAAATGCGGCCCTGACTTGGCGTACAGACTCGTTTGTATCCAATTCCTTTTTTCCTATCAGCAGAACCAGTATTCTTGAGTTTGGAAAGAAATCTATTCACTGTCGACTGATTACAAGACACTCTATAAGCAATATGACGGGAAGAACATCCTTCCTCACGTAAAGCAACAATAGCACTTTTTCTTCGTGGCATCAACTGCACGTAACTCGCCATCCTGACACAAGCAAGGAATGACTACAACTCTTGCAGAGCATGCTTATATAGCCGGGGGAAAAAAAAAAAAAAAAACAGCTGATGCAATATTACTTCATCACCTACACGTGTCAATCTTATCTGATGCAAGCTATAAGAAATACTGCCATACACTTATGTTATTCGGACAACAATTACAATTTTAAGGGGTGATGCACTTTCTTTGAATACCAGTATATATTTTAAAAAATAAATGTTAATATTAAGTTATCATATGTAATTCCTGATCGATATGAAAATAAAAGTTTACAGGTAGCTTTGAATACAGTGTTAAAATCAGTACAGATTGATGTTACCACTGAACTATAATATTATGGATATGTATTCATAATACTTTGTCTAACACCACTCTTCAACAGTTTCCCACATTTATTTCTGAGAAACACACTCTAGAGATTGCAGAATTGATGGTAAACCTGACACTTAGTAGTAGTAGTGACATATGATGCAAAAAGCAAGCTTATACAGCATTAGCAAAAAAAAAAAAAAAAAAAAAAAAGCACTAAACCCTCCAAGAATCTGTCTAGTTCTTACTTGAATTTATTCAAACCACCCACTTCCACACTAAGAGATGGAAGCCTGTTCCAACAGTCAACCCCACCTGTTGGCTGAAGGCAAACTTCTGCACATCCAACCTCCAACCATCCTTCAACATGAATTTGTGTCCCCCTCAAGTGTGTGGTCTCAGAAAGAGAAAGAATACCATAAACATTTTGATTACACAATCCATTTAAGGCCTTAAACACCTCAATAAGATCTCCCCACAGGTACTTATTCTCCAATTCTTCAAATAGGCCTCTCGGGTCAGGAAAGTTGATTCATAATAACTGCAATGTAATAACACCAACCATATAACTGAAACTTTATTAAAATAACATTAGATCAGATCAAATTAAAATGATAAAATAAAATATACTGATTGCACAATAAAATCAGTAAAATAATAAGATATAAAGAATAGCAATTATACTATACGGAATAAAAACAATAAAAACAAACATAGCTTTCAGAGGCAACTGCCTCCTTTATCAACAGTAAGTCTTAACTTGTCATGGTACGTCCTTAAATACCTGCAGGATCACAGCTTGCAGAATGCATTATTATAGGAGTATGGGCAGTATCCTCCACATGTGCATAGAAACCAGAAATGGCTCAGGAGTGTGCCAAGCAGAACCATTCATCCTGTCCAAGAATTATGGTTTCAAAGAGGGGATGAATACGGATTCCCCTGTCTCTATTAATGGTGTTATGCTCAGAAGAGCAAATCAGCAAACTCTTGAGCCATTTGTGGTTCCAATATCAGTGTGAACAATCGACTATGGTGGCATCGTCAGGTAAAATTTTGTAGTTCTCCTCCAAAAAATGTTCAGCCACAGCAGATTTCCCATAATCTGCAGCCTTTATTGCGTTAATATGCTCCCCCATACAATTTTTGAAACACTATTTTGTCTCACCAACATAACTCTCCCCACAATCCGGGCATTTAATTTCATATATGCTCCACTTGTAGCACTTCTGAAGATAGAAAGGAGGAGATTTGTTTTTTATTAGGTTTTTAGGAGCATTAGCAACTAAGGCCATATTGCTTCTGGGGATATGCGATGTTCATTCCCTAACCTTTTCGCATCCTCCATATTTGGTGGTCACGGGCTTGAACCCCGGTCTAATTAAGAAGCATGTGCTACACACTGCTGCTCCTGCCCACCTGGTTACGGAGGTGCCAAGGAGGAGATTAAATGCGTCACAGCAGATCTCAGAGAATGAGGGTACCCCAGAAGGTTTTGGATAAATATGTTCGGGAAGCAAAACACAGATGAAGGGAGCCACTCATACCCATTGCCACCGCATACATTCCCTACTCTCCGGGTAACTTAACTGAGTGAATTGCCCGAATATTACATGCTTGCCAGACATGTTGTGTGCAACTGCCAGGGCAAAGATTGCACACAGTTGTGTCAAAGGTTAAAGATCCTGTACCCATGGAAGGTACAAGTTGGGTCATATATGAGATTAAATGCCCAGATTGTGAGGATTGTTATGTTATGTTAGTGGACAAAATGCCTTTCAAAGATCATATGTGGGAGCATATTAATGCAATAAAGGCCACAGATTATGGGAAATCTGCTGTGGCTGAACGTCTTTGGAAGAACCACCACCAAATGTCACCTGGCAATGCCATCATAGTCGATCGTTCAAAAGGATATTGAAACCACAAATGGCTTGAGAGTTTGCAGATTTGTTCTTCTGAACATAACGCCATTGATAGAGCCAGGGGAATCCATATCCATCCTCTCTTTGAAACCATAATTCTTGGCCGGGATGAGCGGTTCCACCTGGCATGCTCCCGAGCCATTTCTGGTTTCCATGCACACGTGGAGGATACTGCCCATAATCCAACGATAACGCGTGCTGTGAGTCGTGATCCTGCAGGTATTTAAGGATGTACCATGACAAGTCTTACTGTTGATAAAGGAGGCGGTCGCCTCTGAAAGCTATGGTTGTTTTTATTGCTTTTATCCCATATAGTGTAATTGCTTTTATTGTACAATCATGTGTATTTTATTTTATAATTTTAATTTGATCCGGTCTAATATTTTTTATTTTAAATAAAGTTTACGGTTGGTGTATTACATTGCATTAATTATATACCTAGTTTCCAATTGCATCAATTTTCAAAATTGAAGCTTTCTTGGTAAGAAAGCTTCAGTTTTCTTACTGGTGAAGGGAACAAAAGGGTTTTCACCCTTTTGTTCCCTTCACCAGTCTGGTTGCCCTTCTCTGCACCCATTCCAGCCGATCTACATCTTTCCTAAAGTGTGGCCTCCAGACCAGTATACAGAACTCAAGATGCAGCATAACCATGGCCTTGTACAAAAAATAATTGCCTCATTATCCCTGCTAGCGAAGTTTCTGCACATCACTGACAAAACCTCAAGAACTGTCCTAGCAGCACATCTGCACTGCTCAGAGAATGTCATATCTGACTGCATAATTACCACCAGGTCATTTTCATTTTCTACTAACCTGAACATAGTACCATACAGTTGATAAGTAACTCTGGGATTACTGTTACTCATATGCAGTATCTTGCATTTGTCAAAGTTCAACTTTAACTATATTATTTCGCAGCCCACGACCTAATTTTCCTAGATCTTGGTGCAAAAACTAACCCTAATTACTGTCATTAACCACCCTGCCAACCTTTGGATAACAAAATTTGGATATTAAGCTGATCAATATCATTAATAACTATCGAAAGCCCCAATGGGTGCAGCACTAAACCCTGGGGAACTCCGCTGATAACATTAGTCCACGTAGAGCAGTGCCCATTGATAACCATTCTCTCTCTCTTCTTCCACTCAACCATCCTTTTACCCATAGCAATAAGTTGTCCTTAATGCTACACTGCTCCAGTTTGTATAGCAGTCTTTTATGGGCAACAGTATCAAAAGCCTTCGTGAAACCCAAGTATATGATATCAAAATTATTTTTTTCATCTGGTTCCTTTGTCACTGCATCATGGTATCCAATCAGATTGGTTACACAAGACTATCCCTTAACAAATCCAGGATAAGACTCAGTATAATTGCATTCCTATCTATATGGTCCTTCATTACTTCTTTAACCAGTGATTCCATTATTTTCCCTGTAGGTCTATAATTACTCACGTCACATTTTAATCCCCCTTTATAAATTTGGGGTACATTTGTACATCTCCAGTCCATAGGGATCTCCCCTGAATCCAAGGATGCTCTTATAATTATGGTTAACAGTATGCTTATCTCATTTGCTGCCTCCTTTAATATAATTGGACAGATTCCATCCACCCTGGGCAGTTTTTTTACATTTAGCTTCAACAATTTCTCTTGCACTTTCCTTTTAGTTATCACAAAATCATTTAGTTTCTTATTCAGTTTGATAAACTTGTGGCATCCCCTGCTCTAAACAATTCCTTGTGTGTTAATGTAAATTACTTATTCAAATTGTCAGCAACCCTGAGCAGGGTCATCAACAGTTAATCCACTGACATCAGGTGGTCCAATATGATTCAACCCCTTCCGTCTACTGTTAATATAGGCACAGATATCATTGCTGGTTTTTTTTGGGCATTCTTTGTGCAGACTCCCCATAATCTACCTTAGCTTGCCTAACCTCCTTTGTGACTTGATTATGGCTTCTGTATCATCTGATAATTTATATGCATCCCATGCACTTTCTTTTCTGCCATGTGTCTCAACAGTTGATCTGACATCCATTTAGATCTAAGCCCTAAACTGTATTTCTTCATTAGCATGAAAAGCCTAGACGCTTCTATGATTACTTCCCTGAATGCTTCCCATTTAGAATTTTCTGTTCGTAACATCTTCAGTTGGTCCCACTGCACAGAATTTAAAAACCCTGAAGGTGACTACAGTGGCACTAAAGGTGCCACTGTAGTCACCTTTATGAAATTAAAAGTCTCCCTTTACCCTTCACAGCAATTATGTCTTTAATTAAATTCCACGTTAGTACACTGTGATCACCACCACCCAGTGGATTCTCTACCAGCAGATTCTTAACACACAAAAAATCACTGCTGATAAGGAGATCAAGGGTACTGCTTCCTCGTGTTGCCTCTCGAACATGCTGCTGTAGAAAACAGTCATCCAATAAATCTACAAAAGTCTTACTAGTCTGTGAGTGACCAACCCACTTCTGAAAAGTTAAAATCCTCCAATGTGAGACATTCTGAGTTACTGTACTGTACCACTCTATTTCTCTGTATAGTTGTTTCATATACTCATCACTCTTGCAACTTGTACTCATTAGGCCTGTAACACATGCCTACTCTCGTTATTACTTTCCCAGCACTTATGTCACACCAAACTGACTCAACATTGCACTGGCCACCCATATCAGATGCACTGCCTTAGATTTTATGTTTCCTAACAAAGAGCATAACCCCTCTTCCCTCCTATCGTGTCTGTCCTTTCTTGTACACACTGTACTCCCCTAATTCAAATTCTGCATTCCTTATATCTGTGAGTCAGAGGAATACATCAGCTAAAAAGGCTACTATTGTAACAACATCCCTCTTCCTATTAACAAAAGTCCTACAGATTAGTGATAGTCTACCAAGCCTTACTGACCACCTGCTTACATTTCAAGTAAAACTTTTTCAGGCTTTGTATGATAAACCTTAGATCTTAAATACTGATTTAGCTGTTGTAATAATATAAGGATATTTTAGAATTTTTAAAATTGATGGGTTCAGGAGGGTGGTACCAGTGCATCTGCTCAATGTAAAGGACCATGGGATAAGGTGGGCAAAGGCATTTTGTACATCTAAACTGAATGGCAGTGCCACTGCCATTAGTTTAGATGTGCAAAACTGAAAATAGAAAAGTTACCATATTTAAAATTAAAATAAAATAATTTTGCCAAACTTGCACTAAGCTGTCTGGCTAATGGAAATACTTTGTGCTTCCATAAACCATGGTCATATTGTGACTTCTTGATAACGCGTGCATGCGCACACAGTGTGGCAATAAAGTTCACAAACTGGTGCAATAAAAGGAACACAAAGTGAAGGAGCTCAAAAATAGTTTTATTTTTTATTCAAAGTAATCACCACAATCACCACCTGATTGAATGCACTTCCTATACTGTTCTAAAAGGTTCAGAAAAGAGCCAGCAGAGTCATCCAAAGAAATGATGTTCAGTTCAATGGTTACATTTTTCTTTATGTTCTCAACATCTTGAAATCTCTTTCCTTTGCAGGCAGTTTTTACCTTGGAAAAGAGGAAGAAGACTGCTAGTGCCAGACTGGGAGAGTAGGGTGGATGGTCAATCTGTACAATGCTATGTTTTGTTAGATATGTCTTCACAACAAGTGTGGAATGGGCAGGGCATTGTCGTTTAACAAGAACTTGTTACCTTTCTCTCGAAATTGCAGCCTCACCAGGGAAATGTGCTTCAATAGTCTTTGAGGCACCTGCACATAGAACACAGCATTGACTCTCTCCCCTTCAAGTACAAATTTCTTGTGAATTTCACCGTTTGTCGAAAAACACGACCAGCATCGTCTTGACCCTGGACTTGTGTAAACAAAACTTTCTGGGACTTGGAAGTCCATTGCATACTCTGACGCTTTGTCTCTGGGTTTTACTGAAACACCCAGCATTCATCTCCAGGGTAAATACAGTCAAGGAAATTAGGATTGTCTTAAGTTCTGATGAAGTCTTCGCACAATGACACTCTAAGTTACTTCTGCTCACCCGTAAGGCTATGTGGCACAAATTTTGTGCAGACCTTCCTTTTCCCAAAATTTTTATGCAGAATTTGACATGTTGTGTCCTTACTCATCATATCCAACTTATTAGCCATCATTATGAGGCTCAAGCTCTTGTCACAATTTCCTGAACTTTGATAACGATAACCCTCTACTCTTTTCAAGAGGTTGATGGATACCCACTTCTTGAGTTATCACAAACATCCTCACATCAATCATTGAACCATTTATACCATTCAAATGCACTGGTATAACAACATTTCATCACCATAAACATTTCATATGTTTCTATTGCAGATTTTCCCAGTTTAAAGCAAATTTTGATATTCGTTCATTGCTCCACTGTAAAACTGTAACACAGAACTTAACACAACTACTAAACTGGTTGTTGCTTGCAACTTATCAGCTTACTGGACAATTTCTGCACCACCATCTGTTGGAGGGAGTTTGAAATACAACAAACATACCACTTCCGTTTATTTTCAAACTCATTGAACAAAACGCAACAGCACCAGTTCGGGAACTTTGCTGCCACACTTAATAATAATATAAATCTTAATAATAAATGAAAGTAGATGTTATACAGGCTGACCTCAATTAACATGATTAATTCATCCCATGAGCACATCATGCAAACGTGTTAATCGAATATAATAATCAATAGGAAAAATTATAATTGGTCCTTGACCTTCAGGAATATCCATAAAGAATTTTAAAAATACCTTTTAAATAACTTTTTAACTGTATACCATGTAAAAGATAATGAAAATAATTATGGAATTAAATGTTTATTGCATAAAACAGTGGTTCCCAAACTGTGCGCTGCAGAATATTTTAAATTTTCAAAGGAAACACAGCAATATTCTACATCTGTCGGACACAGTGCGAACTACTCTGTGGTTTACAGTTTCAACATTTCTTATTAAGTTGTTTGGACCTAACTACTTAATAAACAGAAGTTAGGTATTTCTTTTGGTCTAGGTGCGCCGTGAAAAAAAATTACTGAGACACTAAAGGTGCCATGAACAGAGAAGTTTGGGAACCTCTGACATAAAATACACAATGATGAAACAATTTGATATGGAAATATTTCAAGAGTATTGACTTTCTCTTTTCATCAATCTATTTCTGATAGCCGACAATCTTCTCTGGGCCCTGGTGAAATAAATATCGCAGAAAACCTCAAACCTTTTGTTTGAGGTTCTCTGCAATACGAAAGATTTCATCTAGTTCTTTTACCGCTATCTCCCTTGCGGTAACATTTTCATCTGACTCATTTAAAAATTAGAATTTTTAAATGCAAATCTGCATTGACTTTATTAGCAGGAGACAAACAAGTAACACGTCTTCTTCCGATGGTTGAGAGAACACACTGAGACGGGCAGCAAGCAAATGTTTGTTTATTGCCTGCCCAATGCACGGTAAGCTTAACGCACAAATCAAATCCTTTTCGACTATCACAAAAAAAAAAAAAAAAAAAAAAAAAATTGCATTAACTGGAAATTTGTATCATGTAAAGTGAAAAGTGGTATAATTTTTTCAAATAGCGGTAACTGAAAAATTCGTTAATCGGACTCGCATTATGCAAGGCCTGACTGTATATATAACATCTACTTCCTTTTATTAGTAGTATTACGCCACAGTTTATGGTAGAGAATATTACCCACGACTAGAGTTCAAATATTTTTTCGGTGTAAAAAAAATTAGATGGCACAAACAAATAATACACAGATCTTGATAATTTCATAATTCATAGAAATTTCTACATTAGTGGGAACAAGTGGACTCCTCCTTTTAGACTTCTAGCAGAAATCAATGAATAATCTCCATTCACTTACATAGGCTATAGCCCCTAGCTATGTATCAATTTAGAAATAATACAGGAAACTGGTGAACCAGCTTGAAAATAATATAAAATGAACTGCTTTTTTTTTTTTTTTTTTTCATTTCTTGTAAAATGTATTTCCTGCAGAAAGTAAGGTGTCAGCCCAAAGTCTTCACCAAAACCTCTGAAGAATCCTTTAGAAGACCCAAATCCCTCATCAAATCAAGCCCTCTTTATTAGAAGCTGGGGTTCACTATATGCTTTAGGTTGAAAACTCCATATCATTCTTCCTAATGCCACCCGATTCAGAAGTAGATTACAAATGTGTCAAGCTTCACTTGTGGATTAGGAATAACAGGTGCATGAACAACAGATCTTATAGTAGACTGAACATCCAGATATTAAATTTCCTTTTTATTTTTATCCACGCAACCTTTCACATCATAAGCTTCACCACAGCATGCCACTGGCCAAAATGACTGCTTTCTACTAACTGCAGGAAGAAAGCTGGTGATTTGTGCTCCACTCCTCCTCCAAATTTATTCATAGCTCTGTTAATGGAAGGGACATCTCAGCCCTCAATTTTATGTTCATCCCAGAGAATCATTAAAACAGATTCGAAATTCAAAGGAAGAATATATCACACCGATTAACCTCATTCACCTAATTTGGACATTTAAAGCCAAAAACTGAAAAAATTCTGAGGAACTCAAATCCGGAAGTTGATGTAATTGAACTAAGTAATACACAGATAGTGCAGGTTGTATTAGCTCATTAAAAAAAAGAACCAAAGAGTTTTTTCCAAGCTTTTTTCTTTTTTTAATTCTGATTTATTTTTAACAATAAATTTACTCTAATATTAGGCAATAAAGTAAAAATGTTAAAAAATTAATATGTACAGGCATTTATAAACAAATCTTTTCTTTTTACAAGGATAAAGTTTTTGTGAATAAACTTGCCACACAAAGCATGCCAGTAGTGAAAACTCATTACCAAGATTCCACACATGTGGAAATATCACTAGTGAAAAAGTTAAACCACAGCTAAGTTAATAAATAAAAATAAACACTCACCTATAAGAGATCCAAACAGATAACCACTATACCTTCCAGTATAAATGAAATCTATACTTTCTGAATCTGCTGATACAGCTTTCTGCAGATCTTCCAATGTTGCTGTTGGAATTGCAAAGCAGAGACCCTTAAATGAAAAACAGTTCCCAATTATGCTAATATTTGCAACTTTTGTTTTTATGCAGAAATTCTAAACTACTTTCATGCAAACAAAATTTTCAGAAAGATGTAACAGAAAAAAAAATTTACTTTGTGAAGAATTTAATCTAGGAAGAATAACATAACAGGATGATTTGCAACTGCTGAATCCTTTATCCATCATGTAGTGTCGTATGCCTTTTTTTTTCTTTTTTTTTTCTTTTTTTTAAATTAGGAAGTTATATCAACTCATCCCAGGTACCTTTCCCCAATAATTTTTTCTAAATGATGATGGTGCAATTTCTGTTTTTGTTTCAATTTACTAGCGTTATGAGAGGTTAACTATTTGACTATAATGATTTTCACCAACCAGTGCAATACCACCAACCTCTACTGCTTAATGGAGGCTTGAAGTAATAAAACTCCATGTTTAGTCTCAAGCTCCCCATCTCTTCTAACATGGTTTGACTAATGTCTTTTGAGGCTAGGATGGGCACCAAGGTGAAATCCAATCTTCCTTACATTTCAAGGGTACGACCCTAAAATGGTTTTTCCAGGTCAACTGCTAGATAGTCCACCAGAAAAAACCTATTAGTAACTCTCTAAGAGGCATCTGGATCACCTAGTGTATAATTTCACTGTCTCTATTCTACCAGCTAGTAACAGAGGGAGTCCAAGTAGTGTGTATGCAGGTGGTGTTGTTGTGGCTAAGTTGTCAAGAAGGCGGGTATAATTTTGATATGTGTATGCCATATCAAAAAATTTCATTACTTCAAAGAAGTTTCCCCTCCTTTACTTTCACTTTAGCTACTGAATGCAACATTAAATAGTCAAACTAAGAGGAAAAAACTTATCTCTGAAAATATCTAAACCTCCCAAAAACTTCCTCATTCATTTCACAAATATACAGGGTCTCAAATCCAATCTCAGTGATGGCCATTTCCACTTAAAGTCTGCCAACCCCCACTTATTTTTCTGACAGTATCCCAATTATCAGTTGCTCCAACCAATCATAGAGAAAATAATCAGCTGTCCTGATTATTTGCTCTATGATTGCTTTTGCTTCAAAGATGGTACTTGTGCCCTGTCAAAGAGTTACTAATTTTAAATCTCCTCCTTTTGGTCTTCTCTGGCTTAAAATCACTCTACCCTATAGTGTCAAATTTATCTGTTGCCTCTTTTGTTTTCCCAATTCCACTAATCACTTGGAGCTCTGACTTTTATTCTTTGAAATTTAACTATCACCAGTCTGACATTCCTAACAGTGAGGTAATTTTCCTTAGCAATTTTAATGTTTACAACTCCAGCTGGCTTCAGTTTGCTAGTCACACAGACCCAAATGATTGAGATGTTAAAGCTTTTGCAATTACTAATGACCTTACACAGATTGTTCATTCACCTACGAGAATACTAGATAATCCTAACCACACAACTAACACTCAATCTTTTTTCTCATAAACCACTCTTCAAAGTACACAGTCAAGGTGAGCGGTCCTCAAATCGCAACTTGGTGGTGGTTTCTTCTCCAATGTAGTTTGTTTGTTATTTGGTTTTTAGGAGCATTAGCAACTAAGGCCATATTGCTCCGGGATATGCGGCTTTCCCTGACCTTTCCGCATCCTCCGTATTTGGTGGTGACGGGCTCGAAACCCCGGTCTAATCAAGAAGCGTATGCTACGCACTGCTGCTCCTTCCCACCTGGCTACGGAGGCGCCTTCTCCAATGTAGTGGCCATTCTCAGTCTTGCACTGTTTGGCATTACAAGAATACGAAATGGGATGATCTGTAAGGTTTCTGTTCTTTTTCTTCGTTGGATTACCGATTTAAATCTACTGGTGTCAATCTGCTCAGATTGTGTCAGTGAAATTATCCTTGTAGGCATGAAATCCTTTATTCCAAAAATGTTGCTAACTGGATGAAGAAGGCATGGTGATTGTAAGCTACAATCTCTGCCTTATTCATCCTGAATTTTTCACAAGAAAAATATTTTTAAATGCAGAAACTTATAAGCAAAATATCTAAGAGAGAACTTGAAAAATCATAACGAAGCAGATGTTTACATCCACCCAAAAATGGAAAGAAAATCTACAGTACAAAAATGTCTTACTGGATGGTGCCACTGCACCATAAAACAATGTGAGTGTTAAGATACAGCTAATACTGTAAAATATTGTAACGAAACAATGCAAATATTGATAACTAATGAAACAATGCAGATATTAGCATTAGCTGAGACATATGATGCAAGAAAGCAAGCTAGCATCAGCCAAAAAAAAAGACCTCCCCAATTCATCCATCTGGTCACTCCAAATGTTTGTCTAGTACAGCCTTAAATTTATTTAAGCTATCAACTTCCACAACAACAGATGGAAGTCTGTTCCGGCAATCACCTACCCGCTGGCTAAAGGCAAACCTCCGCACATCTATTCTGCAACTGTCTTTCCTCAATTTGAATCTATGCCCCCTCAAGTTCTTAATCTGAGCAAGCAGAAGTATCCCATCAGCATCGAGTCTGTGAAATGCAGATGGGATACTGATAACTAATAACACAATGCCAATTCATTTATGTTCATCTTTATTTTGCAGTACGATGTCCCTGCAAAATAAAAGAAGCATCCAGTTTCCTATTTATGAAATTGGATTTTAAAATAGTGTGCATAGCTTATTATTTATTTTTTTATCAAAAGAATTTTTAATCCAATTATTGTTATATATTTCCCTATACCAAATTTACTGAATTTGTATAAATCAGCAGTTTCACTGTTTTGTAAACTGTCACTACACATTTGTCTGAACAAAGGTTTTATGGGTTTTAATTTTTCACTGGAAATCATTATCTACACCAGTGCAATTACTTACCAATGCAAAGAATGCAAAACACAAATTTGCAGTACGTGCAAACTGAAGCCTTCTACCAGAATTATGACCACGAACATAGCTATCAAGTTGATGAGATCCTCCAGTAGTTAAAACAGTAGTCTGATCAAAGAGAAGCTGTTCTTCTTCTTCCTCTACTCCACCTTCTCCATGAAGTAAGGGCCTTCTACTAGCCATGGTGAATAAGTTAGCCTAACAAATTTAAAGAAATCTACTGAATTTATCATAGTTTAATACTTTAAATAATATAATACTTTTGAAATACTTTAAATAATAAAAATATTGTGCAGGCTAGTAGATACACATAACTCCAACAAGTACAGAACATGTCAAGATTAGAAAACAATGGCTCATATAAAAGGTCACAAGGTAGGTAGGTATGTGTGTGTTATGGTTGTTTAGAGGTGCATAAGCTACACTGGCTATAGTACACCACAAGGTAGGTAGCACTGGTTTTGGAGGCATATAAAAGGGTAGCAGGGCAGACAAACAGCGAGCAGTTAGAAACAGGATTTTTTTTTTTTTTTTTTTTGTAATTTATTAAAGAAAGAAATCCCAGCCAGCTTTCCTGGCAACACCACCACCTATTGCAACATTGTACAGGTAATTTCTAACATAACATATGCTGTCACTAGCTGGTTATTATTCCTGGCACATGGAGATGGCCAGTGATCATCTGCCAGCATACAGATGATATCAAATACAGCATCAATCATCTGCCAGGTACTGATGACATCATATAGAGCAGGCCCGGGCAAACTATGGCCTGCGGGCCGCACATTTTTGTGCGGCCCGCGAGCTTTAATTGTATTTTCGAAAAAAGTTTATTTATTTTATGCCTTTTGCGACGCCTTTTTGAAAAATAAATTTGTATATATAATACATTATAGAATTTGTCGACTTGTAAATTGTTTTATCATCTCTGTATTGTTCAAATTGAGATAGAATTTGAAATTGTGTGCGAACCGGAGCAAGCCAACGGGCGCTTTTATAATGGTATAATTTGCGATTATAAACTAACCGTGTGAAACTACGGCAACAGACAATCGGCGATGACGACAACTGCTTTGCTGCGGTGGCGGAGTAATAGGATAGGACTGCTGGCTGGCCGTAGTTCCAATCTGTTTTCTCCGACAGTCATCCCGCAGTTAGTTTTTTTGCGTTATCTTCGGTTATCATCTTGGTGCCAGTAGCGATAAAAATAATATTTAAGCCCATTAAAATTGAATAAAAAACGAAAAATTCAACAAGAGCATCGTGTCTTCAATGAAGAGTGGAACACAAAATATTTTTTTGCTAACATAAATAACAAGCCTATTTGTCTCATCTGTCGGGAGAGTGTCTCAGTGTTGAAAGAGCACAATATTAAAAGACATTTCACTACTAAATATTTCAAATATGGTGCCAATTTAAGTCTGGAAGCAAGAAAGAAAACTGCTGATGGATTGATTCAAAATTTATCTAGACAAAATGTGTTTTAAGTGGCTAACTAAGGAACAAGAAGCTACTGCAGAGGCAAGTTTTGTTATTTCTCATATAACTGCAAAAAGCAATGAGCCTTTTTCTGATGGAGACTATATTAAAGAATGTATGACTGAAGCTTGTGGAATTATATGTCCTGACATTAAACACAAATTTGAGAATATAAGTTTATCTCGGCGAACCGTAGTAAGAGGAACTGAATGTATTGATACAAATTTGAATGAGCAATTATTATCAGTATTAGAATCCATAACATGGTACTCGATAGCTCTCGACGAAAGTAACAACCAAAAGAATACTGTGTAGTTATTAATTTTCGTACATGGATGTACCTCTAATTTTGAAATTATTGAAGAGCTTCTTTCAATGGAATCTCTTAAAAACCAAACAACGGGCTGATATATTTGAAAAAGTTGAAAAATGCTTAACAAGATATAATTTACAATGGAACAAAATGGTAAGCGTAACAACTGACGGAGCACCAAATTTGACAGGTGTCAAAAATGTTGGAGCGTTAAAGAAAATTCAGGATAAAATTTGTGAAAATTACCCGGATTATAATTTAGTTACAATTCATTGTTTTATACATCAACAAGTATTATGTAAAAATGTGTTAAAAGTTGAACATGTCATATCTTGTATTATTAAATTAGTAAATTTAATACGATTGAGGGGCCTGAAACACAGACAATTTGTTAATTTTCTTCAAGATATTGAATCCAAGTACACAGATATTCCTTATAATAGCCAAATTCGATGGCTTAGCTTAGGAAAAGGTCTTCAACGAGTATGGGATCTTAAAGATGGCATCATTCTATTTTTAAAACTGAAAAATATTATGGACTTTCCCAAATTAACTGATAACTGGATTTGTGATTTTGTGGTTTACCCTGGACATCGTGACACACTTAAATACTTTCAACACCGTGTTACAAGGGAAAAATTTATACGCCCATGATATTGTAAAAAGTTTGAATGGATTTCAATTAAAACTTGAAGTTGCTAAAGATTCCAGAAAATAAATTTGAAAAATGTTGGGAAATTATCAACGCTTTGAATGACGACTTTTCACGAAGATCTGGCGACTTCCGAAAAATTGAGACAAGTTTTGCAATAGTGCGCGACCCATTTTCAATAGAAATTGATAGTGCACCGAGTGAACTACAACTTCAGATTATAAATCTGCAGTGTGATACCGATTTAAGGAAATTGCACTGTTGTGAGGAAATCTGTAAATTTTACAATACTCTTAATTCGAACAAATTCAACGAACTTAAAGATTTTGCCAGAAAAATGTTGGTTATTTTTGGATCAACCTACATATGTGAACAAACATTTTCCATCATGAATCTAAATAAAAATTCTTTACGATCAAGCATCACCGATGAACATTTACAAGCAGTTTTAAGAATCTCAACTACAAAATTAACAACCGAAATTAAAAAAATGTTAAAAGATGTAAAACAGTTCCATTCATCTCATTAAATTCTTGGTTGTTAGAGAATATTTTTTTTATGTTATACTTCTTCATGATAACAAATAATATATATCTAAAAATAGTATTTTACGTGCGGCTCAAATTCTTTTTGAATTCCTAATGTGGCCCTTCAGCCAAAAAGTTTGCCCAGGCCTGACATAGAGCATCAATATAATATTCATATTTTGCACTAAAATTTTAAAACGATTTTAAAATTTTTGTGTCCCTGAGAGTAGCATGTCAAAAATTCTGAAAACCTATGTTTCAATTCTCAAACTGTTTGAGGAAACGGGATCCAGCTGGAAGTGCGAAATTATGTTGTTGTTATTTGGTTTTTAGGAGCATTAGCAACTAAGGCCATATTGCTCCGGGAATATGTGGTGGTCATTCCCTGACCTTTCCACATCCTCCATATTTGGTGGTGATGGGCTCGAACCCTGGTCTAATCAAGAAGCGTGTGCTACGCACTGCTGCTCCTTCCCACCTGGCTACGGAGGCGCGCAAAATTATGTATTAGTATTTTGTATTAGTATTATGTATTTTGCCGATCTCACGAGGCGAGTTACCCATCTTTGGACCCTTTCAAGAAGAACAATATCTTTCTTTAGGTGTGGTCTCCATACTTGAACACAGTATTCCAAGTGTGGTCTAACAATAGCCTTATATAATGGGTTATGACATACTTATCTCTACTAGCGACTGTTCGATAAATCATCAATAGGACAACCATGGTCCCTCCTTGCAACTAGTCTACAATGTTAGGAGAACTTCATATCATAATACCCAAGTCTCTTTCCTCCACTGCCAGCTTTAGTTCAACTCTGCCAAGTGTATATGTTATTTTGGGGTTACTGCTCCC
Source organism: Mastigoproctus giganteus (assembly GCF_048544385.1). Classification (NCBI taxonomy): domain Eukaryota; kingdom Metazoa; phylum Arthropoda; class Arachnida; order Uropygi; family Thelyphonidae; genus Mastigoproctus; species Mastigoproctus giganteus. The sequence goes on along the minus strand of NC_143578.1, from coordinate 25,094,470 downwards.
CAGATGAAATACCTTACACTTTGCTGGGTTAAAGCATAGCTGCCATTTTTCTGACCATCCCTGAAGTCTAAGTCATTCTGAAGCTCTGGTTGGTGGCAATCATTAACTACTCTGCCAATCTTTACATCATCTGCAAATTTACACATCACGCCCTCTATCCCTTCATCGATGTCATTTATGAAAATCAAAAACAATGGTCCTAATACCGATCCTTGGGGAACCCCACTTCTTGCATTAACTCAATCTGAGAAATAACCATTTATCACAACCCTTTGCCTCCTACCCTGAAGCCACCCTGTTATCTATCTAAGGATTTTCCCTGCGATTCCAACTTGCTTTGCTGAAATCCAAATAAACAATATCAAAATTATTCCCCAAGTCCAGCTCTCGAGTGACCCTGTCAAAAATAGCTAACCAAATTAGTTAAACATGATTTTCTATTTAGAAAACCATGCTGAGTATCCTTCAGAATTCCATTTCTATCTAAGTGATCCTGAATTCCACCCTTCATCATAGTCTCCGTGATTTTCCCTACTACTGAAGTTAGACTAACTGGCCAGTAATTTCCTACTTCACTCTTAGAACCGCCTTATGTATTGGAGATACATTGGCACTTTTCAAATCCAACGGAATCATTCCCGAGTCCAGTGATGCTCTCATAATTAGCCTCAATGGTTCAATGCATTCATTTGCCACCTCCCCTAAGATTATAAGCTAAGTGCTTCAACCCCAGGAGCCTTACTGGCTTGTAGGCTCGAAAGTTTTTTCATTAAATAAACGTATGACATTTCAACATCATTAATTACATATTTTTCAACTTCACTCCCAGAATTTTTCATTGACGTGAAGGATTTTTCTTCTTTAAATATCGATGCAAAGTAACTGCAGAGTTTATTTGCAACTTCAGGTGGGGTATCTAATACTATCCCACATCCATTACATAAGGATCCAATCTGGTTTGTCCTATTCTTTGCATTTATATATGTGAAGAATTCCCTATCCCCCCCCCACTCTTTGCCAGTGATTTTTCATAATCTGCCTTTGCCAGCCTAACCTTTTCAGTGGCATTATTACAGATCAATTTGTAGCTGTTATAGGCTTCAGTACATTTTACTGCTTTGTAACTTTTCCAAGCCATCTTTTTCTGCTCAAGTAATTTGGCAACTTCATTATTCATCCAACTTGGAATCCTCCTTGTGGAGTATTTTCTTAATGGTATATAAGCATTCAAGGCTTCTGTGATTAATGTTTTAAAGGTATACCATAATTCAATTGTATTCGCTCTCTGTAAGATATCTACCCAGTTAATAGAGGCCATGTAGCACCTTAAGGCATCGCAATTTCCTTTCCTGAAATTATAGCCCATTCCTTTGCCTTTAACTACTGCTACCTCTCTCTCTTCATTGTCCACCGTAGAACTCCGTGAACACTTCTTGCTACTGGTTCCTGTACTGTCAGCTCTATTGTCATCTGGTTCATGGGTGATAATGAGGTCTAGAGTATTCTTTTCCCTGACATGTTGATACAAATAACAATCATCTAGTTGATTTAAAAATTTTGTGCCCCCATTTTGAGTTTCCTTCCCATTTGCTCCAATCAATTAGAGGCAAAGTGAAATCACCCATAATAAGACATTCACGCTTACTTGCCCATTCCATTTGCATGTAGAGGCTCTCATCATAATCTTCACAATCACCTGGTCTGTAGATTACTCCCACTCTCATTATACCTTTGCTTCCAACTATTTCACACCATACAGATTCTATACTAGCATGCAAAACGTCTGAATCTGGGAAAGCTTTCGACACACTCAGGCTACTTTTGATAAGAAGCATGACCTCACTGCCCCTTCTATTTTCCCTGTCCTTCCTAAATACATTATACATATCATACTAAAGCTCATCATCTCTTATCCCGGGTGGCACCATGTTTCTATAAACCCTATTATGTCAGCGTTACTTGTCCTAACCAGCAGTTCGAATTCGCTCATCTTATTGACGATACTTCTGATATTACTGTATAAACAATTAAGATTTAAGTGTTCTTGTATAGTTAACTACCCTGACATACCCCTAAAAATTATTTAAGCTCGCTTCCCTCGCATTTGCTACCCGCTCATTTGAAACTCTTTTGCCCTCAGAAAATCTTGCTACTATGTTCTGTTGCAGTAACAAACAAATATTCTTGAGGTATGTGCAAGAGTTAATTTGACTAATACTAATCAGATAAACATGTATCTATATTACCCTTGTCCTCCCCAAACTAGCAGTTTCCCCGAACCTTTAAGGTATCCTCAATAATACTGGCAAAAAATTTTGCACCACCTTTGTTTAAATGTATCCCGTCTCTACAAAACAGATTCCTTCTACCTACAAGTGCAGGCGAAGTTGATAGAAATTTCACCCCCCAAAAGCCTTGCAGAGTACTTCAAGTCTTGAGTTAATCCACAAGGCTTTCACAGCATATAATCCCTCCTATCGTGCCTGGACAGAATTGCAGATACATAGACTGCAATTGCAGATACATCAGCATGGTCCTATATTTGTATAACAAATCGCCAGATCGTGTATGCTTAATGTCATTAGTCCCTACATGAATAATAATATTCTCCCCCCCCCCTAAAATGACATCATTAATAGTTGCTCCCGGCAGACATACCCTGGTTCTAATCCACCTATCCTTATTACAAAAAATATTTCCCGTTTCCCTGACAATGGAGTCTCCTAATAGAACTAAGTCCTTTTGCACCAGAGTAGTTTGCACTTGGTTATTCTGTTCTGGGGCCCAAATCAGGAGTGCATTACTTGATAGGTTGCTAGAGTCTTGAGTCCCTGACAAGCTCCCAGTTACATTATTCCCGAGAGCAAGCACCCATTTTTTCTGCGACTCAAATTGTTCTAGCAATGCACCAAATTGTAACTTAAGATCGGTATACTCCTTACAACGGTGACAAAGAAAAGAATCTCCAAGTGAGCTAGGATTATGACTAGGTCAACCTTGGAATACATGCCACAGGTTCTGCAAAGGATAAAATCACGACTCACCAGGAAATATTTCCGTATGAGTCATGGTACCCTCTGACAAAGTGTTCAAGGTGGATCTTGTAATAACCATTATGAAATTTACTAATTATTAATAAAACAAACTTTCAAAAAATTATATTTATAATATAAAAAAATAAATCAAACTATTACAGGGAAAAAAACTTATTAAAATAAACTTTACAATATACTAAAAAACCTTTCAAATCCTGCTCTACTTCACTAATCCTGCTTTAATCCCCTCTTATATATGCTTCTTTGAGGTCGCTATGAAGAGCTGTAACAGGCACGTCTGCTCGCCACGAATGCCAACAATAGAATATGTCTGTATGAAGATGAAGCTCTTTTTAAGTGGGTGAAGTTGATTCAAGACCAAAACATGCTGATATTAGAGCCATTAATAAAAGAAAAGGCTATTGAATATGTATCTTTCTGGGTCATAAAACATTCCAAACCAGTTTTGGTTGGCTGTCCGAATTTAAAAAGCATCACGGCTTACACAAAAAAAGTTATTTCTGGTGAAAGTAGAGTTGTAATCGAAGACTGTACCCACTGGAAAGAAAGTTTTGAAAAAATTATGGAAGACTACAAGCCCAAAGACATTCAATCTTGATGAAACAGGTCTTTTTTTTTTTTAAATGTTTGCTGTACAAGACACTGACCTTTAAAGGTAATAAATGTTTAGGTGATTAAAACAGTGAGGAGAGCATTACAGTCTTGGTTGGTGCAAATATGGTTGGTAATGAAAAACTTAAGCTTTTGGTAACAGGCAAAAGTAAACCTCCGATGTTTCAAAGGAGAAAAGTCATTAGAGTTGGACTACAACTACAATAAAAAATCTTGGATGACAAGTGAAATTTCTGAACAGTGAATTTTAAACTTCGATAGAAAAATGATGAAAGAAAACAGAAAAAAAAAACGCATTAATTATCAACAACTGCCCTGCCAACCCTCATTCGGTAATTTCGAAACTTACAAGTGTGAAACTTGTTTTCTTCCCTCCGAATACCTCATCTAAACTGCAGCCAATGGACCAAGACATTACAAGAATTTGATAATGCACTAGCAATGGCGTGTACTGAAAAAATTTATACCAAGAATAGAAACTGACCAACCTATAGATTCTGCTAGAGATTTGAGGGTGTGCATATCAGTGGCTATAGTGGCACTGCATATAGTGGCTGTGTTAAAATGTGCTCTCAGTTATATTAAAATCTGGTGGTTTCAGCATAAAAAACTGAAAATACATCTTACCATACAGAAGAAGAGGTACAGAGAATTCATTATACACATATTTTATAACTGTGTCGTAAATATTTAGGCCCTAAGATTAAAATAACAGTTTAATGGTCAGCGCGTTCAAAGAATACAGATTATGCAGCAGTTAATGCTATATGAAAGGAGCATAAATTTGAAATACAGGAACGAATATTTTAAAACGTAAGAAATGTATTCATTGGGGGTTAAGACTGTGTGAATCAGCATGAAAATATGTTCATGGTAAGGAAACGTTGCATGCTTTATGGTTTGGGAGAAAATTATTTTAAAATATATTCAACATAATTAATTGGAAATATTGGACATTAGACATCGAAGAGCACCATCTTATGAATAAATTCATTGACTGAAGATATAATAATTACTTGTGCGAATCTAATGAATAATATATATCCGTTTATATGCATAGCCGACTTCTGGAAACCAGGTAAAAACTAGTTGTAATCAGCTTTCTGCACTAAGCAACGCTCTGCTGTAGTCACCTTTCCTCTTCAAGAGCATCTCGTGGGATGCATGATGACTCTTCCTATGATTAAAGCTGGTTCCCTTTCAAAATTGGCCATGTGGTAGGCAATGGCACACCACCACATTATCTGATGCCAGAGACCATAACAAAACCAACTCCAAAAACTACTGTTAAAGGAAGACCTGCAACTAGGTGGAAGAATAGGATCAGTGAACTTTTGGGCATAACATTTTGGATTGCCACTTGTATAGCACATGATCAATGCAGTTGGAGGAATTTGTTGGTGGCCACAATAGTTACTCAGGGAACTATGTGACTGGAAGAAGAATATCAGAGGCAGCAAAAGCATGGCATCAAGATGTGATGGAAACAACGATTAGGAATTGTTTTGTAAAAGCAGGTTTTGCTAAAATGCCAATTGACAGGGATGAACTACTACAAGATATTGAGCAATCTTAGGATGAACTACTACAAGATATTGAGCAATCTTGGGAAGAACTCCAAGCAAGAGGTTTGACCAGTGGAGAAATTGTTCTTGATGAATTTTCAGGAGTTGATAATGATGTCATAGTAGCTGAATATCCGAGTGACTCCAACGTTTTGGAGAGTAATCAAAGAACTAGTGACAATGTTGATGACGATTTGGATGAAAATGAGGGCAACGAAGGCAATATTAAACCTTCCAAACATGGAATGTTGGTAGAATTTGAAATTTTGCATCCATCAAGGCCTTCAGTGTGAAGAAAATGTGCCAGAAAATATGAGTTTTTAAACAAATGCGAACATTTTTATGACAATGTACAGTAAAATCCAGTGAACAACAAAAAATAACCAAATATTTTATGAAATAATTCTTAAAAGTGTACTAATATATTGTGCACATCATGTAAGTAGTACGTGTGTATTAATAAATTAATTGTTTTAAAATTTATTCATTCCCACTTATTTCTGATTTATTTCCCATCTTTTACTATATTTCTGAATGTTGAATTATAGTATTTTTCATTGTTGAAATGGGTCATATTTCTTTATAACAAAATTTCTGTTTAACGAATTTTTTTCAAGCAAACAATTGATTTCGTTATATAGAGGTTCAACTGTATATGTATAATACAAGTTCGGGTAGAAGGCACTGCTGATTAGCTAAGTCTGTAATTTAGTGTAGAACTTCCTGCATTTCTCAGACAAAATCTGACAGTTGCAATTTACTTGAATGTTGTTTTTAATTGACTGCCCACCTTAATGTTAGAACCTACCCTCCTGCATCTGGCTGAATAATAGTATCACCAGGAGCAAAATATGATGTTCTCACAGAAGGTAGTTATATTCTTGAAGATTACTATTGGAGAAATAGAAGATATTTCATGGAATATGCATAGGCAGAACATGACCAGAGTATGTCTACCAGGAGCAAAAGTTGGTGATATTGTAGAACAGCTATTATTTTGACAAAGTAAAGTAATGCTGTCAGTCTGGTGTGACAAACATTGGGAAAACAGAAAAGTAGGAGACGGTTTTATGCCAAATGACTGCAAAGAGTATAATAAACAAATATGTACACCAGAGGTTCCCAAAATGTATTCAAAAGTATGTCTCCCAGGATAGGAGGGGGACATGTCTTGTTTTTATGAGGCATTATTTAAACAAAATACAGACAAACCATGCCAGTACTCCAGGTATGAAGCATACTTTATTTCAGTCTTTGAGATTAAATGTATTGAAGTATGATTAATTAATAAGAGCATTATTATTCATAGCTAAATATATTATGTCAAATCTGTTTATTTGCACTTGTTCTGGAAGATGAAGATGTGAAATATATTAAGAGGATACAAGGTATAAAAGTTGGTGAACTTTTGATATAAACAAATAAAATGGACCAGCAATAGGAGTGTGTTATAAGCCTAATAGCTGTGATGAGTACAGTATACCAAAAAAAGTATCTAGAGAAATAAAGTGGGCCAGTAAATGAGAATGTCTTAAAATGGGGATTTTAATTTTACAGATGTTAACTGGAATTTGTTGGTTGGTCACTCACACTAGCAAGACTTGTAGATTTCTTGGATGGGTGTTTTCTACAGCAGCAGCATGTTAGAGAGCCAACAAGAGGAAGCAGTACTCTTGATCTGATAACCAGCAGTGATTCTACACACACATTAAGAATCTGCAGGTAAAACACCTACTGGGTGGCAGTGATCATAGTGCACTAATGTGGAATTTAATTAAAGACATAACTGTAAAGGGTTCTGACATAAGGGTGACTACAGTGTTCTCAGACAGTTCATGCAGCAGGACCAACCGATGATGTTACCACAGCAAAATTTAAATAGAAAGCATTCAGGAAAGTAACCAAAGAAGCTACTAGGCTTTTCATACCAACAAAGAAATACTGTTCAAGACTTAGATCTAAACGAATGCCAGGTGAACTACTGAAGACACGTAGCAGAGAAAAGAAAAGTGAATGAAATGCATATAAATGATCAGGTGATACAGAAGCCTATGGTAGACATAAATTGGTCTATAACAAAGTGACAAAGGAGGTTAGGCCAGCTAAGGCAGATTATGAGAAGTCTCTGATGAAGAATGTCAAGAAAAGCAGCAAAGAGTTCTATGCTTATATTAACAGTAGAAGGAGTTTAATTACATTGGGCCCCTTGTTGTCAGTGGGTTAACTGTTGATGACCCTGCTCAGGTTGCTGACAAATTGAATAGATAATTTGAGTCTACATTCACATATGAGGAAATCTTTATGGGAGGGCATGTCAGGAGTTTATCAAACTCCAATGGGACACAATGGCAAGCTAAATGACTAAATGATTCAAAGGGTAACGTGAGTAACAACAGACCTGTAAAGTGTGACCTCTGAACCAGAGAAGATAATGGAATCAACATTTAAAAAGAATCAAAACTTAAAGTATGCAAAGATCATCATGACAGGTGTGGAGCCATAAGGCAATTCACAGCATGGATTTTTTAAAGGCAGATGCCTCGCGAATCTGATTTTCTAATATGAGGTCACCAAAAAAAGGAACTGGATGCAAAGAATAATTCTGATATCAGATAACAACACCTATCCTCAAGCTATTAAAGCCATTAACACTAGTGAAAATGTACCAAGCCTGATGGAGTTTTGGAAATCCTACAACATTAAAACTGCCATTTACAACATTTCAGGTGCCTGGGATGAAGTGACTCAGAAAACCATGAATGGAGTATGGAGGAAAGCTTGAAAGGATTGCATAAAGGATTCCCAAGAACCTTATGATTCGGTTGAGAATGCTAAAGTGCAAATTGTTGAGCTAAGAAGGAATTGGACAAAAAAATTGACGATAACGACACACAAGAGATGATCAACAATGACAGCCTCTCTAATGAAGAACTCATGGAAATGATAAAAGAACAAGAATGTGCAACTGAGGGAGAAGATGATCAAGATCCTACAGATGAAAATCCGATAAAGTTGCTGACTGCAAAAGGACTTAGTGAGGCTTTTGAACACTTTGAAAAAACGTGTGATTATTTCCGGGAGAACAACCCTGACATTGAACAAAGTTCCAAGCTAATAAGAAATTTAAAGAAAGAAATGAATTCTTACTTGATTTTGTACGACGAGAGGAAGAGGAACAAAGTACAAACCAAAATCAACAAATTCATATTTTTAATTGGCATTTTAAGTTTAATTTTGATGTAACGTATTTACTTTCACATAATTATATACGTATGTAATTTAGAATATTTTATATGTAAAATATTTTTGAATATTAAATATTTTGACCGACATTTGTACATCTTTTCACTACCGTTTATTGTTAATTAGAAAATATCATATGGCAGACTAATTCACAAATGCATGTTACCTTATGGGAATATGGTGCTCGCCAGTGTAAGTTACAAGTAACTCTAACATAACATAACCTAACCTAACCAGTGTATATTTATGTATATGTACCTTTTGTGGTTCATACATAAGTTTAATGGCGACAAAGGTTGCATAACTACTTGTGGACGGATAGCAAGTACCCAAAACTTTTATCAATTCTTTAGCTGCAATAATCTATCTGCTTTCCAGCGAAAAAAAAAGCAATTGAGAGTTGATAGAGTATAAACCAACTCACATTGTCTAGAGCAGTGCTTCTCAAACTTTTTTGGATCACTGCCCCCTAAAAAAAAGCCCTCGCTAGGGCCTTTTTTTAGCCCACCAATATAAAGTGAAGCTAAATAACTGAAATGAATATTTGTCTGTTTGCCTCCGAAAACATAAATGCAGCTGTTTTGTTTGTTTGTTTTTTGGTTTTTTAGGAGCATTAGCAACTAAGGCCATATTGCTCCGGGAATATGCTGTGGTCATTCCCTGACCTTTCCGCATCCTCTGTATTTGGTGGTGACAGGCTCGAACCCCAGTCTAATCAAGAAGCGTGAGCTACGCACTGCTGCTCCTTCCCACCTGGCTACGGAGGCGCCGTAAATGCAGCCCTGCATGTATATGTGTGAATTATAAAGAAAACTATTTACTGCACTTTATTCCTTCTTCGTAAAAAATTACAACTACACAAATAAAGTCAGTTATAGTCACTTATATTAAGTCATAAAAATTAAAGTTAATTACATAAGTCGCGATATTAATGGAAATAGTTAATTATATTTTAATATTTAATGCGATGGATGAGCTTGGAGATTTATTAGCTTATCAATATTAGGTTTAATATCTGTAAGTAGAAGTCGTAAATCGCCACGTGTAACAACATCCAGACAATTTCTTTGTTTTGTCAGCAATTGAGATACAGCACTGAAACCGGTTTCAACTAGATATGATGTTGGAAAAGAAATAAGTAATTTTTTTTACAAGTCTCCACAATGCAGGTAATGGTCAGGGATTTTCTTTTGTAACCAAAATTCCTGATATGAATTTCGAAATTTTGGCTTCCGTTCAACTTCATTTTGTAACTTAATCAATTCTTCTTCTACAAAACGTTCACCATCATCATTATTTAAAAAAGGAATTATAACACAATCTGGAATTTTCAAATTAAGGAGATCTTCGAATCTTTCCTGCATATCTCTGTGCAACATTTCTAGATGATTACAAAAAGTTAGTAGAATTTCATCAGCTATTTTTTCTTTTTTCTCTATTTCCAACAGATTTGGAAACTGATACAATTCACGTCGTCCTACGTTGCACATAAAAAGCTTTAGTTTTGAAATAAATGCTGAAATTTGAGTTTTCGCCTTAAGAGTTACATCTTGTCCTTGTAAATGTAAATAAATCTAGTATAAATAATTGAAATAATAAATAATTGAATCTAGTAAATAAATCTGCAAGATAAGCAATATCAGTTTTCATTTTCTTGAGGTCATTACTAAGGTCATTGTTCCTATCTTCAAAAAACTCGACAACAATATCACAGAGTTCATAAAATCTGTTGAGACAGTTGCCTTTTTACAGCCACCGAACCTCGGAGTGAAGTAGCAATCGTTCAAAATCTTCACTGTTTTGATCACAAAGCTTTCAAAATATATGATCATTCAAAGAATGTGCTTTAATTTTGTTTATAGCAGTAATAACAGTTTGTAGAGAATTGTGCAGTTGATCAAGTTTTTTTGCAACTAAATGCTGACGGTGAATGACACAATGAACAGTAATGATATTTGGCACAGCATTTTTTAAATAAGCCATAAAACCCTTGTAATGGCCAATCATTGATGGTGCTCCATCCTCCCCTGTCGCCCCTTTCATTCCTAACACCCCCATGGATCAAATGCCCCCCAGGGGGCGATATTGCCCACTTTGAGAAGCACTGGTCTAGAGCATGCTAACTTAAGCTTTAAATGTGGCAATAACACCTTTGTCCATTGGTTAGATCAGAGATGTAGTGTTTGGAGGCATGTAAAAATTTTTATATGATTGTTCAAGTCTTCTAAGCTCTCTTTGCTTGGATGTCCTGGCGTGTTGTCCATGATCAGAATTGCTTTGTAATCAAGGTTATTTATCAACAATATCTTTCCACTGCGAGACACGAATTCAGAGTACCAATCAACAAAAAGGGGTAGTACCCAAGCTTTTTTATAAGCCTTCCAAATTACAGGCAGGTTTGATTTAGTGAAACCTTTAAGAGCCCTTGGATTTTCTGAATGGTAAACTAAAAGGAGTTTTAATTTAAAATCCCCCACAGCGTTACCAACCAGCAATAAAGTCAACCAATCCTTTGCCACTTTGAAGCCTGGCATGTTTTTTTTTTTCTTTCGATATGAAACTTCTTTTAGGCATTTGTTTCCAAAAAAAGTCTCGTTTCATCTATGTTAAAAACTTGTTGAGCAGTATAACACCCCTCTTCAATAACCTCCAGGGGCTCACATCTGGTGAGTATGGGCTCGGCACACCAAGGGTCCTGAGTGGATATCATCATTCTCCTCTTTCTTGGCAATTCCTCTCTACTTCTGATTCTCTCTCTCTCTCTCTCTCTCTCTCTCTCTCTCTCTCTCTCTCTCTCTCTCTCTCTCTCTCGGTAACTCGGGAATTTTTTTTTGGTTGGTGCAGCATAAGCCTCAGGCTTCCTTGCATCAAATGGCTAATAATAATAATAATTTTAACAAGTTCTTTTTGGAAGTTTTGGCTCCTTGATCTGCACTTGCAGCTTCTCCCTGGATTGCTATGTTATGTAAGTTATAGTCCTTTTTAAATCTATTGAATCAGCCCTTACTAGCATTAAATGGTTCCACATTTTTTTTTTTTTTTTTTTTGGTCAGCTTTCTTCAGATCTTCATATAGACTAATCGCTTTTTCTTTAAACATGCTCAAAATTCAATCTGTAAAAAAATTCAATTCAAAAATTCAATCTGTATGCTGGTAAAACAGTGTTATGGCGAGTTTTTAGAGCGTTAGAGTGAGATACGGGTTATAATATAAGAGCAGCATTATAGAGAATCAGCGTAAAGTGAACCACGTTATAACGAGGGTCTACCGTATATCTTTTTTATTACAAATTAAAAAAGTAAGATGGGAACCTGTTAATTGTGCCAGCATTTCTGCTACAAGTGGCTCAAGGACACTGCCTCTTTAATAGTTCTTAATACATGAAGAATCAGATCAAGAATATTGCTTTTTCTTGTGCCTCTGTAATATGTTGATATGGAAAACAATCATTCTAAGGGAGGAGAGAAATGCATTCTCTAGGAAGTCTCTAGAAGGAAATAGACATAGGTTGTCTATTTTCTTTCGCTTATTAATTATTTTTGTTTTAATTTTCTTCTTATTATTAGTATTTTTTTATTTTATTTTATTTTTTTGACTGGTGCAGCATAAGCCATAGGCTTCCTTGCACCATGATGGTTAAGTACTAGAACCTTTCAGGAAAGGTTCTAGTACTTAACCATCCCTTTATTATGAATAAAGGGATGGTTAAGTAGTAGAAGGCAATAGGACTATAAATGGTTACTGCTCTTCATGGACTAATGTGATGTGTGAGTTACTAAAGGGTTCCCTCTAAGCTGTGCACCTGAGCAGCTGCACACAGTTTTGGAAGTGCTGCACACTAAATTTTTTGAGTGCTCTTCATTCTGGAATGCAGCTGTATTCAGCTGCATCCTGGGTCCCCAGCCTGCTAAGGACTCCTTCTCATGAAGATTTCACATATTTCTATTATTGGAATAAATTATGCTTTATATCTGTTAGGAACCACACATGCAGGAAAACTTAGAAGGATCACAGCGCAAACAATTAAAAATATATATTTTTTTTTCAGGAAAAATGTATCTCCTAACCCTCACTGATAAGAGTCCTCATTGCCTTATTGTCATTAAAAGGAATGGGAAGCATATAAAAATCTTCCAATTTTTCATTCAGTAATTTAAAATTTATTAAAACTATCAAGAATTTTTTTCATAATTTTATATTTGTAAAAATAATGCATTATTACTGATTATAATTATTTTATACAGGGACCAGCCACACATCATCATCATCAGCCATTTTCAATCCACTGCAGGATGAAGGCCTCTCCAGCAACTTTCCAGTTCTTTCTGTTTTGAGGAATAACCGTTCTGTTATTTTTTTTAACAGAAATAACCATTCTGTTATTTTTTTTTTTAGTCCATCTGTCATCATGTCTTTGAGCTATGTGTCCTGCCCAAGACCATTTTAATTCTTTAGTTTTGATAAGAATGTCCTTTACTTGAGTTGGCTGCCTAATCCATGTGTTTCTCTTCTTATCTAACAGTCTGATTCCCAATAAAATTCGTTCCATTCTTCGCTGTGTAGTTCTCAGCTTCTCTTCCATTCTTTTGGTGAGTGCCCGAGTTTCACTTCCATAAGTCAAGGTGAGGAGTATACATTGATTCATTATTTTACGTTTCAGACAAATTGGGATATTTCTCTTCAGTATGTGACTATATTTCCTGAATGCTATCCATCCAAAATTTGTTCTTCTCTTGACTTCCAGCCATTTATCATTATTACAGCTAATAACTTGTCCCAGATAAGTATATGACTCCACCTTTTCAATTACTGCTCCTTCAATCATTATTTTCCTTTCTGTGGCATACTTGTTCATCATTACTTTTGTTTTAGCCATATTCATCTTTAGTCCTAAATCCTTATTAACTGTGCATAACTGATTAAGATTTTCCTCTAATTCTTTGGGATCGTGGCTTATGACCACAATGTCATCTGCAAATCGTAAATGGTTTAGGTACTCTCCGTTCACACTGACTCCTTTCTGCGACCAGTCTAATCTTCTGAAAGCTTCCTCAAGGGCAGCAGTAAACAGCTTCGGAGATATTGTGTCTCCTTGTCGAACTCCTTTCTCGATTTTAAATTTCCTACTGTCTTTGTCTAGTCTAATAAAGGAGGTAGCACTCTCATATATTTTTTTCAAAATCATAATATGTGGGGTATCTATGCCTTGTCTTTCTAGTGCCTGAAACATTGCCTTATGCTGTATGGAGTCAAATGCCTTTTCATAATCCACAAATGCCAGGCATAATGGTGTTTTATATTCATTTGCTTTCTCCATTAGCTGTGATATTACGTGAAGGTGATCCATAGTTGAGAATTCTGTCTTAAAGCCAGCTTGCTCTTTCGGCTGATTCTCATTAAGTATTCTTCCTAATCCGTTAGTACTGACCCTTGTGAACTTGTAGATGTGGGATAACAAACTAATTGGTCTATAATTTCCAATTTCTGATTTATCTCCTTTCTTATGCAGGAAAACTATGATTGCATTATTCCACTGCTTAGGCGTCACACCTTTTCGAATGCACTTTGTGAAGAGCCTTGCCAGTTTTTGTGTTATGTCTCTTCCTCCCAATTTTAACAACTCTACAGTAACTTCATCTTCCCCCAGGGCTTTCTGATTCTTCATTTTCTTCAATGCATGTTCTACACTGACCAGGCGTCTTGAAGAGAACCACTCTACACGTTCGTTGCCACCTAAGTGACGTAACAGGGCTTACCATCGAGAAAGTGTGCATGAGTGGATTTTAGGGAGGCAGGCAAACCAGACTTCTCCTAAATCTTCTGTAATAGAGAGATATTGGATCCATCAGTGTTTTAGGCTGAGTATCTCATAACACACAGGATACCTGTTCCCCTCTAAGCCACACAACAGCATGAGCTAATCCATGCAATGCAATACTTATTCCATACACAGAGGAAAAAATATTAGAGGAAACTAGAGTGCTGGGTGCATTAATGTTTTTAATATTTATTAATATACGATGAAGTTATGTCAAATTTGATAATACGAAGGTGCATGCAGTGGTTAATGACAGTAATCACAGTTTTCTCTAGACTTCAAGATCTAGATAAATTAAAAAGATGGGCTGAAAGGTGTTAACTGAGGTTTAACATTGATAAATGCAAGTACTGCATCTGGGAAGCAGTAATACCAGAAAAATATACCATTTGGGTAGCATCAAACTCAACATAATTGATTAGGAAAATGAGGTATTTTCCTAATTTCCTAGTTATATAATCTGTCATGAAATTCTCTGACAGCATAACAGGCTGCTAAAAGAGCCATGGGGTTCTTTCAATGATAGAGGAATGTTGCCAACACAGATAAAGAGGTGATTATCTCATTATATTAAGCAATGGTTGAACCAAATATGGAATATTGCATACAGGTTTAGAAACCATTTTAGGAAGCACACAGATCTGTTAGAAAGGGCACAAAGAAGAACAAAGAAATCAGATTGGAGCAGACAAAAGAATATTCTTACCAAGAAAAAAGTGGGGGGTATAAAATGCAATCTCTAGCAACCACACATCTATGTGGTGACCTAATTGAAGTGTATAAGGCTTTAAAAGGGTTAAGAAACAAAATGCTGATGAAATCTTCGCTCTTTCCCAGATAACACACCCAAGGGGACACAAATCATAAATTTAAAAAGGATCATTTATAATACAGATGTATGAAAATTTGCATTAAGCCAAACAGTAATTGACTGTTCAAATAAAGCCAACCAGATTGAATTTTTGAATTGAATTCTTTGGGTTAGCCAGATAAAGTGCCCGCCTGGCAACTGAAAGGTTGCGGGTTCGAATCCCGCCTCGGGCTTGGATCAGAGTAAAATGTAAAAACTTTGGGATGTGCATTATGGCCACAGAAGCCGATGCGCCAACAACTAACAAACAAAACAAAACAAAAACAAACTGTTCAAATAAACTTCTGTTTGGACAACTTACTGGAAGAAAAATTACATTCTTTTATTATTTTTGATATTGCTGTATTGTTTGTATTGGCAAATGTGACGTAGTGTTAGCAATTAGTTAGAATTAGTGTTAGCATCACGGCAAATGTTCTTTTTATTGAAGCTATACTAATTTTTTAATATACAAATGTCACAAGAATGTGCCACAGTTATTATTTTGAATAAATTTACACAACCTGAAGCATGAATGCATTTATATACACACACACAGGTTAAATCTTCAGAAAAAGGAAGCACCACTGCATGGTTTGTCGTATGCAAAAATAAAATTTAATAAAATAAAATGGACTTTGCGCTATTATTAGAGCTTGCACTTATTTTATTTTCTCATCTCACATCCACATAGTGAAATGTCCCTTTTCTGAAAATTAATACCATATTGTGTATCAACAATTATAATTACTTATTTTCTGCCTGCATATTTGTTAGCAAATAGAGAAAATTACATTAATGCATTTTTTAAAACTTAACAAAAAAAAAAAATCCACATACCATTATTAGCCACTTAACGTTATATGTTACAAGAAACCAGAGTAATCATATTAATCCATTAACAGGCACATAGAGATCAAAATAACCCCAATACTCTTCCTATTCATCTGCACTCTAAAAACATTCTATTCACGAAGCAGTAACTCAGTATACCTTTTGGGCAAAGTTTTTGCTCCATTTTATTTACCAAATAGTATCAAAATTACCCTATTTGATGAAGAAAATATGATCAAAATGAGCCCCCCACATACTTATGAGTTTTATTGTGCCTGCCAGTAGTTTAAGCAAGAACTACAATAATAATAATGTTAGGAAATTATTAATGATTACTAGAATCTGTCAGTAGTTGAAACATCTTAATGCGAGACTGAAATATATACTGATCTGCACTTGCAGCTTCTCCCTGGATTGCTATGTTATGTAGGCTATAGCGCTTTTTAAATCTATCGAATCAGCTCTTACTAGCATTAAATGGTTCCACATTTTTTTTTTGGTCAACTTTCTTCAGATCTTCATATAGACTAATTGCTTTTTCTTTAAACATGCTCAAAATTCAATCTGTAAAAGAATTCAATTCAAAAATTCAATCTGTACGCTGGTAAAACAGCGTTATAGTGAGATAAGGATTATAATATAAGAGCAGCGTTATAGCAAATCAGCGTAAAGTGAAGAGTTATAACGAGGGCCTACTGCAAATCTTTTTTATTAAAAATTAAAAAAGTAAGATGGGGAACCTGTTAATTGTGCCAATTCATGATTCCATACCAATGTCATTCAACAAACTGGAACCAAAACCTGGTGAGGAAGGGGAGATGTGGATTCAAAGATCAAAATTGGCCCTGCAAATCATTTAGATGGGAGAAAGAAGGGGCTGAATAAATACAACAGGGACATCACAGAGCTACTAAATGTTTCTAACAAAAAAGCTAAAGGGCATAATGTTGATGCTTAATTCACTGGGTGTAAAAACACAAAACTCCTTTCTTCAGACTCCAACACCTTCACCAAGAGATCAAGTATAGTTTACCATCTTGACAGCAAGTGTGGCAAGTACTACGTAAACCAGACACTGTGTAAACTACAAAAAAAGAATAGACAAACCTGTCCACCACACAAAGAGAGAATGTGAAACTAAGCAACACAGCAACCACAAAGAACCATGGATTCAACGAGAGACCGACCAACTGACCAGATTCTCTCAATAAAGTCCACCATCAAAAAACAATTCCACATTATGCAGGCTTTTCACAGTCAAGAAAATTTCAAAAATACAGTTGACAAGAACATCGGGGGTCACCATCTCCCACCCCCAGATTGGCTCACTCTAATCCAAACAAATAAATCAGCCTCCAATTCCTCCAGTCATTATACAAGCTAACCCAGGATCCACCAACAACAGGAATACACAAAGAAGACTCCCAATTACAGGGGAAAAAAGAAATGGTAAGCAACAAAGGCATGATCACTCACTGAGTAGTCAATACAAGCATTATCCCAGAACTCTCTCCTCCACCCAGCTGGCATGGCAAGCAGCTAAACAAAGGATATGAACTGTAAGCTCCAGAAATAAACTCTAGTGCCCCTTACTACATGAACTGGCTTCCTAGGGTTCAATATCCGACTCTGTTCCCAATTTTTTGTGCCACTAAAACGAAAAATGTTATAGCTGTACTGCCAGTATTATATTATTATTAATATGTTATTGGTTTTGTGTAGTTAACATAACTGTTAAGTATGAAACTAGTCAAATTGTTAAATTTCAGCAAATTGTTATTTCCTGCATTAGGCATCATAGGTTGTCTAGGACTTTCATAAATAGCCCAACTAGCAACAGTTCAACTTTTCATAATAGCACACAGCCAACCAACTCCACAGACAGCACCAGAATAATAATCTATCTTCTATATAGACGGCAAACATCACACACAGGCAACACCGGTGTGATGACACAAATAAACTCCAACTCTAAGATGTTCTGTTAGGTTAGCCACTAGAAGAGAAGCCAACACCCAACAGCATTTCAATACCTTATGGCTTCTTAACTAGAATTCCAGTCTAACAGAAGGATCTCTTGGGATGACATTAGTGCTGCTTATTTAGTGCAGAAGCTTCCAAACTATGCTCTGCAGAATCCTAAGATATCAAAGGGATCTCAGAGGTTACAGACTTTTTTTTAATTTATAAGTACATATACTGTTTTCCTTTTTTTAATATGTTAGGGTTCAATAAAAAAAAACTGGGTTTGCAAAAGAGTTCTCCAGCCGAAAATCGTTGAAAAACTCTAATTACAAAGAATCATATAACTTGCATATTATGTATCACATAATATGCAAGTTGCTTTCTGATAATTATGCTACTGTTTTTTGCCACTATAGAATAAAAAGTTCAAGATGTCTGACAACCTGTGTAAACAATGTAAAAAAAAAAAAACATTAATATTAACTTTAAAAAATTATTAAAGCATCCTAAATTTCACGTCTCAATGCTGTAAAGTGTGCAATGAAAAAAAAAAAACTAAACTTAATCATCTATCATTAAAATATGAAAGCAACAAAATGGAAACCCAAAGTATACTAACAGTTGCTACAGATTCAAACATTCCTGTTATCAAGATCATGACATGTTTCATGTATAGGAGAATGATAAACTTTTCATAATAAGTTGTGAGAAAGCATTTCACAAACACATATTGTGAGTGTCAGTGCTGACTGATAAGACACTATACCTTACGTACATAATGACTATATCATAAATTAATCAGCATGAATCAGACTAATGGATTTCATTAAGCTTTTTTTATTACCATAAATGTAAACTACATTTTATAATTATGCAAAAAAATTATAATAATTTTGGCTGCTATCTCAATTTTTTTTAGAATAAATAAAGCATTTAGCCAATCACAAAAAAAAAAAAAAAAAATATCAAGAGTATGTATTGAAAGTGGATGTCACAAAAATTACAGCAGAACATATTTTACACTATACAAGGCTTACAAAGATCACCTCATCTCCTCTGATACTAACACTTTTGAAGTTTTTAAAATAAAACAATAAAATTGTTATTTATATATATCCCAGTTATTCAAAACAGCTGGAACCGAGGGTCTTTCAGACGGTAAATTTTTTAAATGACTAATTTTAAATGCAATCTATTTACTATAGTATAAAAGATAAGCAGAAAAAAAATTATGTACATAATGCATAAATAATAAATGCAAATTACTTCCGTTTTTGAGAAAACCGAAGTAATTTGTATTTATTATTTACGCATTATGTACATAATACAGCTTTAAAATAATTGCCAATATATTCTGTTTAAAATTTGCCAGCATTTTTTTCTGCAAAATTCAATATTTTCTTCAAGCACATTTCATGGTTAGAATTCAAATCATTTTGCAATTTGGACAATGTGAAGGGTGTTAAACACTTCACTAGCTATTGACTTCCATGATGTATATTCATCACAACGTTCCTCTTAATTTTCAGTTTCTCTGATTTGCATTAGTATTTAATAATGAAACTATTTTGTCATCTGTTAAAATGTGATAACCTGCGTTTCTGTTTGGACTTACTTGTTTACTCTTACAAATTGACTATTATATAATATTTTATTTGCAGTAATTTATATAATAGTGTGGTTACAAGTTACTTAAACTAGAGATGATGAATGAAATTTATTCTTCTCTGCTTCATTTATAATTCTTTATATGAGTGGAATCTTGATTTTATTTGTTTTGTGTAATATTTTTGTTTCTCATAGGTAAATACTAAATTTGTACATTTCTTTGAATAAAATTAAGGGATAAAAAGCAGAAGCAAAAAATGTCTGGTTAACTGAAACTTCAGATAACTACGATTCTGCTGTATTTATAAAAAGGAATTATATAAAGAAGGGATGGATAGAAATGGGGGGGGGGGTTCAGTGAATAAATCCACTCTTTGTATAAAATGTATTCCATCTCATGATTCTGTATTTTATATTTCACATACTTTAGATCTGCCAAATGTAA
Source organism: Mastigoproctus giganteus (assembly GCF_048544385.1). Taxonomy (NCBI): domain Eukaryota; kingdom Metazoa; phylum Arthropoda; class Arachnida; order Uropygi; family Thelyphonidae; genus Mastigoproctus; species Mastigoproctus giganteus. The sequence continues at coordinate 25,074,474 of NC_143578.1, read as the reverse complement.
AAAAATAAACAAATAAAAAACAGAACTGTTCACAAGGTACAGATGTGTTTTCCAAAAGGTTTCAAATTGATGCAATGTGTAAAATACATACAAAAAATTATTCATATTTATATGAAATTAGAATATAGAGGGAAATGTTCTTTTAAAAAAAATTAACATTTTTATACCTTGTTTTTTAAAGCTGGGATGTTCAACATGCCAAAAATGTGTATTTTTTTTATTATATTGGAAAAAAAAAAAAAAAAAAAAAAAAAAAAACACTATCTTAAAATGCCTTTTCTCCATTATTTATGTCCATTTTTCACCTTATAATACTTGAAATGGCAATTTGAGGTTTTTCTGGAGTTTCCAGAAATAATACTAAATTGGAAATTATATATGCAAAATAATAAATATGCTTGATAACTGAACATGTCAGACAGTGGTAGGTATGTATAATGTGGGCTGAACAACACCAGCACTGGTCTGAATAACAGTGGGAGAACAATTTTAGCAAAAAATGTTAAAAACAAATAGCAAATGTTTGTTTGTTATTTGGTTTTTAGGAGCATTAGCATCTAAGGCCATATTGCTCTGGGGATATGCTATGCGGTGGTCATTCCCTGACCTTTCTGCATCCTCCGTATTTGGTGGTCACGGGCTCGAACCCCAGTCTAATCAAGAAGCATGTGCTAAGTACTGCTGCTCCTGCCCACCTGGCTATGGAGGTGCCACAAATAGCAAATGCTAAAGCAATTACTATAGAATGTTTTGCAGTTCGGGGAATTTCTGCATGCTTCATATATTATCAAGACTTAAATTGCTGAGCAGTGTGATGGTTTAAGATGTTATTCTATCACTGGGATGTTAATCCAGCTAGTGATGGATTAACATCCCAATTGAGCGGTAAGTGCTCATAATGAAGTTTAGTAAGTTCAAGGCAGAAGTGGACATTCACTTTTTGGTTAATGAGAAATGTATGAATGATAGAAAAGATGGGTTGGGGCTTTTTTTTTTTTTTTTTTTTTGGCAGCTGCAGATTGCTATTTTAGCCATTACAAAGGTGCACACGTCTCTATTCATTTTTGTAGGTACCAATGGAAAAGCAACTGAACTGGGGTCATGAACTATTTTGTTGAAAATAGTGACACATGAATGAATACATAGTTTCCCACCTGAAGTGGTCATCGTGTGCAACATTCTTATACAGTAAGTTAGTTAAATCATGCTAGCAGGTGTGACCACAAAGGATTAGGGAATAATTACCTAGAAGTGACAGAGTAGTTCAAGTGAAAAACCTTTATTCACTGTATAAATAAACTGTATTCATATTTCATTCAACATATATCTGCATTTTAATATGTCAGCTCTTGAAAATATATAATTATTTAAATAATTATTAATTACCATAATGGATATAAAATCCATAAAGAATTTCGCATTCCTGATTGAAGCAGAGATACAGAAAAATGAAGATATAAACAAATAACCTTTATTGAATACACTAGAGCTTAGAAGTAACAAATAAAAGATACAATAAACTGATCTTTGTAAAGTCCAGGAGTCCAATGTCTATCATAAATACTGTATTTCTTCTTTTTTTATTCAATCAATAAGCATTTATGTGGCATACAGCTCGGCTGCATGCCACATAAATGGTGAAACTGTAAGTGAGGTTTCTCCATAAAGCATCTTGTAACTAGTTACAAATATAAAGATAATGAAACTCCCCACAGCTTGGCAATTCAGAGTGAAATGCTGTCAACTTTCTGGTACGGATGACTGTGCCTACATGGGAGCTCAGTGCTTGGAAGATTCCTTTCCAATGTCTACGTACCAATCTAGTTCTAATTTTAAAATTGAGGAGGCTGAAGAAATTTGACTCATTCGATTTAGACCATAACAAATTTACCAGAAAATATAAAATATTTTGCGATATATTTGTATATCCCCATTATCATGTACGATTGATCAGTGGTATTTTTTTTTGTTTTGGAATTTATATATATAATGTCCATTAAGCAGAAAGCCAGGATTAGCCAGTTTAATAGTTTCAGAAGCTTGTATTCTTATTAACCTGAATCTCCCCTGCTTCATGATCGAACCCTAGGATAGTATTTATGTGGGTTGACTGATACATCACTCAATAATAAATAACTAAATTTCATAGAGGAATATCAACTGAAGTGCTGCTGTGAAAGGCAGATAGAAAGGAGGTATTAAAATCACAATATGGGGGTGCCCAATATCTAAGTATTGGGCACCCCCATGTACTGAGAGTACTGGAATTCTCTGGAACCAATTATTCTCAGATAATGAGGATCCCCAGTACTATAATTTGTATATTAAATATTAATATTTTTATAATTTCAAGAAAAAAGTGAACCTGGACAGTTTTTATATATTATGAAGTTCAAAAGGTTAGGAAAGAACCTCCACATTTGCCAGGGCCTAATTGAAAGGATATTTGGAAGCACATAGTACAAGAATAGAGTTAAAAATAGTCATATATATATATATATATATATATATATATTTATTTTATCTTTCTATTGTGGTTTATTGTGTTTATTTTCTTAATTACGGGTGTTTTCTACTCATAGGTATTATGGTTAATACATTACTGGTCTTTAAGCTAGCCTAAACTCGGTTATCTTAAATGCCCAGGGCCTATTCATTTATTATTTTTCAACTTGTTACGTATTGCTAAAGAAATTGTCATATTAATTATAGATGAAAAACTGTAGCAATACTACTTTATGACAAAATGATAAAATATTAAACATTTTTATACATTTATTGTATTACATCTTTATACATATTTGTATTACATCACATGGTCGTCAATCCCCTACTTCATCGGGGGCTTTGAGCGGATTGACGGTCCATTCGATGTAATGCATTACTTACTTACCCGTTTCTGTTTGTATCTATCACAGCTTTGCTATTTTATCCGATACTGAATTCTAAGTTTCTTTTAAATTCCCATTTTTGTCCCTTTCCCATTGCTATTAGTTAAATAGGTATTATTTATTATAAATTTATTATGAACCGAATTAATATCCCATAATTTCTACAGCAACTGTGATAGAATACACATTATTATTTTATCTTTCTATTGTGGTTTATTGTGTTTATTTTCTTAATTACGGGTGTTTTCTACTCATAGGTATTATGGTTAATACATTACTGGTCTTTAAGCTAGCCTAAACTCGGTTATCTTAAATGCCCAGGGCCTATTCATTTATTATTTTTCAACTTGTTACGTATTGCTAAAGAAATTGTCATATTAATTATAGATGAAAAACTGTAGCAATACTACTTTATGACAAAATGATAAAATATTAAACATTTTTATACATTTATTGTATTACATCTTTATACATATTTGTATTACATCACATGGTCGTCAATCCCCTACTTCATCGGGGGCTTTGAGCGGATTGACGGTCCATTCGATGTAATGCATTACTTACTTACCCGTTTCTGTTTGTATCTATCACAGCTTTGCTATTTTATCCGATACTGAATTCTAAGTTTCTTTTAAATTCCCATTTTTGTCCCTTTCCCATTGCTATTAGTTAAATAGGTATTATTTATTATAAATTTATTATGAACCGAATTAATATCCCATAATTTCTACAGCAACTGTGATAGAATACACATTATTATTTTATCTTTCTATTGTGGTTTATTGTGTTTATTTTCTTAATTACGGGTGTTTTCTACTCATAGGTATTATGGTTAATACATTACTGGTCTTTAAGCTAGCCTAAACTCGGTTATCTTAAATGCCCAGGGCCTATTCATTTATTATTTTTCAACTTGTTACGTATTGCTAAAGAAATTGTCATATTAATTATAGATGAAAAACTGTAGCAATACTACTTTATGACAAAATGATAAAATATTAAACATTTTTATACATTTATTGTATTACATCTTTATACATATTTGTATTACATCACATGGTCGTCAATCCCCTACTTCATCGGGGGCTTTGAGCGGATTGACGGTCCATTCGATGTAATGCATTACTTACTTACCCGTTTCTGTTTGTATCTATCACAGCTTTGCTATTTTATCCGATACTGAATTCTAAGTTTCTTTTAAATTCCCATTTTTGTCCCTTTCCCATTGCTATTAGTTAAATAGGTATTATTTATTATAAATTTATTATGAACCGAATTAATATCCCATAATTTCTACAGCAACTGTGATAGAATACACATTATTATTTTATCTTTCTATTGTGGTTTATTGTGTTTATTTTCTTAATTACGGGTGTTTTCTACTCATAGGTATTATGGTTAATACATTACTGGTCTTTAAGCTAGCCTAAACTCGGTTATCTTAAATGCCCAGGGCCTATTCAATTTATTATGAACCGAATTAATATCCCATAATTTCTACAGCAACTGTGTATTCTATCACAGTTGCTGTAGAAATTATGGGATATTAATTCGGTTCATAATAAATTTATAATAAATAATACCTATTTAACTAATAGCAATGGGAAAGGGACAAAAATGGGAATTTAAAAGAAACTTAGAATTCAGTATCGGATAAAATAGCAAAGCTGTGATAGATACAAACAGAAACGGGTAAGTAAGTAATGCATTACATCGAATGGACCGTCAATCCGCTCAAAGCCCCCGATGAAGTAGGGGATTGACGACCATGTGATGTAATACAAATATGTATAAAGATGTAATACAATAAATGTATAAAAATGTTTAATATTTTATCATTTTGTCATAAAGTAGTATTGCTACAGTTTTTCATCTATAATTAATATGACAATTTCTTTAGCAATACGTAACAAGTTGAAAAATAATAAATGAATAGGCCCTGGGCATTTAAGATAACCGAGTTTAGGCTAGCTTAAAGACCAGTAATGTATTAACCATAATACCTATGAGTAGAAAACACCCGTAATTAAGAAAATAAACACAATAAACCACAATAGAAAGATAAAATAATAATATGTACTCTGTTCGTACCCGGGCATTGCTAAAACAGCTACTGGGACAACAGAAAAATCTAGAAATAATTTAAGGAAAACCACTATAAAAGTATATTAAAAGTTAAATACAACATAAATTATCATATTACTAAAGAATAATATATATATATATATATATAAAAACACACACACACACACACACACACACACTGTATATATACAGTATTAAAAAAAAAAAAAAAAAAAAAAGTAAAAACAAGAGTATTAGATCTGATTTCAGAAAAGAACAGAAGACTTTAAGGAATAAAATCTTTTGGTGATAACCTACTGATATTCATCTTTTAGGAATTTCACCAGAATGTCACCAAATATTAGATGATGCAGATCCAACATCACCTAATATTTGGTTTATTTTGTCTATTTATTTGTTAAAAGGAAGCAAAAGAAAAAGAGACTGTGGATGAAGAAATATTTTAAACTAACAAAAATACAATACAGAAGATTATTATATATCCACCACCATCTAAATTCAAGCAATGTATTTTTGTTCAGTTTAAAATATTTTTATTCACTGACACAGACACGTGGATCTTGAAGGATATATATCTTTCAATTCACAGAATGTACTTTTATGTTGTTGTTATTTGGGTTTCAGGAGCATTAGCAACTAAGGCCATAGTACTCTGGGGATATGCAGTGGTCATTCCCTGACCTTTCCGCATCCACCGTATTTGGTAGTCACAGGATCGAACCCCAGTCTAATCAAGAAGCGTGTGCTACACTGCTGCTCCTGCCCACGGAGGCGCCATACACTTTTATATCACATTACATGGGCTTCAAGTGTTGAAAAAGGTATCATGTGGGTGTGCCTTACTAATGCTCACCAAGGATTGTCCAAAACTAGATATATCGAGAAAAACCATTCACCTCTAGCATAACAAATAATGCCCGCACAACTGATTAAGAGATTAATGCCATAATCATCAACTAAGACCACAATAAATGTGGTTTGTAATATGTCTCCAGCTTCTAAATGAGGGTACATAACATATCTGAAGCTATATTTCCAAAGTGTTTACCTCAGGGTTTTTTTTTTCCCTATTTCTAAAATCAAACTTAGCCATCTTGAGCAATAAAGTATTAGGTTTCATGAAAAATGGTTAAAGATATTACAGAAGTATACTGTACCATCCAAATTGATAACACAATCAAAGCAGAAAATGAAAGAGAACCACAAATTGCGATAGAATATTGGTCACAAACTAAATGCAGACAACATGTAGGGTATTAGTAACGGCCGCATGATGCAAGAAAGCCTATGGCTTATGCTGCACCAGACAAAAAAAAAAAAAAAATCCGAACAAAACAATGATAAAAACAAAAAATAAATAAATAAAATAAATAACTAATTAATAATAATCAATAAATAAAAAAATAAAATAAAAAATAAATAAAAAGGAAATTAAACCTATCATCCTATGCGCTTCCCTTACGCCGAGTGGGCAGGAGCGGGAGTGCAGTAGCACACGCTCTTTGAGTAGACCGGGGTTCAAGCCCCTGCCTGCTGAATACGGTCGATCTGCCAACCCGCACTGGACCAGCGTGGCAGATTATGGTCCATTTCCCTCAGCATGAATTGTTGAGGAGGCTTCCATCCTGCAGTGGGTTGATAATGGCTGCACTTTACTTTACTTTTTTTACCCGAAAGTACTATCCAGATGACCTTTGAATTTCCCCAAACTGTCGGCCTCTACCACCCATGAAGGCAACTTATTCCAGTAATTTATAACTCACTGGCTAAAATAAAAACTTCCTGCAGTCCAATCTAAACATTTCCCCCCATAACTTTAATTTATGTCCCCTAGTTCTAGCATCATTTATAATCTTGAAAATTTTCTCCTCATTCATTTTACTGATGCCTCTCAGAGCCTTAAACACCTCAATCAAATCTCCTCTAAGGTGTCTAGTTTCCAAACTCTGCAACCCACATATTCGAAGTCTTTCATCATAAGGATGCCCTTTTGCCGATCTCACCAGGCGAGTTAACCTTCTTTGCACCCTTTCAAGAAGCTCGATGTCTTCCTTTAGGTGCGGTCTCCATACTTGAACACAGTATTCCAAGTGTGGTCTAACATACGCCTTATATAATGGGATTATCACGTCCCTATCTCTACTTGCAAAAGTTCGATAGATCATCGGGTAGTGCAAATGCATCATTTTAACAGAGCTATCTACCAAAGTAGTTGAATTAATTAATTAAATTGGCATTATTTTGGTTATATCTCATATTGTGACTGCCTTCAAAACAAGTTGCCATGGTATTGTACTACCTCGAATAAATAACACTTCACCAGTGGAGAAGACTATTGTTATTTATTCTCGGCACCACCCAAACGGCACCGTTTCAAAGCTTGTTGGCTTCTCTTCGGCCAAGAATAAATAACAATAGTCTTCTCCACTGGTGAAGTGTTATTTATTAGAGGTAGTACAATACCATGGCAACTCATCGTGAAGGCAGTCACGATATGAGATATAACCAAAATGATGCCAATTTAATTTAATTAATTAAACTACTTTGGTAGATAGCTATGTTAAAATGATGCATTTACACTAACCTACATGTTAGCCATTCTACCTCGTAGCATGAGGCCTTTGCCCCTAATACTTTATATACAGACAACTTGAGCTATTCCTTTTTAAGCTATGCTATAGCAGACAAATTATCCGGGCATTTACTCTTCAGCAGGCACCTCCGTAGCCAGGTGGGAAGGAGCAGCAATGCGTAGCACATGCTTCTTGATTAGACCGGGGTTCGAGCCAGTCACCACCAAATACGGAGAATGCGGAAAAGTCAGGGAATGACCACCACATATCCCGGAGCAATATGGCCTTAGTTGCTAATGCTCCTAAAAACCAAAATAACAACAACTCTTCAGCAATACAGAATTTCAGTTTACCCTTGAATAAAGTCTTAATGTCAAGAAGTGATAAACCTAACATTCATAAATGTCCATAGGCTTACAAATGGGGTGAACTCTGTCAGAGGAAATAGTCTTATTAATATTGGTACAACTAATAATGAGAATATTCAAGGCTTGTTATGATAGTTTTCCATTGTTTATGCTTTTCCAAGTAGAAAAAAATTAAACAAGAAATGAGTGCACCAGCTAAAAAATTCTCCAAATATGTTTCATCAAGAAGACTCACTCTGAGAAACATATATATTCAGTTACTTAAGCAGCGTCAGCCTTCTGAAAAATATTTTCTGAACTAAATTATCCCCAATAAATGTGGATCTTTAACATCCACACTGAGTTACAAGAAAATTGTTTCAATCCTTAAAAAAGATACAAAACTGAATTAGTTTGTTATCTCAAATGTCAAATTATTTTGTTCCAATATACATTTCAAAATCATGTGCTGTATGATGAAATGAAGAGTTTATTCCTATCACTCAAGTAGTATGCAAATTGCCATGATGAACAATGGAAAAATCTTTGAATCAGTTCCTTTTTATAAAAAAATCATAGCAAGTGAAAACAAAAAGAACACTGAACCATTATAATTACTTTTCAACAACAACAATTTACATACTTATTTAAAACAAATGTAATTCCATTTATTTGAAACAAAGTGAACACTCAAGTATACAATATTTTAATGCAAAAATAATATCAAACATTTATTTTACAAAATAATAAAAATGTGTAGGAAGTATAAGAATATTAAGTGAGAAATAGTGAAATTAGCAAGGGCACATGATGCAAAAAAGCAAGCTTATATAGCATCAGCCAAAAAAAAAAAAAAAAAAAAAAAAACCCCACACACATGCACGCACGCACGCACACCCCTCTCATTTCATAAAAAAAAAAAAATTTCACCCATCCACTTGCTCCAAATGTTTGTCTAGTTCTGCCTTGAATCTGTTGAAGCTATCAACTTCTACAACAACAAATGGAAGTTTGTTCCAGCAACCAACCACCCGCTGGCTAAAGGCAAACTTCCGTACATCTATCCTACAACTGACTTTTCTCAATTTGAATTTATGTCCTTTCAGGTGATTATTCTGAGCAAGAGGAAGAATCCCATCAGCACTGAGCATGCTCAAACCATTCAAGGCTTTATACACCTCAATCAGATCATCTCGCAGGTGCCTAGTCTCTAGACACTATAATTTGCAAAACTTCGTAACAGCAACCCTTTGTTCCATTCACTAATCTTGTTGCCCTTCTCTGTACTCATTCCAACAGTTCTACATCCTTCTTAAAATTAGACCTCCAGACCTGTATACAGTACTCAAGGTGTGGCCTAACCATTGCCTTATACAAGGGGATAATCACCTCCTTATCCCTGGTAGAAAAATTCCTGTATATCATTGACAAGACACCATGAGCTACTCTTGCAGACCATATGGGTAGTTTGCAATGAATAGTTTCCTCTAACAATAAATCTGTCTTTTTTTAACAAGTTTTCGTGTGATGGTTAAAAATAATTAAATTTATTTTTAATTAAGTTCATTTTTATTTAATTAGATACCAGAATATTCTTTTGGTTCATCAGCTTTTGTTTCCAAAGTTACATAGTGAGGATGATACTCATCATAAATGCAGGTGAGTAGCTTTTACAATGCATTTTTGATTAAGGTAACATCAGCAACAACAAACATAAAAAAAAAAAAAGATGGAAAGCCCAAAATATTCACACTGAAGAGAACTGATTCTCCCATTTGTCAATGATATAATAACAAATGCATATAAAAATCTGCATCTTCATGTGATGCCTTTTCTTGTCCTTTAAAAATTAGGAAAAAGTTCTGTAGACATTTGATGAAATTTTTGATCTGCCTATAAAATTATAAAAGTAATGTGATATGACTGGCAGAGAGGTGTACATTTTGATGGAATTATTTTTTTTTCATATTGCTTCCCCATCATCATTAATAATACTTTGTTGTATAAACCAGAGTCTGCCTGCCCCACCCCATGAATAAGCTAACAACAAATTCCCTTGTTTGGACATACAGGCTGCAATCAGTCCTTCAAAAAAGACAGATCCTATTTTGTTCTAAGCTTACCAGATTATGCTACCTGTATGTTACCATGACATTTTTGTAGTCTCTCAGCAACACATCCACTTCCTTGTACCAGTAAACCAAATTTATTTGCTGGTTCTTGTAGGCACAGAAAAGCACAGAGATGCAACTTTTTCTACAAAGTAATCACATACTATGCTGTAAATGCGCGTAATACTTTGTGTGATTCGAAGTGAGCGGACGCGCTTAGTCAGGGCTCCTCAGTTAAGTGGTTTACTTTTGGATAGTGCTTTTACATATTTGATTTATTTAGATATTGTTGGATTATTTTGTTATAGGTTTTCCTGTAACAGTTTGATTTTAATAATATTATAGATATAATTTTTTAAAGTTAACTTTCATTGATATTTATTTAATTTTATAATGGTAGTTACGAGATCTGCCTTAAACACGTCCTTAAACACGTCACAGGGTATCGTGACTCACACGGAAATAGCCGATGGCGATTTATGGGTGAGTAATGATTTAATCCGTTGTGGAACCTGTGGAATGTTTTTCAAGGTCGACCTGGTGGCTAATCCTACCTCACCTGGGGATTCTTTTCTTTGTGATCGATGTAAGGAGTGCACCGATTTTAAATTACAATTTGGCGCACTGATGGAACAATTTGAGTCCCTGAAAAAACGGGTGCTTGCCCTCGAGAAGAATGAATCTGGGAGCTCGTCAGGGACTCAAAACTCCAGCAATCTACCAAGTGATGCACACCCGATCCGAGCCTCAAAACAGAAAAACCAAGTGCAAACTACTCTGGTTAAAAAGGATATTGTTTTATTAGAAGGCTCCATTGTCAGGGAAACGGGGAATATTTTTTGTAATAAGGATAGGTGGAGCAGAACCAGGGCATGTCTGCTGGGAGCAACTATTGATGATGTCACCAACAGATTGTCAGATTTTAAAGGGGGTAAAGAAAATATTATTATTCATGTGGGGACTAATGATATTAAACGTACACGATCTGATGATTTGTTGGAAAAATACAGGACCATGCTGAGGAAATGTCGTGAGCTAGGCCATAATATCTATGTATCTGCAATTCTGCCCTGACACGATAGGAGGGATTATATGTTAAGAGCCTTGTGGATTAACTCAAGACTTTGAAGGAATCTGCAAGGCTTTAGGGGGGAAATTTCTATCAGCATGGCTCACACTTGTAGGTAGAAGGAATTTGTTTTGTACAGACAGGATACACTTAAACAAAGGTGGTGCAAAAGTTTTTCCCAGTATTATTGAGGATACCTTAAAGGTTCAGGGTATTACCCACATCCCCCCTAACTGCTAGTTAGGGGGGGGGTAATACTGACACGTTTATCTGATAATACTGGTCAAAGTAATTCTTGCACATACCTTAAGAGTTCTTATCTGTTACCCCAACTGGACGTATTATCCAGATGTTCTGGGGGCAGAAACGTTTCACGTGAGCGGGTAGCTAATATCAGGGAAGAGAGCCTAAAAAACTTCAAGGGTTGTGTTAGGGTTGTTAAATATACAAGAACAGTAAATCTTAATTGTTTATATAGTAATGTTAGAAGTGTCGTCAATAAAATGAGTGAATTCGAACTGCTGGTTAAAACAAGTAATGCGGACATAATAGGGCTTACAGAGACGTGGTGCCACCCGGAAATTGGGGATGATGAGTTTAAGTACGGTTTGTATAATGTATTTAGGAAGGATAGGATAGATAGAAGGGGTGGTGGGGTAATGCTTCTTATCAGAAGCAACCTGAGTGCGACGATAGCTTTCCCGGATTCAGACATTTCCCATGCTAGTATAGAGTCTGTATGGTGTGACATAGTTGGAAACAAAGGTATAATGCGAGTAGGAGTAATCTACAGACCAGGTGATTGTGAAGATTATGACAAAAGCCTCTACATGCAAATGGAATGGGCAAGTAAGCGTCAATGCCTTATTATGGGTGATTTCAATTTGCCTCTAATTGATTGGAGTAAATGGGAAGGAAACTCGACATGGGAAACAAAATTTTTAAAATCAACTGGATGACAGTTATTGGTATCACATGTCAGGGAAAGTACTAGAGAAAAGAATATCCTAAACCTCATCATCACACATGAATCAGATGACATAACAGGGCTGACATAGAGGAACCAGTAGCAGGAAGTGATCACTGAGTTCTATGGTGGATGATGACGAGAGAGGTAGCAGAAGTAAAAAGGCAAAGGAATGGGTTTTAATTTCAGAAAAGGAAATTACAATGCCTTAAGGTACTACATGGCCTCTATTAATTGGGCAGATATCGTGCAGAAAATGAATACATTTGAACTGTGGTACGCTTTTAAAACATTAATCACAGATGCCTTGAATGCATATATACCATTAAAAAAATACTCCACGAGGAGGGTTCCAAGTTGGATGAATAGTGAAGTTGCCACATTACTTGAGCAGAAAAAGGTGGCATGGAAAGGTTACAGAGCAATAAAAAGTACTGAAGCCTATAACAGCTACAAGGTGATGTGTAATAGAGCCACAGAAAAGGTTCGACAGGCAAAGGCAGTTTATGAGAAATCGCGAGCAAAGAGGGGAGACAAAGAATTCTTCACATATATAAATGCCAAGAAGAGCAGGACAAACCAGATCGGACCTTTACGTAAGGGAAAGAGGATAGTATTAAATGAACTCAACAGTTATTTTGCATCGACATTTACAAATGAAAAGCCTTTTGTGGTAATGGGAAATTGTGAGAGCGAAGTTAAAAAATATGTAATTAATGATATTGAAATTTCGCAAGATTATTTAATGAAAAAAACTTTCGAGCCTACGGACCAATAAGGCTCCTGGAGTTGATGGAATATACTCTATAATCTTAAGGGAGGCGGCAAGGGAGTGCATTGAACCATTGAGGCTAATTATGCGAGAATCGCTAGACTCCGGGGAGATTCCCTTGGATTAGAAAAGTGCAAATGTATCTCCCATACATAAGGGTGGCTCTAAAAGTGAAGTTTGAAATTATAGACCTGTCAGTCTGACTTCAGTAGAAGGGAAAATCATGAGAGACAATGATCAAGGGTGGAATTCAGGATCATTTGGATCGAATTGAAATTCTCAAGGATACTCAGCATGGTTTTGTAAAGGGAAAATCATGTTTAACAAATCTGGTTCGCTATTTCGAAAGGGTCACTCACGAGCTGGATTTAGGGAATAATTTCGACATTGTTTATTTAGATTTCAGCAAAGCTTTTGATTCAGTCCCACATGAGTGGTTGCTTTATAAGCTGGAACAGGTTGGAATCACTGGGAAAATCCTTAGATGGATAGAAGGATGGCTTCAGGGCAGGAGGCAGAGAGTTGTGATAAATGGCTATTCCTCAGATTGGGTTGATGTAAGAAGTGGGGTCCCCCAAGGATCAGTATTAGGACCACTGTTGTTTTTAATTTTCATAAACTACATTGATGAAGGGATAGAGGGCATGATATTAAATTTGCAGATGATGTTAAAATTGGTAGAGTAGTTAATGATCACTGTCAAGCTGAGCTTCTTCAGAGAGACCGAGATAGACTTCAGGAATGGTCAGAAAAATGGCAGCTATGCTTTAATCCAACAAAGTGTAAGGTATTACACCTGGGAAACAGTAATCCCAAAATAACTTATTCACTTGGTGGAGTTCAACTAAACCCAATACTGGAGGAAAGGGACTTGGGTGTTACGATACGGTCAAACATGAAATTCTCTGAGCATTGTAAGCAGGTTGCAAGGAAGGCCCATGGTGTCCTATTGATGATCTATCGAACTTTTGCAAGTAGAGATAGGGACGTGATAATCCCATTATATAAGGCTTATGTTAGACCACACTTGGAATACTGTGTTCAAGTATGGAGACCGCACCTAAAGAAAGACATCGAGCTTCTTGAAAGGGTGCAAAGACAGGTAACTTGCCTGGTGAGATTGTCAAAAGGGCATCCTTATGAAGAAAGACTTTGAATATGTGGGTTGCAGAGTTTGGAAACTAGACACCTTAGAGGAGATTTGATTGAAGTGTTTAAGGCTCTGAGAGGCATCAGTAAAATGAATGAGGACGAAATTTTCAAGATTATAAATGATGCTAGAACTAGGGGCCATAAATTCAAGTTACGGGGGGGAATGTTTAGATTGGACTGCAGGAAGTTTTATTTTAGCCAGCGAGTTATAAATTACTGGAATAAGTTGTCTTCATGGGTGGTAGAGGCCAACAGTTTGGGGAAATTCAAAGGTCATCTGGATAGTACTTTCGGGTAAGGGAAGCACATAGGATGATAGGTTTAATTTCCTTTTTTTTTTTTTTTTTTTTGGCTGGTGCAGCATAAGCCATAGGCTTTCTTGCACCATGTGACCATTACTAATACTAATAATTTTGACTATTCTTTAACAAAAACAATCTTCATTCCTTTGTGAGTGAGTGCCCTGTTCATTGCAGTTTTTCTTTTTGTAGCTTCCAATACCTCTTCCATTGCAGCAGAATCCCTGTTGCTGATGTACTTTTAATTTTGCTAATGAATTTTGTACTTCTTTCTGAAAGCTGCAACCCACCTTTTGCTAGCAGTAAACTCAAAATTTTCACAACCGATTTATAATACATATAAAGCAATATTTCAGAGTATCTTACTATATAGATCTGAGATTTTGACTATAAAAGAAAGGCAAAGGAAGAAATTGCTAGCTGTCAAGATGGATTTTTGGAGAAGATCAGCCCAAAGATCTAAATTAGAAAGAGTTAGGAATGAAGACATACGAAAAGTAGTGGATGTTCAAATAAACATCATTGACAAAACAGAACAAAAAAGATTAGAATGGTATGGACATGTAATAAGAATGGGTGAAGAGTAAAAAAAAAAAAAAAAAAAAATGGAATGGAATGGACACCCTCCCAGAAGGAAAAGGAGCTGTAGACCTAGAAGCACATGTATAGAGAGAGTGAGGGCAGCTATGGAAAAGAGGAAATTAAAGAATGGAGACTGAGAGGATAAAAAAGAGTGGAGGAACAAAATTAAAATATTAAAAAATAAATAAAAGTTAGGCCAATGATTGATACAATGGAGAAATCCAAAGAAGAAGAATTATAATGCTGTGGGAATGGCCAAGTCATAACTTTTTCAAAATTATCACTTGCTTCTTCAAGGAAGTTTACATGTCCATTGCAGCAAACTTATCTTGAGTTATTCCCTCACTTCTTTTATATCTTCCATCACATATATCTATATTTCTTGCATTTTCTTTAAATGATACCATTTGTTTCTCTGCAGAATAACCAAATTCCACACTGGATGCAGTTTGGCAACTGAAATTTCTTTTTGTGGAATGTACTTAAATTAGATTTTCTTTTCCTGTGATTTGTGAAGCTCTTCACATTCATAGTCCAAAGCACCTTTGTCAGCATCATACATCAGCTAGTATCAACTCTTCATAACTGACAATATATTTCTCATTACATATCTATGAAATCTATATTTCTCAACCCATGACTACAAATATTTTGGACAATGAAAAACTACATTCTTTCATAAGAAAGTGATTTTTCTCCATCTCATCACAGATACTAGGGTTAAAGTGCATTCTTTAATGGCATTTTCATTTCACTTTATTTCTACAATTGATTGCCACTCTACTCAACATACTTAGTTGTGGGTCCACTGTACTGACTAATTAAAATTTTTGTCTGACTACAAACTTTATGAAATGACACTTCTATGAGTGTGTGTTGGTAGGGCCATAAAAAAATTAAGCATGATTGCAAAACTGGGTACAGGAATTTGGCTACAGGTCAAGTGTTGAATAATAAGTCTACTAATGAAGAGTCATTGCAAACCCGTTGCAACATTTACCACGAATTACTTAGGAATATTATAATAAAAAGGAAAATGAAACACCACACTTAAACCTTGAACTCGCGACTTTTTTTTCAGTTTAACCCCTAAAACAATGAAGGGGGGGGGCTGAGAACAATGGTGAACTTCGATCAATTTAATTTCTCCGCCCGTTGCTGATTATGCTTAGTCGTTTTGCATCATTTAAGGAATACTTTTACGAAGTTTAAAATAAATAGATGACACTATCATGCACGCCCTTGATAATATCAGCATCCTTCTTCTTAATTCAGGAGGTTTATTTCTACTCATACCTTCTGACTCAGCACTGACTGGCATCTTATCATATCGGAATTCTGCGCAGTTAAAAACATCAGCCATAGCTTAAACTTACTTTCTCCTACTCTATTCCACCTGATTTCCATCTCTATATAACCATATATATATATATATATATATATATATATATATATATATACAGACACACAAAGCTTGCTCTTTTTGCCAATAATGTATATAAACGTCTTGAGGTTGTTACAGACATTAGCATATAAACTCGCCGATAAATCCAGTCACTTAATAGCAGAGTTTATTTTATATTAAAAAATAAAAAAGGAAATTTAAAACTCAGAAAGAGCAAACCAAAAAGATTTTCAATGATTCACAAATCAATAACACTAATAACATTTACTCTTGGGTATAAATTCAATTAGCACTTACCTCACCTTAAGAAATTAAAATGTTCTCTATCACTACAACAATAATCTATACAAAAGACAAAACATTCTGCAAATATAATCACAATAACACTTCACGTTTGTTAAATAAATACCGTAATAACTATTTACAAAAAAAATAAAAAGTTAAAATCGACCAAAAAAACATCACAAAGTGCATCACAAGTCGCAACAAACCTTGCGACGTACAAAGCAAATATAGCGCAGCATACAAAGCATGTTAACCTTTACTTCGTTTCTTTCATCATAATAAAATCTTTGGGAACCGTCTACTAACAACGAACTGCAACTAG
Organism: Mastigoproctus giganteus; assembly: GCF_048544385.1. Taxonomy (NCBI): domain Eukaryota; kingdom Metazoa; phylum Arthropoda; class Arachnida; order Uropygi; family Thelyphonidae; genus Mastigoproctus; species Mastigoproctus giganteus. Next base: position 25,057,614 of record NC_143578.1, on the reverse strand, counting down.
GAACTGTCAAAAATAAGAACAGTGTACAGTACTGTTCTTCTAGTAACGTAAGGAAAGAAAACGACTATTTAATTTCTTTACTAATTTAAATCAAGTTATACATCAAAATGTAATGTACGGCATAAACTGAATGTTAAATTAGCACTTTTAACAGATGAAAATTGCGCAGATTACTTATAGTGCTAATCTGTGCGAGAATAATTCCCTCAAGGGCTCCACACGGTACGGTTATACATAAAAATATCGATTCTTTCAAAGATGGTGCTGAAATCAGTGCTGAATTATTGTGCCTTATATTTTCTCTGTCTGTTATATCGCTCAAATCAATTTGTTTTGTGGAGTTGTCCCATCGGACAACTCCACTAAACAAATAAAAAGTGCTCTAGAGGCGTAACAGTTGAGTAAGGCAAGCTGAACAGGGCATGACAATTCAGAAGTGTGGATGTCACCATCTGCAAAAAATTACAGATAAACAGAGGTTGGTTCTTACTTACTAAAGCCAGATTTCCGAAAGACCAAGGTGCAGTGACAGTCTCTCCAGAGCCAAAAGGTTGCGAGCAGTATTGAATCCACAGTGTTTGCAGTGTGGGTGGATATAAACTTCGAGGGTACATGTAGTGTACATGTGTATTTTTTTTATTTATTTAATATTTACAACATATGTATATTTTACAAACAAATCTGTATATTTATGAATGTTATACAGTATACATATAAATAACGGTACCCCACATTGAGATCGGATGTTTACATATAACGGAGATGTCTTTCAGTTGCCCAAAAGCTGCAATTTGCAGAAGTGTTGCAAATTGCAGCTTCTGGAGACTAGGCACCTGCGAAGTGATCTAATTGGGGTGTATAAGGCCTTGAATGGATTGGGCAAGGCTCAATGCTAATGGGATTCTTCCTCTTGCTCAGATTACTCACCTGAGGGGGCATAAATTGAAATTAAGGAAAAACAATTGTAGAATAGATGTGCCAAAATTCCCCTTTAGCCAGCGGGTGGTTGATAGTTGAAACAAACTTCCATCTGTTGTAGTGGTGGTCAGCAACTTACTAAGTTCAAGGCAGAACTATACAAACATTTGGAGTGAATGGGTGGGTGAAATGGGAAGGGTTTTTTTTTTTTTTTTGGCTGATGCTTTATAATGCTAGTGCCGAAAAAAAGAAAACGTCAAGTGATTACTGTATTTTTTTACATTCTCCATTACAATAGCATCCGTTACTGAAGAACCAATTCAGGCGAACTTATTCACAGCCTATGATCCAGTCATTGTCTTCTTTATGATATACTAGTAGGTCTAAAGTAGCCGAGTGGTCAGGAGCAAGAGAGCAATCGAACGGGCTCTTTGTGTGGACCGGCGTTCAAGCCCGTGACTGCTAAATACGATAAAGTCTGCACGAGTAGCACAGTGGTATCGTCGCCGTTCTCCCCATACAGGGTGGTAAAGGACGGGCTTCGCTTTAATGGGCTTTTTTTCACTTCGTCGCTGAGTTAGTCGGTCTCAGGTGTAGACAGCAATTTTTTTTTCCCCAGAATCTGGCGTTTTTTCGTCCAGCAAATCAGTCAAAATCGACAAGAGAACACACGCAATTTAGAGTCACAAATATAAGTTTATGTAATGAATTACAACTGACCCTAATATCATAATTTGATTTTATTTTTGTTTGTTTTTGTTATACAAAGAATTAGTCGCACGTAGGCCGTTTGTATGAAAATAAAGCGAACCTGAAAACCATAAAACGAAAATGCCGACACTTGAAATAGTGACTTTTAGTTACAATTTGCATAGCTAGAAATATGGCTCATTTAATTATTTTCAAATTTCGTGTTTTTTTTAACTTTGAATTTATTTTCGCTGTGTACCGCCTAAAACTTTCCATATGCCACTTGTCGTACATGTACCACACTTTGGAAAACACTGCTTTGGGTGATGTGAATTTTTGTGTTGTGTTATTTTGACATAAATTTACTGAATTCGTGTTTTATAATTACAACATTATGTAAACTGATAATATGGCCCCTAGAAAGCATAGTACTGTAACAGGAAAATTTCAATTAAAATTAAACAAAAAATGTGGCAAAAATTTCAACGTCCAAGGTCTTTGAAAGAATATTAAAATAAAAATTACTATTTTTCGTCGGGGGGGAAATTTTATTCCAACGGGAGTGCAACTCGCCCCAATCATCCCCCTGGATTCAACACTGATTGCAAAGAGCGCAGCACAACGCAAATTTTGTTTGTAGAGGGTTCAAGGAACCTTATATTTATGATGGCAAAAAATATAATAGCCAGTATAGCAAACTACTTAAATCCTGTATGGCGATTAGATTTGGAATTGGATGGAGGAATTTTAGAGAAGCAGCTCTGTTATGGGCTACTAAATATAGGGCTGCTTATCAGTTACTTCAAACAGGTCCGTTACACTGTCTCATAAACATAAACAGGATCCGGCTCATCCATAACCTCATGGGTATCACAGTTGGAACGATCATCATTCTCCTCACATCGGGTGGAAAAGAGCTGGATTTGATTCCTGTCGATGACACGAGGAATTTTTATGGACATTTTTCACAACGTGGCTGCGATAATCAATATCAGGCAAGGGTAGCATGATTTTTTATATCCTGGAAACTACAATTTTTTGTCCAGCACACAGGCAAATCGACCGCAGGACACATGCAATTTACTGGCATAATATGTATAACACAATAAGGTATAAGTCGTTGATGTGCATAAAAACCTCATCCAAAACAACAACAACATGAACCAAAGTTGAGCTGCCACAGGCTCGTTCGAGATGAATACGGTTCACTAGCCAGTCCATGGCTTAGACAATTAGTTATGTGTAATAATCAATTAGAGAACACGTTGTTAATTATAGAAAGGGTACAGTTTTATACTGGTAGCAGATTTGTACCTTAAATGGTAGCATATTCCAATGAAATGATCTGCACATAAATTTTTCTCAAACTGTTCGATGTGCATTTCTTTATAGGATTTTCAGGAAAATCTTTTTAGGATTTTTTTTTTCTTTTTAGGATTTTATAGGATTCCTTTATAGGATTTTCTTTATAGGAAAATCCTATAAAGAAATTTTTATTATTAAATAAAAATAAAATCTTAAATAAAAATGGATATGCATTATGTTAAAATTTAGATCTGCTCAAAATCAATGTAGGCAGTGGCAGATATAGATAGATTAGAAAACTTAGTACGGGTACTTTTTGAAGTGAAACTTCTTTAGGCGCGCCCCAGGCAGTTTTCACAGCGGAGTAACTTGGCTCCGTGGATTGACAAAAAATGTCACGAAAATGCGACATGAATTTATTCATCGTTCCCCCATCATTGTACCACTCCATACCAGCACGGGCGACGCGGCGCAGTACGTAGCAGCGAAACATGACGCAAGCAGTACCCCTACAGCGCGGCCACGGTGTAGCTCGCACACGTGTCGCGTTTACGTTTTAAATCGTCATATCTCAGCTTCTAACAGCCGATTTTAAAATTTTAAAAACCAAAATATTTCTTTCGTCATTCTCTACCGTATTTCATAAAAAATTTCGACGAAAAAAATTTATAATTCAACCTGCCGAAGACTAATGAGCGTTGCAAGGCATACAGAACACTATATAAAATGCGACCACCGAAACCGCCTCCATTGAGTACAAAGGAGAGATCTAGGCTATTTCGAAAGCGGAAGAAATTTTGATAAAGCTGCAGATCAGGGTACGCCATCCAACATTGCGGCTAACAAAACAGTGGGGAAGGCAGTGATTGATAAGTGGTAACTCCGCCCACTGTCCTTCCTAGGTTGATATGCCTAAGGTGTTTTCCCCCACTTGCTACTGTTTTTAGATTGCAAACTCATTTTTCGGATGGGGGGGAGATAAACACCTACCTAAGCTAAGCACCCCCTCCTCGACGACACAAAACAATTAGAAAGAAAACGCCTCCACAATAAACACGCAATCATAGAACTTACAGAAAAAAAGGCTAACAACAACAACAACGACAACAACGCAGCAAAATAACAAGATGGCACCAAACCACACAACTCTAAACAACAAGGCTGAGAATAATAGAACACATTTACTGCTACAAATTCAAATTATTATATTAGGGCCACCGTAATCTCTTACATATACCCATATATGTATTATGACTGTAAATTCCGTGTGTTCTCTGGTTGACTTGCCTGTTTTGCTGGATAAAAAAACCCTGTTTCTGGGGAAAAAAATCTTGCTGTCTACGCCTGAGTAGCCACGGAGTGAAAAAAGCCCACTAAAGTTCCTCACGTCATCGATGGAATTCCAACCCGGCCTTTTCCACCCGGTGTGGGGATGACGGTGACGATACCACTGTGCTACCCGCGCAGAGCATTTACTGCTACAAGTGTAAAGTGTTCGATGTCTAACTGCCCCCATCTCCTCGTTGTGTTCAGAACTCTGTGAAGGCGAGAGGTTTAAAAAGTGTAATGTGTGTGTGTGTTAGTGTTGTGTAGTGTCATGTTATGTTGTACTTCTGACCATTTAGCCGTTGGGCCCCTAGTGGTAAATCCCATTGCCCACACTTAGCCCTGAGGCGACAGGTCAGGCAGTAGAGGGATCGCTTAAGTACTCTGGCAGTTAGGTGGCAGGCCTTGCCACCTAACTTCCGAAGATTTCAGTGGCAAAGGCCTAAAAAAAAAAAAATAAAAGATAAAATAAAAAAATATAATAATAATAATAAAAATAATAAAATTTAAAAATATATACAATAATAATAAAATAATAAATATATAATAATTATTATTATTATAAAATAATAATGATAAAAAATAGATAATAATAATTAATATTATTAAAAATATATATATAATAAAGAAATAAAGTAAAAAAATGTGAGACAAGTTAGAGTAGGGGTAGAGTCTGAAGGAAGGGGGACAGGTAGAAACATGGGGATGATAGGGAAGACAATCCCAACTTGGTCAGTGGAGACAAGCCCGACCAAGAGAAAAGAGGGAAGCAGGGAGGGGACAGAAAACAATATCCTTCCCTGCGCAAGGGAGAGGGACTAAAAGTGAACTGGGAAAGAGCGCCCCTTTCAGGTCGACAATGTCAACAGTCACTGTCAGGTAATGGATCCATTATCCCAGACATCACAAGGACGCCGTAGCCTAGTGGTCAGGCGCGCGGGTGCATAAGTAGACGTGCCTTGAGTGACCGCGGTTCAAGCCCGTGACTATTGAATATTAGCATTAGCATTAGCATTAGTAGAGGCATATGATGCAAGAAAGCAAGCTTATTCAGCATCAGCCAAAAAAAAAAAAAAAAAAAAACCCTCTCCCATTTCACCCCTCCGTTCGTTCGAAATACCTGTCCAGTTGAGCTTTAAATTTGTTTAGGCTATCAACTTCAACAACAAGTGATGGAAGTCGGTTCCACCAACCAACCACCCGCTGGCCAAAGGCAAATTTCCGCACATCTATCCGACATCCGTCCTTCCTCAATTTGAGTTTATGCCCTCTGAGGTGATTATTCTGAGAAAGATGAAGAATCCCATTGGCATTGAGCATGCTCAAACCATTCAAAGCCTTATACACCTCTATCAGATCACCTCGCCGGTGCCTAGTCTCCAGACTCTGTAATTTGCAAAACTTAAGCCTTTCTTCGGAAGAGCAACCCTTTGTTCCATTTACTAATCTTGTTGCCCTTCTCTGTACCCGTTCCAGCAGCTCTACATCCTTCTTGAAATGAGGCCTCCAGACCTGTATACAGTACTCAAGATGTGGCCTAACCATTGCCTTATACAAGGGAATAATCACCTCCTTATCACATCCGGTGAACAGTTTGATTTCACTCTCATTGTTCCAAGTCAGTAATTGGTAGTAGTATATGTCAATACGCAGTGGATCCTTTGGGTATTGATCCATCCGGTAGACGTTTTTATTCTCATGATGCAATTTTAACTTCGGAGTTTTCAAGTTAGGTGGTTTCAATTCCCTTCGGAAGCATCATTATTTTGTCAATTCGTCCAAATGGTTTGTCAATTTCTGGTCAGTTTAGAGTATAGCATGTTCCATGGCGTGCAGTTAAAAGGTCAGTGTCCGTGAGCTAACAGTTTCAAGTACAGGGTTGTCAAGTCGGACGATGTCATTTTTCAGTTGCTTTTCATTACAAGTATTTATTTTGTTGGTCATTTACGTCAGGTCAGTTTGTTTAGGAATTTGTCCATTTCCGTTCAGTTTAGGAATTTGTCCATTTCCGTTCAGTTTAGTCATATAGTCAATTCCATGGCATTCATCAGTAAGGTCCATGCTAGTGGTCTCTGTGGATGGCAATTAATGTCCTGCGTCGGGCAAAACGTTCCTGTGCATACTTAGTAAAAGCCTTGTACTCTTCTGATAAATCCCGAACAACCACGTGCTCTCGCGTGACATCCACCGATCAATCACAGCACTCAATGGGAGATGCCTTCACCTGTCACTCATCGCCATTTTTCATTGGTGTACCCTATACTGGATTTCAGCTGAAATTGTAAAATATAAAACCACTGTAATATTTTAAATAATAAACGTTTCAAAAGGTTCTAAAGAAGTTTCAAATAACTTCCCCTATGCGTGCTCGGAAAACACGTTTTTTTTTTTTTTTTGGTACATGTTATTTTAATTAGAAATTCAAAACTGGAATCTAATAACAGACAAATCTGAAAATAAGATGAGAATGCGATTTCAATCTCTGAACATACAAATCAGTAGGGTATAAATTATAGTATGCAACAGGGATTGCGTTTGCATATGCAGAATACAAAAAATTGCAGACATCTGGAATAAGCCTTTTTAATGTTGTAACAGATAATTTTGATAATAATGTTGTAAATAATAAATTTGTGTATACCTCTTAAAGCAAAAGTAGTTCAAACTTTGCTAGATATTTTAAAATCTGTCTGTATCTGGCTACTTATGAAAGTTCTCAAATTTCTATCTTACTTGCCTGTTTTTGACTCGATCATAATAAGTAAGAGTCAAAATCAAAGCTCCATATGTGTTTGGTTTAAGAACTAAAGAAATTAGGACTATGGCGGATCAACATATTCTGTCATTAAATTTCGTATATTCTGCGGTCAATTTCACTGTTTCCTGTATGCAAACACAGAATTTCGGTAAAAAAAACAAAACAACACTGCAACTTTCGCCTGAAATCGACTAATTCAGCCATGTTCCGAAAAAAGCCATTAATATTTCTCGTGTCAATGACCAGATTCGAACTCAGGCGTTTTTTTACACCAGGAACGGGAGGACGGCAATTATATCCACTTACTGCAATTTCCCTTGTGGGTAGCACAGTTGGTATAATCACCGTCCTACCCACCCTGGGTAGAAAAGACCGCAGTTCGAATCCTCTCAATGACGCTAGAAATTTTTATGGATCTTTTCACAACGTGGCTCAGTTAGTCGGTCCCAGCGAGGTAGCACGGTGCTTTTCCCTGAAACTCTGGTTTTTCGTCCAGCAAAATAGCAAATCGACCAGAAAACAGATATTATATACGGTGCCTAAAATCCTACAACTTACTATCGTACTATTATTTTTAGGCCACCCGAATAATCAAATTGATCTGTATGTCTTATGTCTGTTGCCTGTGTTCTAGGTCGATTTGTCTATTTTGCTGTATCTGAGTGCCTGATACCTGGTGCCCATCCCTAGGACATGAAGCCGGGCCTGGGTCTACTGCTCTGTCAGTGCAATTTGCACTAAAAATACCGTAACCACCAGAGGTAGTGCAATACTGGTGGGTGCCAACAATCCCGCTCCCAGACTTGCCAAACCTGGAAGCCAACGAAAAAAAAAAAAAATAATAATAATAATAAATAAATAAAAATTTTAAAAAATTAATAAAATAAAATAAAATAATAATAATAAATACAATAAATAATTTTTTTGGCCGGTGCAACAAAAGCTTGTAGCTTCTTTTAACTATATGGCTAATAATAATAAATGGGAACGTTCATTCACTGGGTTCGGAGCAGCGCGCCTATCTAAAGACGGTTCTTCTCGTTAAATTCTTATAAACAGATAATTATTTAATCCTATTACGTTTAAAAAGCCAATATCATTAAGTTGATTATGAAAAGTTATCTTTTAAACTTTCCTTTTCTGCTCTGGTTCCCAGCTTGTCACAAACTCATCACATGTTTCAGCATTTGCTTCCAATGATGGCAATTTTGGACTAGATTGCATAGACTAATTGAACACTGTAAAAACATGAAGTGGTATACACCTTGTGGAAAGCAATACTTGTAATTTCATCTTGCAATTTCATATGCATCATTGACCATGACACTTATTGAAAAGAGCCAAGAGTTAAACACACCTTCATAGTGCACATTGCAGATGTGAAAAGATTTAAGGCTAAACTTCAAGAGGTTAAATTCTCGTAATGAAGTTATAATGCTGGGAAGGAATATAAAGGAAGTAACTATTAAGTGAAGTGGGTAGAAAAAAATATCTATGATAAAAGATATAAGAAAAACAAAATAAAATTGGATTGGTCGCTTATGGGCAAAAGTTAGTTAAAGAATGTACTTGAAGGGAAGGTGATAGGTATGACACATAGCAAGAAAGTAAATTAGAGCATTGATTGTTTTGATATATCAAATATCTCAAATCTTATAGATAGATATTTGATTGAAGCAGAAAGAAAATTAAGAGTTGTGATTGATTACTCGCTGTCATGGACTTGCCACATAGCACAAAACATATGATAAATGACTTTAATCATAGCTTTCTGCAATATATGTATGAACACAGAAAGTTCATCGTTGCTGAATTTTCCTGTTTAAAATTTCTCCAACGTTTTTCAAGTTGCAATAGCCCGTTATTAATTGATTAGTTATATTTGAAAACGATTTTTAGTATATTTTAGAAAGAGTTTTTCTAGAAACGATTCTTAGAAATAGCAAAGAGATTTTTTTAGAATAAAATGTTTAACATACAATATTTCATATCACAATGTATCTTATTTAAGAGGCAAAAATATAATTACACTATTCGTTACAGAAAGAAGTAACAAAGAAAAAACGCTATATTTAACAAATAAGCTCTAAAGAAACTAAGACTACTATGATGCTAATAAACACATTATACAGAGGTATTAAGGGTAAGTTGCTACAATGGATAAAAGGATGGTTGAGTAGGAAAAGACAGTGGGTGGTAATTAATGGGTGCTGCTCTCCGTGGACTAATGATATTAGTGGAGTCCCACTGGGTTCGGTGTTGGGTCCTCTGTTGTTTTGTATATTTATCAATGATATTGATGAAGGTTTACCAGGCTTAGTGTCGAATTTGCAGATGATACAAAGGTTGGCAGGGTTGTTAATGACAGTAATGGCAGTGTGCTACTGCAACAGGATCTAGATAATTTGGGCAGATGGGCTAAGAAGTGGCAACTGAAATTTAACCTTGACAAATGCAAAGTACTGCATATGGGTAGAAGTAACCCCAGAGAAACGTACCAACTGTGTGGTACTACACTTAAGGTGGTAGAAAATGAAAAAGACCAGTAATTGTGTAGTCAGATATGAAGTTTTCTGAGCAATGCAGACAGGCTGCCAGGGCAGGTCATGGGGTTTTGTCAATGATATATAGGAATTTTGCTAGCAGAGAAAAGGAGGTGATTGTCCCTCTGTATGAGGCAATGGTCAGGCTACGCCTTGAGTACTGCGTACAGGTCTGGAGGCCTCATTTTAGGAAGGATGTAGATTTGCTTGAGCGTGTACAGAGAAGGGCAACAAGATTGGTGAGGGTAATGAAGGGATCTTCTTATCAAGAGAGGCTTAAATTCTGCAAATTGCAGTGGCTGGAGACTAGGCACCTGCGCGGTGATCTGATTGAGGTGTATAAGGCCTTGAATGGGTTGAGCACGCCGAATTCTGATGGGATCCTTCCACTTGTTCAGATTACGAACCTAAGGGGGCATAAATCCAAATTAAGAAAAGACAGATGTAGAATAGATGTGCGGAAATTTGCCTTTAGCCAGCGGGTGGTTAATTGCTGGAACAAACTTCCATATGTCGTTGTGGAAGTTGATAGGTTAAATAAATTTAAGGAGGAACTGGACAGACATTTGGAGGGAATGGTGCGATTTTTTTGGCTGATGCTGCATAAGCTCATACACTTGCTTTCTTGCATCACATGCCACTACAACTACTACTACTACTATGAGCCATTAATATATTTTGCCTGTTATTATACGAGGTTTTTGTTGTTATTTGGTTTTTTGAAGCATTAGCAACAAAGGCCATATTGCTCCGGGGATATGCGGTGATCATTCCCTGACCTTTCCACATCCTCCATATTTGGTGGTCATGGGCTGGAACCCCTGTCTGGGGTTGCACACGTACCAACCGTCCACATGGTGTGGTGCAACAGGAAACGTGATTCATCGGACCAGACGACCTTCTTACAATCGAAACTGGACTCAAACTGGACCCTGAGTCCAGTTTCGATGCTCGCATGCCCATTGTAGGCTCTGTCGCCGGTGAACCGTGGTTAGCATGGGCACTCGCAGCGGCCTGCGGCTACGCAGCCCCATTTTCAGCAGTGTTGTGACACTACACCCGCCACCATCATTCCAATTACCGACAAGTTGCGCCAAAGTCGCCTTTCTGTTGCCACGCACCATGCGGGAGAGGCTTCGCTCACCTCAAGCATCGATGCGCCGTGGTAGTCCCTCACCTTGCCAGCGGATCCTTGGCTTCCCCTCTTCGGATCACTTCGGTAGATACTAACCACTGCTGACCGTGAGAATCCTACCAACCGTGCCTTTTCGGATATGCTCTGATCCAGTCGTCTGGCCATTACAATTTGGCCAACGGGTCGCTGGTCATAATGCTTTGGCTCATCGGTGTATTATATCTGGAAATTTCCTTAGCCTAATGTGCAGCATATATTATATCTGTAAAGTGCCTGTGTTCTTTGATCGATTTGCGTATATGCTGAATGAAAAACCCGAGTATCCTGGAGAAAGAAAGCCAATTTATTATCACCTTAAACCGAGTAACTGAGCAACGTTGTGAAAAAGGACTAGAAACGTTTCTTCCGTCATTGCTGTAATTTGAACTTAGGTCTTCTCCACCCGGTACAGCGACGACGGTGATTACAGCAACTGTGCTAACACTCAATGGCAGCATATGAATAGTCTATGTGATACGTGTGAAAAAAAAAAAAATAAATAAATAGTTATTGCCCGACGTTTGTTGGTCCAATTTTAATGAAATTTGAGAAATATGATCAAACCTTTCTAAAAGAGCGAAATATAAAATCTCATGGAAATCCGTTGACTGAAAGCCTATCCACTACTGCTACGGATGGAAGGACGTGGTGAAGATTATAGGCACATTAATCATATATGCTAAAGCAAGTAACAACTACACATTTTTTTAGAGATTTATTTCATCATGGCTACATCAATGTGCACAGTCTGAATTATACATTGTACTATTAGAAATGAGATATTCAAAAAATTAAATACACACTGCAAAAAAACCTGAATCTTTGTATTAAAGCAGTAACAGGGCAAATAAATGCAAATAACTGACAATAAATGCAAACAGATACAAAGAAAACTGTGATGTGGAGTGATGACGTTTTGCCATTACAACATAGTAACAAAAAATAAATAGATAAAACACAGTACAAAGCAATACTTATTGCAGTTATCAAAAGAACAAGTCATAAAATCATAGGAGCACAAAAGTCCAAGAAGGATTGAGTTGACTTTCACTCACAATTCGAAGCATGGATCTGAACGAGGCGAGTCAATTTCCTGATAGAAAAGCTAGAAGAGTCTAGCTTTCATTTGAAGCTTTCAGTTTCAAATGATTCCGAAGTACTCCTCCAACATTTCGCTGATATTGTATTTAAAAAAGTATTTTTCATTGGTAAAGAACTGCCCTATATTTCCAAAATATCTACCCAGTTTTGTATTATTATTTCGATGCTAATGATCACTGCATTTTCATGCTGACTCGAAGTGTCCATTTTTACTCTGGACAACATTGCCAGAGAAAAGGACTAATTCTTGAGGGGGAGGGAGGGTTCAGTAGGTGCAATGCACAGAATTGTGGACTTAAAAGGGACTAAAATCCCAATAAGAGGCCCTCAATCTAGGCAAGGAGAACTTGATATCCACTTGCTTAGTGCTAGCTCATACATCTGGGTTCCCTCAACTGACCAATAGGATCGACTCTGGCATAATAGGTTGCAATAGTACATTACAAACAATTTCATCGTAACTTTATTCTAGCCAAGAAGCCTTTATGGACATTGTCATTCCTTTGCTGAGCGAGTTAGTCAAGAGTGATGCGTATATAGTTTTTAACTCCGAACAACAACATTTAAACAATTAAACCTAACTCGAAATACAATTGGCACAGGCAGACAACCTTTATTTTCCCAAGCCAGTGTAGACACTTCCATACTGCTAGGTCTGCTACTGCAGAGGAGAAGAGGTGCTGATGGCTTGTTTAGAATGGTTGCTAAGGATCACTTATTATTATTATTTGCCATATGGTGCAAGGAAGCCTGAGGCTTATCCTGCATCAGCCGGAAAAAAAAAAAAAAAAAAAAATGTATACTTTTGCTTCTGCCAAGGGCACATCTATTCTTAGCGTACCCTCTGGACTCTTGATTGCGCTCAGTCGGCTGAAAGTTTCGGGGCGCCTCCATAGCCATGTGGGCAGGAGCAGCAGTACGTAGCACACGCTTCTTGATTAGACCGGGGTTCGAGCCCGTGCCCACCAAATACGGGGGATGCGGAAAGGTCAGGGAATGACCACTGCATATCCCCAGAGCAATATGGCCTTAGTTGCTAATGCTCCTAAAAACCAAATAACGACAATAACTGAAAGTTTCTGTAGTGCAGTCCACTTGCTCCCATTAGTTTCAGTATATGCCTATAGTTTGTTTTTGTTTTTTTTTTCATGGGTTGGAAATCGAAACTTTCTTCTTTCATGTTCATCTCGAAATGCGCTGCATAGTTAATACTTCCATCTGCTCAACCATTTCTTTATTTTTATTTCTGCAGAGACTTACCTCACTCTATTCCTGCCGTTGGTAATTACAGCCACTCACAAAATGGTCAGCCGAAACAATGACTATTTTATTAAATTTCAATGGTGCATTTTGGAAGATTATCTTGTGGTGATATCCATGTAACTTTCCAAGTTATATTAATTCAACTGCTCTGACAATCCTTTCTTATTTTGATAGCTTACTGATTCCTGTATAGCAAATTTATATTCCAACAAACTTTGATTAGCTGATTAACTAGAACTTTAATAAGCAGCTGAAAAAAAAATGATCTCTAACTGATCAAGCACCAGCCACATAATAACATTGAATATGTCATTCAATCAATATATAGTATATGACATTTAAAAAGGATTTTTTTAGATCATGATTTCCGATATCTGAGTACAGTATATACGAAATCTATGGCTATACCGGTCTTGTCTACCAGGACTGAGTAGGTGATAAGTAGTGAATAATTCAAAAATTTACAGAAAGCGCGAAAATAATTCTGATTAAATATATTTTATATATACTTTAAATTAGTTATAAATTTAGCGAGAAGTTAACTTGTTACATAAAATATATACTTACACATTGTTAGCATTATAACATATGGCGGTTTGCTTAGTTGAACCAGTAAATTTCAAATGTTGTCTCAACGAGTAGCCGAAATGAATATAAAAGGAATTGAATGCCTATACTAACGGTGATCTTTGCAGTAGGAGGGAAGTGCATAATTGTGCATTTATGAACACGTAAATGGTAGCTATTACTTGTTACCGAATGTTAACCATTTGGAGGTGGAAACTTTGAAAATCATAAATATATATACACTAAAAACACGTATCTTAACATTTTTCACAAAACATGGATGGTGATGTTGGTAGCTTGAAAGTTGGATTAAATGTAAATATTCAACGCACCGATGGTAAGTACTGAAAAAAATTATAATTAAAAGCATTATCAATTTTTCATACAAAACGTATAACCTATTTTATTATAAGTTTTATATTAATGCCTTTTATCGCATGTATTACTAGCATTGGGCAGGGTTGAGAAAACCGTTTGGATAGCTTTTGTGTAGTAATGCGTGTATAATTTGATTTTTCCACTGCTTTGCAGTTAGTTAATGTTAATTAACAATCCATAAATATTGTATAGTTAGAAATCTGTTAGTAGGAATCAAACATTCATTCTCTTCGGTCATCGTCTTTTTGATGCTAGCTATTTACGAAAGTTATTTTGTATAAGTTCACATAGCTGTTAGCTTCAACAGTCATTCACTAAGGATATCCTAATTAAGTAATTCTGATTTAGAACAGAGTGATGACAGACAAGCATTTTAATTAATGTTTTAAACATAAAACTATATTCGAGATAAAGTAAGATTCAACTGTCTATGACATAGTCATCAGGCTACTATTAGCGTTGTCATAAACTTCTATATTTTGTAATAGTTTCATCTTATAACCTTCAGTGCCTGTAACCAATCGGTCAGTATAAGTATAACAAATATATCAAAATATTGGAATTGCAACGAATCAAGAAAACTTCTTGCTCATATTATAATCTAGGATTGTATATGAATTCTACATATTTTTATACGAAATATATTCTTTATACCTATCAGCATGGGACAATGACAACAAAAATTCTTATTTGAAAGAACAATTATAGGCCGCTTTATCACTAGGTACAAAAGGCCTGCATCAGGATCCCCAATTTAGGTGGACCAAAATAAATTAAATATATGAACATTTCTAAGAGTTAGGCAGTCAGAGTCATCTGTTTAATGTGTAACCAATACTGACATTTCACAGAATATTTGATCCATATCATTATGAATTACATAAAAATAACATATGGAGAAAACTTGCAGTTGCATCAGAATACCTGTCTATGACATAATTATGTTCAGTTTCATTATTACTGAATATACTCTTAGAACTACATCTGGAACACAAAAGTGATGTTACTTTCAATGAGGTTTTAATAATTGGGTGAGAATTATAGGTTAATAAAAATAAAAACCAAAAAATTGCTGTTATACAATACAAAAAAATCTTTTAATTTCTAAACAAGTTTTCAGTGATAAAATATTATATAACAAAAATGAGTTGGCATTTTTGAAGTTATCTCTGGATATATGGGACTTGTAATGACATTGTAATTTTTATTGGCTTACATATTGGCTGAATATAACAATCGGACCACTTGACTTTGAAAAGCAGTTGGCGCTTGACCACCAATGATTGTGAAGGCAGATTTTGCAGAAAAATATCGGTTGCAAGCTACATTTAAAAATAGTAGCAGTTTCATAGTAAAAATTCAACTAGAAAATAACAAGATTAACTTTAAAAAAATACATAAATAGTGAATGATAGGTTCTAGCAGTAATGCTGAAATTGCAGGTCATGACATTGTAAAAAGTTTTTCTGTCATGGCATTTCTGTTGTGGTACTGTCTTCATCTACCATGTGACATGGAGAAATCCAGTTGTATGATAAATTTATATTAAAATCATGTGAAATTTAACATTTCATTCTGTATAAAGCAGTGATTTGTGAAAGTGCAAAATTTTTATTTAATGTATTATGAAGTATTAAAACTTAGCTTTTTTATAAGTACACTTTAATTTTAGTTTAATAGCCAACAGCCAGTAACTGTTACCAGTATTTCACTGTCACAGGAATTGTCGTCATGCGTAGTGAATGTGACACATGAAAATACTTTGTCATATTCGCTACAAAGTTATCTGATAATGGTTGCAGTGGTTTAGAGGAGCTAGTAGAGATCTTTTAGGTATCTCAAGATTTGAAGGTAGGAATCTGAGCATTAGATAACTGGCTTAGAGAGCTCCTGTTTTTTAAATTTTCTTGAAACATCTGCAAGATCTCATAGTGCTGAACAGTATAAATTCATTATTGTGCAAAGTTTATCTGCTGGACCAAGTGCCATGGAGGCACTGTTCAATCAATGTTAAATAAAAGTTACCTTTGTAATAAAAAAAAAAAAAAAAAAAAAAAACCTTTGTAATATTTGTTGTTTTCTTGATGGTCCATGTTGTGCCCCGTTTAATAATTTTAAACTTAAAAAACAAAAACAAAGAAGAAACCTTTTGGACAAGTTTCTGCCTGCAAGATATTTCCAGTTAAAAAAAAAAAAATAATAATAATAATAATATCATTTGATGGTTGCCAGTGAATTAAAGTTATAGCTGTCAGTAATCTTTTTAATACTTATATTAAGATTAAGCGTGTATATCTTACTTTTAAGAATTTAAGGATTTTGTGATGAGTTTTTTTTTTTTTTCTCCCTTAATATACTTCTTGATATATAAGGACAGATAAGGAAAGGAAGAGATAACAACATTGAGATATTTTTTTGATTAATAAGGAGCAGGAGTGCAAAAGATTTCATTTTAAATTAGGAATCCTTATTTGGTGTTTTGATTCATTTTCGAAGAGAGCTTGAGAACCATACTATTTCATTTTATAAATCTATATTTAATAATTTTTTTGCGCTGTTATATTCATATATTAAAGGCATGGATGTTTCAATCGTAATATTTTTAGTATTTCAAGAATAGCAAGCAATTAGGAATACTTAATTGGTGTTAATATTTAAACTACTGGTTCATATTTAAACAAAAATTCCAGTTATATGAGGCTGTTCGGTAAAGAATGATCATAATTTTTCATGAACAGCCATACTGCTTGCTATTTCTACCTGAGCTGTGGATAAGAGCAAACCAAGCTGCAGCACATAGCAACTGTGCAGTTGATTCATGTGCATGGTGTGACCTTGGCAGTTGGGCAAATTTATGCCTGTTCAGTTCCACCTAAGTAACAATGGACATGACACATGAGGAATACTGTGCTGTTCTCAACTTTTGTTTCCATCTCAAGAAAACATCGGCTGAAGCATATGAAATGTATATGAAATGTTAAGAGGCTTATGGTGAATCGACACTTACATATGACACAGCTCCAAGGTAGTTTAGAATGTTTAAAGATAGATATGATTCAATCATAAAAATTGGCTCTCCTGGAGTTCCAAGCACTGCTGTCACTACAGAAACCATAAAAATTGCTTTTATAATTGTTAGAAAAGATGTCATATAACAGTAAGGCAACTGACAGAGATGTTCAGGATATCAGTAGGAATCATGCACAGTATTCTCTATGACCACTTACATATGGCATGTGTTCATTCTGGGTTCCAAGGTTACTTTCACCTAAACGAATTCGTATGGAGGTTTGTCAGGAGCTGCAACTGATGGTTACTGAAGATTGTGAGGTTCTGCACATAATGATGTTAGGTGCCACCAGTGATTTCCCACATCTGTACCATTGTACTTCTCTGAAGAAATACAATACCACTGTAAAAGCCAGAAAAAGTGTAATGTTTGGTTTATATTAAAGTAGTGTTGTGTTATGTTATGTTGTTGTCGTCTCTGTCTACTTAATTGTAGAACCCTTTGTTGGTACCTTACATTGCTCACTACAACCGTTGGGAGGTAAGCCTGGCTGGTCTCCACCAACTCTCCTGAGCATCTTGGATGGAGACCAAGTAAAAAAAAATAAACTGTGGCGAAATGGTTATATAGTGGGATGTAAAAGGGGAGGAGCAATCATAGAGAAGTAGCCGCCTGAAGAGGCTGACCAGAGGTCAGGTGAAGGGGCACCTAAAGTATAAGCCATAGGCCAAGAGGTGATCTATGAGGTATTCATTTGGCATCCTGTGCCAGGTGAGCACTGGTAATCCCACATTGTTGGACGACAGTGTCAGTAGTCAATCTCACATCTAGTGAAGGATGTGAGCAGAGGCATGCCCCACAAAAATGTATGCAGGTGAATCCCCTGATCAGCACTGATTGTTTTTCAGGTTTTAGGGAAGGTACCATTTTGCACAAGGTGATAACAGCAGATTAGGCATAGCTTCATCATTTCAACCCAGAGAGAGTAAGCAACAAAGCTTTGTTTGGAAATTTGTCATCGTCAGTACTGATAAAAGCAAAAGTTGTGGCTTCTACAGGAAAGGTTATGGTCATCTCCTTTTTTTGATATTGAAGGAATCTTTTACATGCTGTGCAGCTAATTCATACGACTGTTATGGGACCTTACTACAAAACTGGCGCCTCCGTAGCCAGGTGGGAAGGAGCAGCAGTGCGTAGCACAAGCTTCTTGATTAGACCGGGGTTCGAGCCCGTCACCACCAAATACGGAGGATGCGGAAAGGTCAGGGAATGACTACTGCATATCCCCGGAGCAATATGGCCTTAGTTGCTAATGCTCCTTAAAAAAAAAAAAAAAAAAATAAATAAATAACTACAAAACTGTATTGCACACTTTGTGGGATCACATTCATCTTAAATGACCATAACTGCATCACAACAGTGTGAGACTTCACATTGCTCATACTGTCATCAAGCACTAAACCTGCATTAATGTCAAATGTGTTCCTCATCCACCCTACAGCCCTGAACTTGCACCCTTTTTTTTTTTTTTTTTTTACAACATGTAAAGATGTTGTTAGAGAAAATTCTTAAATGCATGTCAAAAAATGGCTTCCACCATGCTTTTAAAGAATGGCAAAAATTTTGAAGTGCATTTCATCAAATGGGAGCTACTTTGAAAAAGACTATCAAAATATGGAATATTAATAAAGGTATGTAGTGGAAAAAAGTTATGATCATTCTTTATTGAAACACCCTTGTATATCAGAAAGTTTGTAATTTAGTGATTTTATCTTTTCTCAACTGGAAAGAGTTAATGGGAGTGACTGTTCTTTGTATAAAGTATGCACCTCATTCGTTGGCTAGCATGATTGATTAGTTCAAAACCTTAACAGGTAAGAGCATCAACTGTATGCCATTACCCATTCACAGTGAAACACACAAGATAAGCATATATTATTCATTATATAAAATACACTACATATCCACCTTCATCAAAAGAAAAGTACACCATATAAAGGAAAAGTTTATTTTGTTTGAAAGAACAATTCAGAAGGCTTTCATACAGATCATAATAGTTTCCTTTGTGGCTCAAATGATATTGAAATGATATTCATTTTCATTCCAACTGTTGTAGAAGGCTTGCCATGCACTCCCTTCTGGTGCACAACACTCCCTGTTTCTTGAAACTCTTTCAATCACCAGAAGATAGACTATCTTCCAGGTGTTTCCCCTCCATATTCCATCTGGTAATGTCTTCAGCATTAGATTTAAGCCCCCAACATCATAACACATGTCACTTTCTGTTGTGAAGATGCCATTTTATGAGTGAATCTGCCTCCATCAATTAAGTTACTTGATGAAGTAACTTAATTGGTGGGGGCAGAAAAGCTCACTCACAAAATGGCATCAATTAAGTTACTTGATCATGTTCCATGAAACTTTTTCAGTTTCTTTTAAAAATAAAATGAGCCATTTTCCATGATCTGGTATTACATTTCAATATTACTTCCAGCAGTAATGCAAAATGTGTCCCTCAACAGTAATCAACTTCTTAGGAGACACTGTAGGCATGTAAGCATTACCATGGTACATTGAACACTTAGTAGCTACAGAGGTCTGATATGAATTATAGATTGAATGTTTGTTTGGTGGGGTTTTGCCAAATCTTGTATGAAATTTCTGCTTCACTTCTGTTATAGACCTCATTCCTGCCATCCAAAAAATTTGCATTCTTTCTGCACTAGTTTGCCACCATTTGTTTACACTACAGCAGTATTGCAGGAAGCTACTTCAGCAATCAATAACAAATGATGATGACCTCCCCCCCCCTACCACTGGCTGAACACACTGTTTCCTGCTGCAATTGTTATTAGCAAGGTGAATTTTTCTTTTGTACTTTGTTAGAGAAGGATGTCTATGTGTGCTGCCCATTTTATTTCTTTTTTTCAAAAAATTAACTATCACTGATAGTTTATTTTTAAAATAGCCATAACGACATATAAGTTAGTGCAAATGCATCATGCCTATACACAGTAAATTAACCGAAGTTATTATTTTGGCATCATTTCATTACGTCTCATTGTGAATGCTTTCACAAGTTGCCTGTTCAATTATACTTCGAACAAGTAGCATACTTTGAATATTATTATAATGGCATCATTTCATTCATTTAACTTCAGTTAATTTACTACACACACATGATGCAATTGTGCTAACTTATATGTCTGTAAATTTTCTCACAGTGTGAGACTTTTGCCCTGAATTTTTATTAAGTATTAAACAACTAAACACCATTTGGCATCTCTCACATTGTGGACTTAATTTTGCAATTGGGTTTTCAGCTATTATACCATCAGGGCCTATCCATCCACCAACAAAGGGCCAAATAGCATTGAAATGGCCATCTGGATGGTGGTAGCCACTGAGAATAAATAATAAGTCTTTTCTATTGGAGAAGCATAATCAAAGAGGCAACTTGTGAAGGCATTCACAATATGAGATGTAATGAAACGATACTAATATAATAACTTTAGTTAATTTACTGCTTATAGACATGATGCATTTGCACTAACTTATATGTCTGAAAATTTTTCTGTGGTCTGAGGCTTTTCCCCTGAATTTTTATTCAGTAATAGCCATAATATAATGTCAATAACTAGAAGAAAAAAATTTAGAAACATTTATATGTAGCAATTTTATAAGCTTCCGAAAGGAAAGAAAGAAAACCCTACAATATGAGTATAGTATTTTAATGTTATTAGTTAAGCGTTAGATTAACTGGAGAAAAAATCATTGAGAAATATTCAAAATTTAACTGAAAGAGTAGCTGTGGGGATAAGCACCAGAATGCCAATAACGATGACATGGGTTCGAGCCTTGGGAAAATAAAGTAAAATTTATCGACATTCACACATGAGGAGTTATTCAGCGAGGGGAATGCCAGAGGTGTATTCAACTCTGGCAGTAAGCTAGAGAATCTTGTAATAACTGAGAGTAAAGTGGAGGAGAAATTGTTGAAGATAAACACAAGAAAGGCACCTGGGGTGGATGGGATCTATCCAGTTATATTAAAGGAAGCAGCAAAGGAAGTAAGCAAACCCTTAGCCATAATTATGAGAGCTTCCTTGGACTCAGGGGAAGTACCCATGGACTGGAGATGTGCAAATGTGACCCCAATTCACAAAGGAGGATCAAAGGGCGACACAAGTAATTATAGACCTGTTAGTTTAACTTCTGTTCTTGGAAAATTAATGGAGGCACTGGTTAAAGAAGCACTGCAGGATCATCTAGACAAGACTTCAGTTATAGCTCAGACACAGCATGGTTTTGTTAAGGGGAAGTCTTGCCCGACCAATTTGATTGGATACTATGATGCAGTCACAAAAGAACTGGATGCAGGGAATAACTTTGATATTATATACTTGGATCTTAGAAAGGCTTTTGATACTGTTGCACATGGAAGACTTCTGCACAAATTGGAGCAGTGTGGCATTGGAGGCAAATTGCTGCTATGGATAAAGGGGTGGTTGAGGGGGAGAAGACAGTGAGTGGTAATCAATGGACACTGCTCATCGTGGACTAATGTTATTAGTGGAGTCCCTCAGGGTTCAGTATTGGATCCATTATTGTTTTCTGTATTTATAAATGATATTGATGATGGTATATCAAGCTTAATGTCCAAGTTTGCAGACGATACGAAGGTTGGCAGGGTTGTCAAGGACACTACTGACACTATGCTATTGCAACAGAATCTGGAAAGATTGAGCAGATGGGCTGAGAGGTGGCAAATGAAGTTTAACATTGACAAATGTAAAGTACTACATATGGGAAACAGCAACCCCAGAGCAATGTATCAACTCTGTGGTACTACACTGACAGTGGTAGAGAATGAAAGGGACCTGGGGGTGGTTGTGCAGGCAGATATGAAGTTTTCTGACCAGTGCAGACGGGCTGCAAGAGTAGCTCATGGTGTATTGTCGATGATATATAGGAATTTTTCTAGCAGGGATAAGGAGGTGATTATTCCCTTGTATAAGGCAATGGTCAGACCGCACCTAGAGTACTGTATACAGGTCTGGAGGCCTCATTTCAAGAAGGATGTAGAGCTGCTGGAACGAGTACAAAGAAGGGCAACAAGATTAGTGAATGGAACAAAGGGGTGCTCTTACGAAGAAAGGCTTATGTTTTGCAAATTACAGTGTCTGGAGACTAGGCACCAGCGAGGTGATCTGATAGAGGTGTATAAAGCCTTGAATGGTTTGAGCATGCTGAATGCTGATGGGATTCTTCCTCTTGCTCAGAATAATCACCTGAGAGGGCATAAATTCATATTGAGGAAAGACAGATGTAGGATAGACGTGAGGAAATTTGCCTTTAGCCAGCGGGTGGTTGGTTGCTGGAATAGACTTCCATCCCTTGTCATGGAAGTTAGCCTAAATAAGTTTAAGGCTCAGCTGGACAGGTATTTCGAACGAACAGAGGGGTGAAGTGGAAGTGGTTATTTTTTATTTATTTATTTATTTGTTTTTTTTTTTTTTTTTTTTGGCTGATGCTGCATAAGCTTGCTTTCTTGCATCAAATGCCTCTACTAATGCTAATTGTCTACACTATAAGTATTTTAAGATTGTGGTGGGGATGATCTTCATCCATATACCAAGACTTTCTAACAGAATTTGATTGAATTGTTGATTAGCAGCCTTCTAGTCCAATGAACAGCTGTTGATTTTTATGTCATGAACAGATTGTCACAGTTGTTAATCCTTTCCTGTATTTTTTTTTTTTTTCCTTCAAAATTGGTTATCAGATAGGTTTTTCATTACTATTAAGTTATCACAGTTTTCTTTGAATACCCTACTAATGTATTTCTAAGAGCTGAGAGGTATGTATGTTCATAAATAATACTTTTTAAGTTCTGTAGATTGTAATATGTGGTATGTCATGCACATGAGAAGTCTTGTGAATACAGTGGGGAAAACAAGATGAATTGCTGATATTACTTACATAGGCAATTCATATAATTCAGAGTCTAAATTATAATTAAAATTTCAAATTCAAGTTATTTGTCCAAATTTGTTACTTTCTAAAGGATATGAAATGTGTAAGAATATTTTGAAGATCAAATCTGCAACTATTCAGAGATTTTTATTAATTATAATTATTATGAATTTTCGAGCTTAAATTCTCGGAGAACATACTTATTTTATTATATGTTTAGTATGCCCTCCATTTTGATAAACAAGTTCCTGAAGGCATACACCAATGTTTGTTATGATGTGATAATGCATTTTTGTTCATAATGAATATGGCTTGAGCAGTCATGGCATTTGAGTTCACAAGTGTAGTAGGTTTCTGCTTAACAACTCTCTTGAGATAACCGATAAGAAAAAGTCATGTGGGTTCAAGTCTGGATTTAGAGATGGCAAAAAATATCCATAATTGTTACATTCAGGACAGAGATATGACAATATGTGAGGGCCAAAAATAGTATTTAAAAAAATTCAATGCAGCATTAACTGTATATATGGTGTGGCACAGACTTGCATAAACCACAGGATGTTTACCAGAAGCCAAGTTGCCACAAGCTGCAGTAGAAAGACATTCTGAAGCATATGCAGGCACTGCTATGAGTTAACAACTTCATTGAAGGAGGGTAAAAATAAATCATGATTCAAGAGGCCACACGGTCAGTTTCTCTATATGGCTAATTTTCTCTGAAACTGGCAGGCAGGTTTTGTTGCCCAAAACCCTTTTCTGCTTATTCACAATCCATCCAAATGAAAATATGCTTAACCTAAAAATCATGTATCATGTAACACTGCATTCCTCCTCTTTGCCCATGCAGAAAATTGAAGTCTTCTCTGCTTATCATTTTTGGAAAGTTTATGTGGCATGGTAATCTTATATATATATATATATATATATATTTTTTTTTTTAATGTAAACTCTAAACACGAGAGGTATTAGAACCTATAGTACTTAGTACCATGCTTGGGTTAGAGGTTGAGAAGACGAAAGAAGATATTTGTTGATATTGGACATGAACTTCTGTAGACTGTAATTTTCAGGAAATACGTATGAAGGAAGGCTGTTCCAGAAACCGGCAGTTGAATGAATAAACGAGGAAGATGAAAAGTTGGTTCTGTGAGTTTGAAGTTGAACAGTAAATGGATATTGGCTGGTGGTGGTGGCACGTGTTCGGACTGTTTTGAAAGAGAGAGCGGGAATTATAGAATCCAATTCAGAAGAACAGTGTCCATGGAAGTATCTGTAGAAGAGACTTGCACCAGAAACAGAATGATACAGCGAGTGGAGAGACTCTGTTAGAGATGAATCATTAATTAACCTAATTGCCCTCTTCTGAATGGAATCAAGAAGCCTGAGAGAGGTTTTGGGGCACCACCCCAGATGTGGGAACAATATTCCATGGTAGGGCGGATTTGCGATTTGTACAGAGTGAACAGCTGTTTGGAAGAAAAGTAATGCCGAGAGCGAAAGAGAAAACCAAGTTTTTTAGATGCAGAGGAAGCAATATTTGTAATTTGCTTGTGCCAAGAGAGATTAGAAGTCAGGGTAATCCCCAAAAGAGATATATCATTTTGTCTAGAAATCAGAGTGTCACCAAAGATAAGCATAGGAGCAGAAGAATCCTTTTTACGAGATATAAGACAAGACTGAGTTTTAGAAGGATTGAAATCAACTAAGTTGGAAAGACACCTTTGGAATAAGAAATTAAAAAAAGGTGGCAAAAAACAGGAGTAAGTTCAGGAGCACAGGTTTTGAGAACAAGTGGAGAAATACCATCGGGACCTGGAGCTTTCTTAGCATCAAGATTCGTCAAAATCCTTTTGACAGAAGACCACAGGAGGCATTGAATGCAGCGTGTTGGGAATGGTGGGAGGCATTTTACCAAGATCATTAATACATGAGTTGGAAGAAAAATGGGGTGCTAGCAGTTCAGCTTTATCCTTGGCTGAAGAGACAACTGAACCGTCTAGTTTGGACAGAGGTGGGAGCAGAGATGGGCAAAAGTTGCAGCCAATAGCTTTTTAAAGAGACCAGAATGCTCAGCTACCATTAGGGCAGGAAGCAAGTTTTCTACTCTTAGCCTGTTCAAACTCTAGTTTGGACTGATTGATAAATGCTTTACAATTGTTGCGAGCTTTGGTGTAGGCAGAAAATGAAACTGTAGAATTAGAAACAAGCCAATTACGATAAGCAATGTTCTTCTCTTGAACAGCCTTAGCACATTTATTGGAAAACCAAGGTTTAGATAAAGGACGAGATTTTAAAGTGGAGTGTGGGATAAAGGATTCCATTCCTGCAAGAATAATTTCACTGACACAATCTGAGCAAACGTTGACATCAGAAGTTTTGAAACAGTATTCCCACCAAGGAAAAGGAGAAAAGAAATCTCACAGGTCCAATCCCATTTTGCATTCTTGTAATGCCAAACAATACGAGGTTGGGAATAGCCATCAGATAAAGGCTCCATTGGAGAAGAGACAATCATAAAGTTGTGATTTGAAGTGCCTAAAGCACCTCTCACTTCGACCGTGTACTTAGAAGGGTTGTTTGTGAGAAAAAGATCAAGCGTATTGGCTGTATGGTTAGGATTGTTCGGTATTCTTGTAGGTAAATGAACAATCTGTGCAAGGTCATTAGTAATTGCAAAAGCCTCAGCATCTCGACCAGCTGGGTTGGTGTGACTAGAAAACGGAAGCCAGCTGGAGTTGTGAACATTAAAATCACAGGAAAATTACCTCACTTTTAGGAAAGTTGGACTAAAGAAAGTCAAGTTGCAAAGAGAAGAGGTCAGAGAGCTCCAAGTGATTAGTGGAGTTGGGAGAACAGTAGAGACAACAGATAAATTTGGCACAATGAGGTAGAGAGATTTTAAGCCAGAGAAGATCGAAAACAGGAGATTCCAAATTACCAAGTCTCTGACAAGGAATATTGGAACGGACATATGCACGAGTACCACCTTTCAGGCGAAAGGAATCGTACAGCGAATAATTTGGGCAACTGAGATGAACAGTAGTTGAATCAACCGATAACTGAGATTCTATCAGAAAAAGTACATGGGGTTTGGCAGACTGCAAGTGGGAATGGACATCGTTGAGATTAGAATTGAGACCACGTATATTTGTGAAATGAATTAGGAAGTGCTTGGGAGGTTTAGATCTTTTTGCAGATAAACTTGCTCTATTAGTTTGACAATTCATGTTGTATTCAATAGTAAGAAAAAGTGGGTGGGACATGCTGTATGAAGTAATGAAATTTTTGGATATGGCGTACACAAGGTAAGAATATACACAGATCCTTGACATATTGTGGCCTCAACAATGCCCCCCCCACATACACACTACTCGGACTCCCTCCAGTCACTATCTGGCAGAGTAGAAGTAGCAAGATTATACACTAGCTGATCTGGAAGCCTCCTAGAGAGTTACCAATAGTTTTGGTCAGTGTACTAACTTGCGTCTGGCCTGCAAACACATTGTTTTAGAGCTGTACCCTCGAAATGTAAGGAAGATTGGATCTTGTCATGATGTTCATCATAACCTCAAAAGTCATCAGTCGTACTGCATGATGGAAGAGATGGGGAAGGGTTGACCGGAACTTAGCTCTGGAGACTAAACATGGGTTGTGCCACTTCAAGCCTCCAATAAGCAAAGTGGTGGTATTGCACCGGTAGTAGTAGTAGTAGTGGCATGTGATGCAAGAAAGCAAGTGTATGAGCTTATGCAGCATCAGCCAAAAAAAAAAAAAAAAAATCACACCATTCCCTCCAAATACCTGTCCAGTTCCTCCTTAAATTTATTTAACCTATCAACTTCCACAACAACAGATGAAGTTTATTCCAGCAATTAACCACCCACTGGCCAAAGGAAAATTTCCGCACATCTATTCTACATCTGTCTTTTCTTAATTTCAATTTATTCCCCCTTAGGTTCGTAATCTGAACAAGTGGAAGGATCCCATCAGAATTCAGCGTACTCAACCCGTTCAAGGCCTTATACACCTCAATCAGATCACCACGCAAATGCCTAGTCTCCAGCCACTGCAGTTTTGCAGAACTTAAGTCTCTCTTGGTAAGAGGATCCCTTCATTCCTCTCACCAATCTTGTTGCCATTCTCTGTACATGCTCAAGCAAATCTACATCCTTCCTAAAATGAGGCCTCCAGACCTGTATGCAGTACTCAAGGCGTGGCCTGACCATGGCCTTATACAGAAGGACAATCACCTCCTTTTCCCTGCTAGCAAAATTCCTATAAATCATTGACAAAACCCCATGACCTGCCCTGGCAGCCTGTCTACATTGCTCAGAAAACTTTGTTGTTGTTTTGGTTTTTAGGAGCATTAGCAACTAAGGCCATATTGCTCCTGGATATGCGGTGGTAATTCCCTGACCTTTCCGCATCTTCCGTATTTGGTGGTGACAGGCTCGAACCCCGGTCTACTCAAGAAGCATGTGATACGCACTACTGCTCCTTCCCACCTGGCAACGGAGGCACCCGGAAAACTTTATATCTGACTGCACGATTACTCCCAGGTCTTTTTCATTTTCTACCACCTTAAGTGTAGTACCACACAGTTGGTATGTTTCTCTGGGGATACTTCTACCCATATGCAGTACTTGGCATTTGTCAAGGTTAAACTTCAGTTGCCAATTCTTAGCCCATCTGCCCAAATTATCTAAATCCTGTTGCAGTAGCACACTGCCATTACTGTCATTAACAACCCTGCCAACCTTTGTATCATCTGCAAACTTCGACACTAAGCCTGATATACCTTCATCAGTATCATTGATAAATATATAAAACAACAGAGGACCCAACACCGAACCCTGTGGGTCTCAACTAATAACATTAGTCCACGAAGAGCAGCACCAATTAATTACCACCCTTTTTCTACTCCCACTCAACCATCCTTTTATCCATTGTAGCAACTTACCTTTAATACCATTCTGCTCCAATTTGTACAATAGTCTTCCATGCGTAACAGTGTCCAAAGCTTTCCTGAAATCCAAATATATGATATCAAAATTATTTTTTGCATCCATTTCCTTTGTAACCACATCATAATATCCTACAATGTGTCTTTAACCAGTGACTCCATTATTTTACCCGGAACAGAAGTTAAACTAACTGGTCTGTGTTATAACTCGTGTCACCCTTCGATCCCTCTTTGTGAATTGGGGATACATTTGCACATCTCCAGTCTGTGGGGACCTCCCCCGAGTCCAAGGATGCTCTCATAATTATGGCTAAGTGTTTGCTTAGTTGCTTTGCCGCCTCCTTTAATATAACTGGATAGATCCCATCCACCCCAGGTGACTTTCTTATGTTTAACTTCAACAATTTCTCCTTCACTTTTCACTTAGTTATTACAAAATCATTAAGCACCCTTCTACAATTTGATAACCTTCTGCCATTTTCAAACCTTAACTCCACATGTGTGAATGTAGATGCAAAATACTCATTCAGTTTGTTTGCTATCCGAGCAGGATCATCAACAGTCGAACCATCGATATCAAGTGGACCAATCAGATTCATCCCCCTTCCTTTTAGAGTTTATATAAGCAAAGAAATTCTTGCTGTTTTTCTTAGCATCTTTTGCCAAAGATTTCTCGTAATCTGCCTTCGCCTGCCTAACCTCCTTTGTGAGACCTGATTACAGACATTAGGTTGATGAGAGTCATCTACCACCTAGTATTGCCTGATAACACAGAGGGATGGCATTCCTCCATGTGGTGTGGGCACCACACTTCGACCCCTGCTTACATTGGTTCACACCTGGGTGGTCACCCACCATGTGCTTGTGCATGGAGGTTATATCCAGGGTTATTAAAAGTCCTACCATCGTGAAGGTGCAAGCAGAGGATTTGTCTGTCACAGACTGTCCGGACTTTGGCAAAATTGGGTCCACTTAACTTGAGTATCATCTGATTATCAGATCCATCATTATATGGAAACATTTTCAAATTCAATTGAAGCATTAGTTGAACAGATTGCCAAGATATAGATATTTTAAGTTCATAAATCTGCTTTTCTTGGATTCCTGGGCTAAGTTGGATTATACCTTGTTGAACTTCAACATTTTCTGGAGAATGAACATGACTTTGTGAGGTCACATTTTGTTCTTTAAAAAGCTTTCCTCTTCAAACTGCTGGGACAGATGAAGTGTTGGGTTTCTTGCAGGTACCGATTAAGTTTCAAAAAACAGCCTGGGATCTTTGTGCAGCAGTTACACTATTTTAGCAGAAAAAAGCACAACTTTAGCATTCTGCTTGATTGCGAGGTCCTATCTTTCTTCCATTTTGCTTCCTGACAGGAGCATGTGGGATTCATGAGCTTGTAAAGTTCTGTGAATTATTGCTGAATCGTAAATAAGATGTTGGCAGTGAATTTTTCAAGAACTACTACAGACTGATGCCAGCTTTAAATGAGATTCAACTAATAGTTGAATCTCATAGTTTTAGCATTAGTAATGGCACATGATGCAAGAAAGCAAGCTTATGTAGCATTAGCCAAAAGAAAAGAAATATGATTTCAGCTATTCACTTGCTCCAAATGTTTGTCTAGTTCTGCCTTGAATCTATTTAAGCTATCAACTTCTGTAGTGGCAGATGGAAGTTTGTTCCAGCAATCGACCACATGCTGGCTAAAGGCAAACATCCATACATCTATCCTACAACTGTCTTTCCTCAATTTGAATTTATGCCCTCTCAGGCGATTATTCTGAGCAAGAGGAAGAATCACATCAGCATTGAGCATACTCAAACCATTCAAGGATTTATACACCTCAATCAGATCACCTCGCAGGTGCCTAGTCTCCAGACACTGTAATTTGCGAAAAATTAAGCCTTTATTCGTAAGAGAAATCCTTTATTCCATTCACTAATCTTGTTGCCCTTCTCTGCACTCACACCAGCAGCTCTACATCCTAAAATAAGTCCTCCAGACTATGTATGCAGTACTCAAGGTGTGTCCCAACCCTTGCCTTATACAAGGGGGTAATTACCTCCTTATCCCTGCTAGAAAAATTCCTGTATATCATTGACAAGACACTGTGAGTTTCTCTTGCAGACTGTTTGCACTGCTCAGAAAACATCTCTGCCTGAATAATTACCCCCAGGTCCATCTCATTCTCCGCCACTGTCAGTGTAGTACCACACAGTTGATATGCTACTCTGGGGTTACTGCTTCCCATATGTGGTACTTTACATTTGTCAATGTTAAACTTCAGTTGCCACTTCTCAGCCATCTGCTCAACTTTTCTAGATCCTGTTGCAGCAGCACACTGTCGTTAGTGTTATTAACAACCCTGCCAACCTTTGTATCGTCTGCAGACTTGGACATTAAGCCTGATATACCATCATTAATAAATACAGAAAACAACAATGGACCCAACACTAAACCCTGAGGGACTTCACTAATAACATTAGTCCCCGAAGAGCAGTGTCCATTGATTACCACTCACTGTCTTCTTTCACTCAACCATCCCTTTATCCATAGCAATTTGACTCCGGTGCCACACTGCTCCAATTTGTGCAACAGTATCAAAAGCCTTTCTAAGATCGAAATATATGATATTAAAGTTATTTCCTGCATCCAGGTCCTTTGTGACCACATCATAGTATCCGATCAAATTGGTCAGACAAGACCTCCCTTTAACAAAACCACTGTGTCTTAACAAAACCTGCTGTGTCTGAGCTATAACTGAAGTCTTGTCTAGATGATCCTGCAGTGCTTCTTTGACCATTGTCTCGATTAATTTCCCTGGATCAGGTCTGTAATTACTTGAATGCGGTCACATTTGCACATCTCCAGTCCGTGGGTAACTCCCCTGAGTCCAAGGAAGCTCTCATAATTATGGCTAAGGGTTTGCTTGCTTCCTTTGCTGCCTCCTTTAATATAACTGGGTAGACCCCATCTACCTCAGGTTCCTTTCTTATGTTTATCTTCAACAATTTCTCCTCCACTTTGCTCTCAGTTATTATAAAATCATCTGCCAGAGTTTAATTCACCTCTGGCATTCTCCCTGAATAACTCCTCATGTGTGAATGTAGATCCAAAATATTCATTCAGTTTGTTAGCTACCTGAGCAGGATCATCAACAGTTGAACCATCGATATCCATTGGACCAATCTGATTCATCCCCTTCCTTCTAGAGTTTATATAAGTACAGAACTCTGTGGTGTTTTTCTTTGCATCCTTTGCCAAAGATTTCTCGTAATCTGTCTTTGCCTGCATAACCTCCTTTGTGACTTGGTTACAGACCAGTTATCTATCTGCCTATGATAAATAGAAGACTATCTATCATAGGCTTCCATGTCACCCATTAATTTATATGTATCCCATGAGTTTTTCTTTTCTGCCACGTCTCATTAGTTCATCTGTCATCCATTTAGGCCTAAACTCTGAACAATATTTCTTAGTTGGTATGAAAAGCTTAGTAGCTTCCAAGATAAATTCTTTGAATGCTTCCCATTTTGAATTTGCTGTTGGTAACATCATCATCAGTTTGTCCCACCGTATAGAATTTAAATACTGTCTCAGACCTCCGTAGTCGCCTTTACGGAAGCAAAAATCCTTTCCTTTACCCCTGATTGTAGTTACCTCTTTGAGTAAATCCCAATTCTGCACACTGTCATCACTGCCATCTTGTGGTTCCTTTATCTGCAGATTCTTAATGCATGAAGAATCACTATTGATAATCAGATCAAGAGTATTACTCCCTCCAGTTGTCTCCCAAACATGCTGCTGTAGAAAACAGTCATCCAATAAATCCACAAAAGCCTTGCTAGTGTGAGTGACCAACCCATAAATTCCAGTCAGTATCTGGGAAATTAAAATTCCCCATTACAAGGCTCTCTGATTTCTAGTCCACTCTATTTCCATGGACAGTTGTTTATTATGCTCATCATTTAGGCTTTAGTCTTATAGGAGTGTCATTTAGGCTTATAACACACTCCTACTCTCAATTTTGATTTCCCAGTGCTTATGTCACACCAAGCTGACTCAACAGCTTGGTGTGACATAAGCTCCCATCGCTTGTTGTTGAACTTGATAGCCTAAACAAATGGGAGTAGTGGTTGTTTTTTTTTTTTTTTTTTTTTTTGGCTGATGCTGAATAAGCTTGCTTTCTTGCATCATATGCCTCTACTAATGCTAATGCTAAACACTTCACTGTCCAGCCATGTTGACTGGCTGTACTTCCTTCGATTTTGTTTCTTAACTAATAGCATAATCCCTCCTCCCTTCCTGTACACATTATACTACCCAAATTCCATTTCTGCATTCCTTATATCTGTGTAACACCATGTCTCTGATCTCCCAACAATATCTGCCTTTGATATTTTGACCAACACCTCAAATTCATCAAATTTATTAACTATACTACTACCGTTGGTGTACATGCAAGTATACATGCACCTGTTCCTATTCTTAGCTATCTTAACACAGCCCATGTGTTTACTTGTACTGCAATGACTCCTAGCAGTCTCTGAAATCCCCTGCATCTTGTTTTCCAGTCTGCTGCTCATTCTAGTAGATGCAGTGCAAGAATCACTTTCACCTCTGCCAGTGGCTACTGTTAATCTATTAGTTCGTGTATCTCCCCCCCACCAAGCTAGCAGTTTTCCAACCCACCTAAGACTGCCTTGATAGTTTTAATAGTGATAAAAATATATCAATGCTTGTGCATCACCTTGGCATTGACTAAGGAATTAGATGAATTATTTTAAGACCTGTATTTTAAAAATATGGAGAAAGATGGTGTTTCTGTTGAAGGTTTTCGAGCCTAAAGTGAAGGTATAGTACATTGAAAAGATAAAACATATGTAAATATCAAACTGGATTATAGTGATGCTTAGGAGAAGCAGGTTGTACAGGTCGAAGCTCTACTATAAAGAACCTGTACAAAATTATTGTAAAGGTTCACTGTCCTATGGACACTGCAGAGGTAAATTATTTATTAATTAGGGATTATCCTAATAAAGATAAGATTTCAAGGTGTATAAATTGTAAGAGGATTAAAAAATATATGAATTATTCTGTTAAAGATAACCTTTATCCTGAACATATAAGAGCAGTAGCTTTTCTTTAACAGAAAATCAATTATGGTTATTAGTAAACCAAAGAATAATAATAGGAAATATGGTAAAGAAATAATCAGGATATTACACCTATCTATAGACATGCGGAAGTTTGCCTTTAGCCAGTGTGTGGTTGATTATTGGCACAAACTTTCATCTGTTTTTGTGGAAGTTGATAGTTTAAATAAATTCAAGGAAGAACTAGACAAACTTGGAGGGAATGAATAGGTCAAATGGGAGGTGTTTTTTTTTTTTTTTTTTTTTTGCCCCAGCAAATTCCAGTCTGCTACTAACCAGATCTACAAACATGCAGAGGAACTTTCTGTTGATTTCCTCTTACTATAGTCACCACATCTGTACAGGTCCCAGGTTAAGAGTTTCTTCTTGACTGTAAAGTGATTCATCAGAAACATGAATACTGTCAGGCAGCCATGATGTATGATCTGATCTCACTATGACCAAGACAGAGAAGCTGTATTTTTCTCCCTTGGGAAGAAAAACAGCTTTCTTCAAGCATTATTTTTGTTTCTCTGTATTGCCATTATAATTATGAGCTGGGTTTTGTTACCTTTACTATTTACAAAATGTTGATTGCTGTAAAGGTAAAAGCATCAGCAATGATATGAATCTGTGATTTTTTTTTTTTTTTTTTTGAATTTTTTTTGGAATGGATGTTATTCATCTATCCAATCAAAGAAATACATTTTACAATGTATAGGGACAATAAAATGCTGACATTGCCAAGATTTCAGAAATGCATGCTCACAAGAGGTTAACAGTCACACAGTGATCACCTACAAGATTATTGATAAAACTAGGTATAACAAAGGTTAGTCTATTGATCAATTTGTCTTAAAAACAGCAAGATTAGCATTAGCATTAGTAGAGGCATTTGATGCAAGAAAGCAAGCTTATGCGGCATCAGCCAAAAAAAAAAACCACTTCCACTTTGCCCCTCTGTTCGTTCGAAATACCTGTCCAGCTGAGCCTTAAACTTATTTAGGCTATCTACTTCCACGACAAGGGATGGAAGTCTGTTCCACCAACCAACCACCCGCTGGCTAAAGGCAAATTTCTGCACGTCTATCCTACATCTGTCTTTCGTCAATTTGAATTTATGCCCTATCAGGTGATTATTCTGAGCAAGAGGAAGAATCCTATCAGCATTGAACATGCTCAAACCATTCAGGCTTTATACACCTCTATCAGATCGCCTCGCTGGGGGCCTAGTCTCCAGACACTGTAATTTGCAAAACTTAAGCCTTTCTTCGTAAGAGCACCCCTTTGTTCCATTCACTAATCTTGTTGCCCTTCTCTGTGCTCGTTCCAGCAGCTCTACATCATTCTTGAAATGAGGCATCCAGACCTGTATACAGTACTCTAGGTGTGACCTGACCATTGCCTTATACAAGGGAATAATCACCTCCTTATCCCTGCTAGAAACATTCCTATATATCATTGACAATATACCATGAGCTACTCTTGCAGCCCGTATACACTGCCCAGAGAACTTCATATCTGCCTGCACAACAACCCCCCCAGGACCCTTTCATTCTCTACCACTGTCAGTGTAGTACCACAGAGTTGATATGGTGCTCTGGGGTTGCTGTTTCCCATATGTAGTACATTACATTTGTCAATGTTAAACTTCATTTGCCATCTCTCAGCCCATCTGCTCAACCTTTCCAGATCCTGTTGCAGCAGCATAGTGTCAGTAATGTCCTTGACAACCCTGCCAACCTTCGTATCGTCTGCAAACTTGGACATTAAGCTTGATATACCATCATCAATATCATTTATAAATACAGAAAACAATGGACCCAACACTGAACCCTGAGGGCCTCCACTAATAACATTAGTCCACGATGAGTAGTGTCCATTGATTACCACTCTGTCTTCTTCCACACAACCACCCCTTTATCCATAGCAGCAATTTGCCTCCAATGCCACACTGCTCCAATTTGTGCAGCAGTCTTCCATGTGCAACAGTGTCAAAAGCCTTTCTAAGATCCAAGTATATAATATTAGTTGATGACGATGTAGAGCGGATATCATCTTTTAAGGGCACAAAAGGTGATATAGTTGTACACATTGGCAATAATGATATTAAGAGTAGGAGACCGGCAGAATTACTTAACAAGTACAAGTCACTGTTGAAAAAAAGCCGTGAATTAGGGTTGAATTTGAAAGTGTCTGCAATTCTGCCCAGACACGATAGGAGGGTGTATATGATGAGAGCCCTGTCGACCAATTCGGCCCTGGAAAGATTGTGCAAGGCTCAAGGGGTAGAATTTTTTTCAGCCTGGTCTGTACTTGTTAACAGGAAAGACTGCTTCTACAGGGATGGGATACACTTAAATAGAAAGGGTGCAAGAATGTTTGTTGATGCTATCGAGGCAGTGTTAGGTGAGTCGGAAAACTGCTAGATTGGGGGGATACAAGGGCTAATAGATTAACAGTAGCCACTGGCAGAGGTGAAAGTGATTCTTGCACTGCTTCTATTGGAATGAGCTCCAGCCTTGAAAATAAGATGCAGGATATTTCAGAGACTGCTGGGAATCATTGGGGTACAAGTAAACACATGGGTTGTGTTAGGGTAGCTAAGAAAAAGAACAGGTGCATGTATACTTGCATGTACACCAATGCTAGGAGTTTAGTAAATAAATTTGATGAATTTGAGTTATTGCTCAAAACATCAAAGGCAGATATTGTGGGGATTTCAGAGACGTGGTGTCACACAGATATAAGGAATGCAGAACTGGAATTTGGGGAGTACAATGTCTACAGAAAGGATAGACAGGATAGGAAGGGAGGAGGGGTTATGCTATTAGTTAAGAAATACATAAAATCCAAGGAAGTGAAGCCAGTCGACAATGCTGGACAGTGCAGTGTCGAGTCAGTTTGGTGTGACCTAAGCATTGGGAGATCAAAATTGAGAGTAGGAGTGTGCTATAGGCCTAATGACTCTGATGAGTATAATAAGAAACTGTACAGGGAAATAGTGGGCCAGTAAATCAGAGAGTCTTATGATAGGGGATTTTAATTTCCCAGATATTGACTGGAATTTGGGGCCTGGTCACTCACACACTAGCAAGGCTTTTGTGGATTTATTGCATGATTGTTTTCTACATCAGCATGTTCGGGAGGCAACTAGAGGGAGTAATACTCTTGATTTGATTATCAGTAGTGATTCTTCATGCATTAAGAATCTGCAGGTAAATGAACCACTAGGTGGCAGTGATCACAGTGTGCTGAAGTGGGATTTACTCAAAGAAATAACTACCATTAGGGGTAAAGGAAAGGGTTATTGCTTTCGTAAAGGCGACTACGATGAACTGAGACAGTATTTAAATTCTATACAGTGGGGTCAACTGATGATGTTACCAACAGCAAATTCAAAATGGGAAGCATTCAAAGAACTTATCTTGGAAGCTACTAGGCTTTACATACCAACTAAGAAATATTGTTCAAGGTTTAGGCCTAAATGGATGTCAGATGAACTAATGAGACATATGGCAGAGAAGAAAAATGCATGGGATACATACAAATTAACACGTGACAGAGAAGCCTATGATAGATACAAGTTGATCTGTAACCAAGTTACAAAGGAGGTTAGGCAGGTGAAGGCAGATTACGAGAAATCTTTGGCAAGGGATGCAAAGAAAAACAGCAAAGAGTTCTTTACTTATGTAAACTCTAGAAGGAAGGGGATGAATCAGATTGGTCCACTTGATATCAATGAGTCAACTGTTGATGATCCTGCTCAGGTAGCTAACAAACTAAATGAATATTTTGCATCGACATTCACACATGAGGAGTTATTCAGCAAGGGGAATGCCAGAGGTGTATTCAACTCTGGCAGTAAGCTAGAGAATCTTGTAATAACTGAGAGTAAAGTGGAGGAGAAATTGTTGAAGATAAATACAAGAAAGGCACCTGGGGTGGATGGGATCTATCCAGTTATATTAAAGGAGGCAGCAAAGGAAGTAAGCAAACCCTTAGCCATAATTATGAGAGCTTCCTTGGACTCAGAGAAAGTACCCATGGACTGGAGATGTGCAAATGTGACCCCAATTCACAAAGGAGGATCAAAGGGCGACACAAGTAATTATAGACCTATTAGTTTAACTTCTGTTCACGGAAAATTAATGGAGGCACTGTTTAAAGAAGCACTGCAGGATTATCTAGACAAGGCTTCAGTTATAGTTCGGACACAGCATGGTTTTGTTAACGGGAAGTCTTGCCTATCCAATTTTGATTGGATACTATGATGCAGTCACAGAAGAACTGGATGCAGGGAATAACTTTGATATTATATACTTGGATCTAAGAAAGGCGTTTGATACTGTTGCACATGGAAGACTGCTGCACAAATTGGAGCAGTGTGGCATTGGAGGCAAATTGCTGCTATGGATAAAGGGGTGGTTGAGGGGGAGAAGACAGAGTGGTAATTAATGGACACTGCTCATCGTGGACTAATGTTATTAGTGGAGTCCCTCAGGGTTCAGTATTGGGTCCATTATTGTTTTCTGTATTTATAAATGATATTGATGATGGTATATCAAGCTTAATGTCCAAGTTTGCAGATGATACGAAGGTTGGCAGGGTTGTCAAGGACACTACTGACATTATGCTACTGCAACAGGATCTGGAAAGGTTGAGCAGATGGGCAGAAAGGTGGCAAATGAAGTTTAACATTGACAAATGTAAAGTGCTACATACGGGAATCAGCAACTCCAGAGCAACGTATCAACTCTGTGGTACTACACTGACAGTGGTAGAGAATGAAAGGGACCTGGGGGTGGTTGTGCAGGCAGATATGCTGTTTTCTGAGCAGTGCAGACGGGCTGCAAGAGTAGCTCATGGTGTATTGTCGATGATATATAGGAATTTTTCTAGCAGGGATAAGGAGGTGATTATTCCCTTGTATAAGGCAATGGTCAGACCGCACCTAGAGTACTGTATACAGGTCTGGAGGCCTCATTTCAAGAAGGATGTAGATATGCTGGAACGAGTACAGAGAAGGGCAACAAGATTAGTGAATGGAACAAAGGGGTGCTTTTACGAAGAAAGGCTTAAGTTTTGCAAATTACAATGTCTGGAGACTAGGCACTAGCGAGGTGATCTGATAGAGGTGTATAAAGCCTTGAATGGTTTGAGCATGCTCAATGCTGATGGGACTCTTCCTATTGCTCAGAATAATCACCTGAGAGGGCATAAATTCAAATTGAGGAAAGACGGATGTAGGATAGACGTGAGGAAATTTGCCTTTAGCCAGTGGGTGGTTGGTTGGTGGAACAGACTTGCATCCCTTGTCGTGGAAGTTGATAGCCTAAATAAGTTTAAGGCTCATCTGGACAAGTATTTCGAACAAACAGAGGGGTGAAGTGGAAATGGTTATTTTTTATTTATTTATTTTTTTTTTTTTTGGCTGATACTGCATAAGCTTGCTTTCTTGCATCAAATGCCTCTACTAATGCTAATATCAAAGTTATTCCCTGCATCCAGTTCTTTTGTGACTGCATCATAGTATCCAATCAAATTGGTCAGGCAAGACTTCCCCTTAACAAAACTATGCTGTGTCCGAGCTATAACTGAAGTCTTGTGTAGATGATCCTGCAGTGCTTCTTTAACCAGTGTCTCCATTAATTTTCCTGGAACAGAAGTTAAACTCACAGGTTTATAATTACTTGTGTCAGCCTTTGATCCTCCTTTGTGAATTGGGGTCACATTTGCACAACTCCAGTCTGTGGGTATCTCCCCTGAGTCCAAGGAAGCTCTCATAATTATGGCTAAGGGTTTGCTTACTTTCTTTGCTGCCTCCTTTAATGACAAAGGTTCAATTTCTCTTAATCACAAATAATTTTAAGAGCATTATTGATAAACTGAATATATTGAAAATTAAGTTAAAAGTTTGAAAAATATGTTATTGATGGCTTCACTTCCCAGGTGATCTCAGGCAAAGCTGCCTGTGGATCTTGTGATTATTAAAAGAACTTTGGTCTGTTTTACAAAAGTTCATAAGAGAAGAGATATCTGGCGTTAGCTCAAGCCTGGAAGAAAACATTGTATGGTGATTCTTTCTTAAGAATGAGAAAGCTTGGATATGAGCAGAAATTGAATTAAAATGGCAGGAGAGTGGGTCTGTTCAGAGAAGAGTGGGATTACCTATAAGTTTTTACCTGGTGCCAATAAAAGCAAAACCTTGGATTAGGTTTGGACTTGTTCTCTTTTTTTTTTTTTTTTTTATTATTATAGGTCATGGCCCATTTAAGGGCAGTTTATTTAAATTAAGACCAGAGGACACCAACCTTTGCATTTTTGGTGAAGTTGAAGATTCCATGTGCATTATTTTTCATTGTGTAAAGTATTGTGATATCAAATCAAATTAATAGCAGTTAGGAGGTACTTAGATTTAGAATTGTCTAATAAGATTTTAGTTAGACAAGAAAGTGGTCTAGTTAGATAATAGAAGCTCACCTCCCTGTAGTGATAAAGACAGAACCCTTAAAGCTAGTTGATTTTATGAGATAAATGCCAAATTATGTTGAAGTTTATTTACTTTATTTTTTCTTTATTGTTTGTTTATAAGGAAAGGTATTCTGAAATTGTTATTAACGTTAGGGACTAAGATTTATGAGAATTTCTCAGGAAACATCATTATAAGAAATAGGATAAAGTAAATAAAAAAAAAAAAAAAAATATATATATATATATATATATATATATATATATATATATATAGATAGATATATAGATATTAGCATTAGTTGAGGCATATGATGCAAGGAAGCAAGCTTATACAGCATCAGCCCCCCAAAAGGGGAAAAAAACCTTCCCATTTCACCCATATTCATGGTTCTAAAGTTTGCACGGCTCAATATTTAGATTATTAAAATTAAGTAGGCTGATATTAACATTCAGGTGTGCTGGTTAGTCTGTGATATGTATCACTGATAACTGGGTGATCCCACAATAGGAGGGAGTATATGATGAGAGCCCTGTCGATCAATTCGGCCCTGGAAAGATTGTGCAGGGCTCAAGGGGTAGAATTTTTTTCAGCCTGGTCTGTACTTGTTAACAGGAGAGACTGCTTCTATAGGGATGGATACACTTAAATAGAAAGGGTGCAAGAATGTTTGCTGATGCTCTCGAGGCAGTGTTAGGTGGGTCGGAAAACTGCTAGATTAGGCGGATACAAGGACTAATAGATTAACAGTAGCCACTGGCAGAGGAGAAAGTGATTCTTGCACTGCTTCTATTGGAATGAGCAGCAGCCTGGAAAATAAGATGCAAGATATTACAGAGATTGCTGGGAATCATGGGGGTATAAGTAAACACATGGGTTGTGTTAGGGTGGCTAAGAGGAAGAGCAGGTGCACGTATACTTGCATATACACCAATGCTAGGAGTTTAGTAAATAAATTTGATGAATTTGAGTTATTGCTCAAAACATCAAAGGCAGATATTGTTGGGATTTCAGAGATGTGGTGTCACACAGATATAAGGAATGCAGAACTGGAATTTGGGGAGTACAATGTCTACAGAAAGGATAGACAGGATAGGAAGGGAGGAGGGGTTATGCTATTAGTTAAGAAACACAAAATCCAAGGAAGTGAAGCCAGTCGACATCACTGGACAGTGCAGTGTCGAGTCAGTTTGGTGTGACATAAGCATTGGGAGATCAAAATTGAGAGTAGGAGTGTGCTATAGGCCTAATGACTCTGATGAGTATAATAAGGAACTGTACAGGGAAATAGAGTGGGCCAGTAAATCAGAGAGTCTTATAATGGGGGATTTTAATTTCCCAGATATTGACTGGAATTTGGGGGCTGGTCACTCACTCACTAGCAAGGCTTTTGTGGATTTATTGGATGATTGTTTTCTACATCAGCATGTTCGGGAGGCAACTAGAGGGAGTAATACTCTTGATTTGATTATCAGTAGTGATTCTTCATGCATTAAGAATCTGCAGATAATTGAACCACTAGGTGGCAGTGATCACAGTGTTCTGAAGTGGGAGTTACTCAGAGGTAACTACCATTAGGGGTAAAGGGAACGGGTATTGCTTTCTTAAAGGCGACTATGATGGACTGAGACAGTATTTAAATTCTATACAGTGGGGTCAACTGATGATGTTACCAAAAGCAAATTCAAAATGGGAAGCATTCAAAGAACTTATCTTGGAAGCTACTAGGCTTTACATACCAACTAAGAAATATTGTTCAAGGTTTAGGCCTAAATGGATGTCAGATGAACTAATGAGGCATATGGCAGAGAAGAAAAATGCATGGGATACATACAAATTAACACGTGACACAGAAGCCTATGATAGATACAAGTTGATCTGTAACCAAGTTACAAAGGAGGTTAGGCAGGCGAAGGCAGATTACGAGACATCCTTGGCAAGGGATGCGAAGAAAAACAGCAAAGAGTTCTTTACTTATGTAAACTCTAGAAGGAAGGGGATGAATCAGATTGGTCCACTTGATATCGATGGGTCAACTGTTGATCAAAATTGATCAAAAAGAAGCACTGCAGGATCATCTAGACAAGACTTCGGTTATAGTTCGGACACAGCATGGTTTTGTTAAGGGGAAGTCTTGCCTGACCAATTTGATTGGATACTATGATGCAGTCACAAAAGAACTGGATGCAGGGAATAACTTCGATATTATATACTTGGATCTTAGAAAGGCTTTTGATACTGTTGCACATGGAAGACTGCTGCACAAATTGGAGCAGTGTGGCATTGGAGGCAAATTGCTGCTATGGATAAAGGGGTGGTTGAGAGGGAGAAGACAGAGAGTGGTAATTAATGGACACTGCTCATCGTGGACTAATGTTATTAGTGGAGTCCCTCAGGGTTCAGTATTGGGTCCTTTATTGTTCTCTGTATTTATGAATGATATTGATGATGGTATATCAAGCTTAATGTCCAAGTTTGCAGACGATATGAAGGTTGGCAGGGTTGTCAAGGACACTACTGACATTATGCTACTGCAACAGGATCTGGAAAGGTTGAGCAGATGGGCTGAGAGGTGGCAAACGAAGTTTAACATTGACAAATGTAAAGTACTACATATGGGAAACAGCAACCCCAGAGCAACGTATCAACTCTGTGCTACTACACTGACAGTGGTAGAGAATGAA
Organism: Mastigoproctus giganteus; assembly: GCF_048544385.1. NCBI lineage: Eukaryota > Metazoa > Arthropoda > Arachnida > Uropygi > Thelyphonidae > Mastigoproctus > Mastigoproctus giganteus. The sequence continues at coordinate 25,015,346 of NC_143578.1, read as the reverse complement.
AGGGACCTGGGGGTGGTTGTGCAGGCAGATATGAAGTTCTCTGAGCAGTGCAGATGGCTCATGGTGTATTGTCATTGATATATAGGAACTTTTCTAGCAGGGATAAGGAGGTGATTATTCCATTGTATAAGGCAATGGTCAGGCCACACCTAGAGTACTGTATACAGGCCTGGAGGCCTCATTTCAAGAAGGATGTAGAGCTGCTGGAACGAGCACAGAGAAGGGCAACAAGATTAGTGAATGGAACAAAGGGGTGCTCTTACGAAGAAAGGCTTAAGTTTTGCAAATTACAGTGTCTGGAGACTAGGCACCAGCGAGGTGATCTGATAGAGGTGTACAAAGCCTTGAATGGTTTGAGCATGCTCAATGCTGATGGGATTCTTCCTCTAGCTCAGAATAATCACCTGAGAGGGCATAAGTTCAAATTGAGGAAAGACAGATGTAGGATAGACGTGAGGAAATTTGCCTTTAGCCAGCGGGTGGTTTGTAGATGGAACAGACTTCCATCCCTTGTCATGGAAGTTGATAGCCTAAATAAGTTTAAGGCTCAGCTGGACAGGTATTTCGAACGAACAGAGGGGTGAAGTGGAAGTGGTTATTTTTTATTTATTTATTTTACTTTATTTTTTTTTTTTTGGCTGATGCTGCATAAGCTTGCTTTCTTGCATCAAATGCCTCTGCTAATGTTGATGAAATGGTGATTCAAGGACAAGGTAATCCAGATGTAATCATAAAGTGTATTTTTTATTGTTTGTTTATAAGGAAAGTTATTCTGAAATTGTTATCAAGTACACAATTTAATTTAGTCATAAATTGACATTTCCAATAAAGCTTTTTAAAGTGCCTATTACATAGAAAAGGGCGTCTCTGTAGCCAGGTGGGAAGGAGCAGCAGTGCGTAGCACATGCTTCTTGATTAGACCGGGGTTCGAGCCCGTGACCACAAAATACGGAGGATGCAGAAAGGTCAGGGAATAACCACTGCATATCCCGGAGCAATATGGCCTTAGTTGCTAATACTCCTAAAAACCAAATAACAACAACTATAGAAAACTTCTGTTAAGGATTATACATTAGTTATAGTAATAATTCTTACAGAAAAGTGCTTAAATTTAATGAAGGACTTGATGTGGGAATTTTCAGTATATAAAATATAAAGAAAACAACATTAAACTTTATATGAAATTATTTCAACTTTAGTTTTCTTGAGTACTAAATTTGGGAATGTTCCTACTTATACTCTTCATTTTCCAA